>NW_024412407.1:20508554-20683788 GCF_014898765.1 Herpailurus yagouaroundi
GAATATTTGAAGAAATCAGGCTATGGAAGTCCACAAATTTGATGAAAAAATTACTTCACACATCCAAGAAGTTCAACAATTCCAATTGGGATAAATGTGAAGAGATCCACACTTCAATATATCATAACCAAACTTTCAAATGCCAAAGACAAAGAGAATCTTGGAAGGAGCAAGAGAGAAGCAACTCATCACATACAAGGAATCCAAGAAAAGATTTTTAATCTGATTTCTTATAAGCAACCATGAAAGCCTGATGGCAGTAGGATGACACATTCAAAGTGCTGAAAGAAAAAGACTGCCAACAAAAATTCTATATTCAGCAAAACTAATATTCAAAAATGAAGAAATTAAGACATACCCAAATGAATAAAAACAGAGAGAACTCATCACCAGCAGTTCTTATCTGTGAGAAATACTAAAGCGAGTCCTAAAGGCTGAAATGAAAGGATAATAGACAATACTTGAACCTACATAAAGAAATAAAGAATACCAGTAAAGGTAACTACATAGGTAAATATAAAAAACAGTACAAAGGTATATTTTTTCGTCATTCTTTTTTTTCTCATATCTGATTTAAAAGACAACTGCACAGGGCGCCTGGGTGGCGCAGTCGGTTAAGCGTCCGACTTCAGCCAGGTCACGATCTCACGGTCTGTGAGTTCGAGCCCCGCGTCAGGCTCTGGGCTGATGGCTCAGAGCCTGGAGCCTGTTTCAGATTCTGTGTCTCCCTCTCACTCTGCCCCTCCTCCGTTCATGCTCTGTCTCTCTCTGTCCCAAAAATAAATAAACGTTGAAAAAAATAAAATAAAATAAAAAAATAAAAGACAACTGCACAAAGCAAATACTACAAATCTGAGTTGACAGGCATACAGTGTAGAAAGAAGTAAGTTGTGCGACAATAGCAAAAAGAAGGGGAAGAAATAGAACTACACTACAGATTAAGCTGGTATTAATCCAAACAGACACCAAACAGACTATTATAAATTAACATATTGTTTATAATCCCCAAGGCTACTGCTAAGAAAATAACTCAAGAAAATATATAGTAAAAGAAACAAAGGAATTAAAATGGCACATTAGAAAATATCTATTTAACAAAAAAGAAAGCAATAGTAATACAGGAATTAAGGAGTCAAAAAAATAAATAAATAACCCATTAATACATACAGAACACGAATAGTAAAATGACAAGCACAAGTCCTATCTTACCAGTTAACTATATTAAATGCACAAGGGTTAATAAAAACTCTAATTAGAAGGCAAAAATTGGAAGAATGGATAAAAAATATGATCCAATCAGGTACTGTTTACAAGACACATGCCTGAGATTCAAAGACACAAGTAAAATCATATACACGAATAATATATTGGGGTAACTAAGTAACTTCACAAACAGAATAATATACTATCAACAATCTGAAGTGTGGAGCATCCATTTCTAAAACCTAAAGTCAGTTAAGATCTGATTTTCATTCATCCAACAATTATTTAATAAAAACCAACCATGCTCTACTGAAGAATATAATGATCAATACAGCCACTTAGACTAATAAAGAAAATATCAATATATAATGTAAACTACAAAGAAGTTTAGAAATGTTGAAATCTCATGCCCATCCCCATGCTTTCATCTCCTCGGATGCGTTGGCTCCTTCAGAATGTCTTATGTATATCAGCTCCCTCATTCATCATTTATTTTCCCTTTGTTCATTAACTCAACAAATATTAACTAACACCTATGATGTTTAAGGCACCTGTGAGGTGCTAAAGATATAATGGTAAGCAAAAGTGGCCCTTGCCGTCAAGTCTGGCAAAGAGAGAGAAATAAGCTTAAAAATACATGCAACCACATAGTGTTGCAAAGATTGAGGGAAGGAAGGAATCTGAACTTCTCTGGAAGGTCAATTAAGGTTTTCTCACAGGCAGAAGCCTTGAGTACTTGCATCCAAAGCCAGAATGAGTAGGAGGCATTTCCAGTTAAATATGGAGTAATGAACATCCATGTTTACCACCATTCTCTTCTAAACTCCCACTAAAATGACAAATATATGAATAGACAATTCACAGAATTATCCATATGACTAATAAGTATGTGGAAAATGGTCAATCTCACTAGTAATCAGGGACAGAAATAAAATATGTGGAAAAATGGTCAATCTCACTAGTAATCAGGGACAAAGATATGTTAGCGACAATGAGATTTATATCTACCAGGTTAGCAAAAAATGCAAAAGTAATTATACCAAGTATTGGCAAGGATGGAGAGCCGTACTCTCAGATATTAATAGTAAGAGTAAAAATTGGAACAATGACTTTGGAGAATAATCTAGTAATACTTAACTTGAAGATGTTCTTATAGTAAGAACCAGCAAATTCTATGACAGAGCCTAGAAAAATTCATGTGCATCAGAGAAGAAAAAAATTCATTACCAGGTTGTTTAAAATAGCAAAAAGAAAAAAAAAGTAATAACCTAGAAGTCATTTAGAGAGAGGAAATTGATTAATAATTAGTAAAAGTCATACAACACGATAAATCAATGAACATGAATAAACTAGTGTTATATGTATCAACATAGATAAATTTCAAAATGTATTGTTGAATAAACAAAGGAGGTGGCAGCAAAATACACAAAATATGACACCATTTTCATGAATTTTTTTTAAAAAGACATCACACGTACTTCTTATGGATACACAACCCCAGTGAAGTTAAAAAGGCATGTAAGAAATGATAAACTACAACTTCAGAATAGTGCTACACTTTGGACAAGGAGAGAAGAGGATGGGTTCAAGGGTGTAAATTATAGCAATAGTAATTATTCCTTTTTAAAAATATGAAGCAAAAGGCAATGTCAATATGAGAAAAAATGAGTGGTGAGTACACTTGGATATTAATTAAATGAGTTAATTATTTGTAAAATCTTTAAAACAGTGCCCAGAATCTGCAAGCACCATATAAGTGGATACAAAAATATATGCAGTATTATTACCCTAAAGGTTTGAAATATTGAATTAAAAAATTTCATAGACCTCCTATCTCACACAATTAACAAACCTTAACTCAAACTAGATCAATGACCAAAATAAAACAGCTAAAACTACAAAACTCTTAGAAGAAAACATAGGGGCAAATCTTCATGACCTTCATTTGGCAATGGATTCTTAGGTATGACACCAGAAGCACAGGCAACAAAAGAAAAACTTACTAAATTGAATTTAATCAAAATTTAAAAGTTTTTTGTATCAAAGAACATTATCAAGAAAGGGTAAAGACAATCTACAGAATGGGAGAAAACATTTGGAAATCATATATCTAATAAGGGTCTAGTACCCAGAATACATAAAGAACTCTCAGGAGCACCTGGGTGGCTCAGTCAGTTGAGTGTCAAACTAAAGTTCAGGTTATGATCCCAGCATTGTGGGATGGAGCCCTACTTAAGGCTCTGTGCTGAGCTGAGCGTGGAGCTCGTTTAAAATTCTCTCTCTCTCGGGGCGCCTGGGTGGCGCAGTCGGTTAAGCGTCCGACTTCAGCCAGGTCACGATCTCGCGGTGAGTTTGAGCCCCGCGTCGGGCTCTGGGCTGACAGCTCAGAGCCTGGAGCCTGTTTCGGATTCTGTGTCTCCCTCTCTCTCTGCCCCTCCCCCGTTCATGCTCTGTCTCTCTCTGTCCCAAAAATAAATAAATGTTGAAAAAAAAAATTTTTTTTTTAAATAAAATAAAATTCTCTCTCTCTCTCTGCCCCCTTCCCCACTCGCATGCGCTCTCCAATATATATAAAAAATTTTTAAAAGTAACTCTTAAAACTCGACAACAAAAAGACAAACAACCCAATTTCAAAATAAGCAAAAGAAGTTAATAAACACTTCTTTAAGAAAGATACAAAAATAACCAAAAGACACTTTAAACTGCTCAATATTATCATTAGGGAAATACAAATTAAAACCACAATGAGGTAGCAGTTCACACCCACCGAGATGGCCATAACCAAAGAGAAAAAAGGAAAATACCAAGGGTTGACGAAGATGTGGAGAACTGGAATCCTCAGACATTGCTGGTAGGAATACAATATATACAGCCACGTGGGAAAATAGCTTAGCAATTCCTCAAAACGATAAATGCAGAATTACCACATTATGCAGCAATTTCACTCTTACATATACGCCCAACAAAATTGAATACAAGTACCCAAACAAATACTAGTATACAAGTGTTCATTGCAGCACTATTCACAATAGTGAATCAGCACAATAGCAAAAAGGTGGGGAAATCCAAATGTCCATAAACAGATGAATGGATAAACAAAGTGTGCTAAGTGCTATATATTATATATACAACAAATTATTCAGGCATAAAAAGAAATGGAATAGTAATAAAACATAGATGAACCACAAAAACATTATGCTAAGTGGATGAAATCAGACACAAAAGGCTACACATTATATGATTTCATTTATATGAAATATCCAAAACACAGGTGAATCCATAGAGAAAGCAGATTGTGTTTGCTAGGGGCTGGGGAAAAGGGGAAAAGGGAAAATGGGAATGACTGCTTAATGAGTGCTGGGTTTCCTTCTGGGGTGATGAAAATATTTTGGAACCAGATAGAGTTCCACAAAATTGTGAATGTACTAAATGCCACTAATTATACACTTTAAAATGATTACTTTTATGTTATGTAAGTTTCACCTCAATAAAAAAATAATCAAAAAGAAGTGTTTTAAAAAATGTTTGAAAAAAGGGGCGCCTGGGTGGCGCAGTCGGTTAAGCGTCCGACTTCAGCCAGGTCACGATCTCGCGGTCCGTGAGTTCGAGCCCCACGTCGGGCTCTGGGCTGATGGCTCAGAGCCTGGAGCCTGTTTCCGATTCTGTGTCTCCCTCTCTCTCTGCCCCTCCCCCGTTCATGCTCTGTCTCTCTCTGTCCCAAAAATAAATAAAAAACGTTGAAAAAAAAAAATTTAAAAAAAAAAAAAATGTTTGAAAGTGCCCAGGAGCAGTACTTGCTACATTATCAATACTTAAAAATAGTGGTTACTATTACTGCCATTACATACATCACAATATATCATTGCAGTAACTGGTCCATAAACACAGGTAGTCCCTATGATACCTGTGATATTGACATAACTGCTTCAATTCCAGGATCTTAACCTGTAAAATTCATTTTCTTACTACAACTTTGATACTTCTATTTGTACTACCCTATCATTCCTACCGAACCTGTTATTCACCCCTATTGAAATTTCTAATATCCCAAACCACTCATTATTCTCTCAGCCTATCAATAACTCCTCCTTTCTAACTCCCAACTTTCTGTTAATAATGCTAAAGCTTTTGTCTTGATTTCTTCCTTGATCACTCTTTATCCTTCTAAATGCCTCTGTTTCTTTTCCATGATTAACATTGTGTGTTATACACCAATAAATACACTCAATACATTCAATAGGTAATAGACAAACCTACCCAGGGGCCAATGTTTGGGCTTCTCAATTGAGACTAATCAATCTGAGGAATAGAAAGAAAAAGAAATGAAAAGTGAACAGATCCTCAGACACCTGTAGGAAACCAGCAAGCATGCCAAAATAAAAACTATGGCAGTTCCAGAAGAGACAAAGGGGCAAAAAGAATACTGCAAGAAATAATGACAAAAAACTACCCTAAGTTTACTTCCCAAAGTATACTTTCCAAAGTACACACACACACACACACACACACACACACACACACACACACACGCACAGTTCATCAATAGATGCCTTCTGGAATACTTTAAGTGGGGGGAAAAAAGTATAAGCTGGTTAAAGAATCAGATCCACCTTAGAATTCCCAATTTACCACCTAAACAATCTGCTAAATTATTTTGCTCAGATGAAAGTAACTATGATGATAATATCCATGGTCCTGCTATGTGAAAGAAAAATCATCTAAAAATTTCATGTATATGCTGCCTCACTTGTTCATAAGATTTTCTACTCCTAAGTACTTTGTAGGAATCACACCATAAAACATTTTGCAATCTGACTAGATTCTAAGTGCTCAGAGGACTTCTCATCAACCATATGGAAATCACTTTGTATGTGCATGACTGCAACACTGAGAATAACCCTGTGGCATTTCTTACCTCTCCTATTTATAACAAGAGAAGCAAGATCAGTAACACCTAAATTTGGAACTATAGAAAATAAAACTCAGTACACCAATGAAGATAAAGTCTCCTACAAAAGGTTCTTGCAACAAAAGGTACTATACAAGTATCCTTAACTAATATGACTGTGGAAAAAAAAAATCACATATACTAAATAAGCAGGAGATATTTTACACCATTCACTTTAAGCAGAAACTAGTCCTAAAAAGAAATTAATAAAATATACCTCTTCTGCATAACAGACAAAATAAGTAACTTAAAATATCTAAATGCCTCATGAAAACCATCACCAGTTAATAAACACTGTTTTCCCATTCAGCAGAATAGAAAATAAATCTTCATTTCAATTTGTCCTGTGATTCAAATGGGTGGCCCATTTAATGCCATTCAGGTTTCATAGGCTTATTTTCAATTTTTCATGTCCAATGTGGGCAAACTGTTGGAATGAAAGGTATAACCTCATGTTAAGTTGTCTTTATTAAATCCATAATTAAAATAATGATACTCTCACTTTTACCAACTATCTTCAATGATGTCTACACATGTAGACATGTAGTTTTTTTTTTTAATGTTTTTATTTATTTTTGAGAGAGAGACAGAGTGTGAGCAGAGGAAGGACAGAGAGCGAGGGAGACAGAATCCGAAGCAGGCTCCAGGCTCTGAGCTGTCAGCACAGAGCCCGTTGTGGGGCTGGAACTCACTGACCACGAGATCATGACCTGAGCCAAAGTCAGTCACCTGAGCCACCCAGGTGCCCTCCCCCATGTACTTTTCTAGTAATATTCATGTGAGTCCCTATCAGTGAAGCACATCCACAGATTAATGGATCTTACATAACACCGCAACACTATCCTTACCACAATGGTAGAAGTTCTGAATTCTCATAATACAAAAGTAAAGCATCTTGAAATGATCGTGCAGATCGTGCAAATCTTACCACAAGGTTGGACACAACATAAAAGGCAATTTGGCTGGCCTCTCCGTTAGCTAGGCCTTCTTTTGGTAGGAGATGCACATGGTCAATGATAACAAGGCTGGCAAAGGGGGAAAAAAGTCAGTCTTCCCCAAATAGCCGGAAAAAGTGACTTCATGCTTTACAAAACAGTGGTTACTTAGTTCATATAGTTACTCTATATGACAACAATGTGTTGGACTGAGTTATGTAAATACCAAAACAGACATACCCTTCTAAGGAAAACCACTTCGATAGAATTATTACACGCTGCATTTTAAAGTGAATAACATTAACTCTGCTCTTCATCTATTAAACCTGTAATTTTAAAAAATGCTTCCCATTTCAAAATTTTAAAAATTATATCCTTTGCTAGTAATACTAAATATATCCCTAATTCTTTAAGTAGGATTATACGTCCTATAGCTAACACTCTTTGTAAAAGTAAAAAAAAAGAGGGTACAGGTAAAGAATGTCTAATTTAAAATTTAAAAATATACAAAGACATAAATTTGGATAAACATTTTACAAGTGACTGATACCATCTCATGTTGAGTTATTAATTTGCTTAATGAGTTTATTCTAAGCATCAAAATTAAAACAGATTCAGAATAAACACAAGATACACAAAACACTTACAAGAACTCAGTATTGGCAGTATAGCATATGAATAAAAGAAAATTCAGGAAGACTTGTTATCAAACCCCTGCTCTACGACTTACTATTAATGCAACCTTGGATAAATTTGCTCACTTGTATGAGACTCAATTTCTCTGGCTATGAAGTGGGAAAAATACTACCTACCTCGAAAGGCACTGGGTGGAATTCAATAAAACAACAGACAAGGAGTTTTTAGAAACTCTGCATATGCATCTATATAATGCTAGGCTCAAAGATTTCCATAATTCTTATCAAAAGAAGAACATGAAAAGTATTTCACACTACACTAAATGCATCCAGAATTCTATCTAGATTATTGGCAGCAAAAAAACAATGTATGCAGAAAAGCTGTTCAATCATTTTAGACTCTAAACCTATAAAAGAAATGGTTTGAACTAGGTAAAATCTAAGGTACTCTGAGTTCCTAAACTTCTAGGATTCTATCTTAAAGTGATGCCCAGAAAGTCAATGTGTCAACTACCACATTTTGCTCCAAAATTTATTACGATAAATAACGCAGAGGACAAATTCTAAGAATATCAAATAAAACAAAGAGGCAGTGTATATTAAGAATCTGAAGAGAGGTGTCTGGGTGGCTCAGTCAGTTAAGTCAGTTAAGCCAACTCTTCATTTTGGCTCTGGTCCTTATCTCACAGTTTCGAGCCAGGAGTAAGGTTCTGCACTGACAGGGCAGAGCTTGCTTGGGATTCACTCTCTCTCTCTATCTAACCCCTCCCCCACTCTCATAAACACAGGTGCTCTCTCAAAAAATAAACTTTAAAAAAAATCTTACCAGAGTTATGCACAAAAATGTTTAATGTTAATTCTAATGGGGAAAGCTTAACTATAAATCAAGAACTTACAAATCAAGTTATCAAAAAATTCATGATGTAGCGAGCACTTACAATGTAATGCTACTGAAAAGAGAAAAATATAAAACAATATTTACAATTTTGTTTTTAAAATGTTTTCAGAAGAAAAAGACCAAAAGAAAAACCAGCAAAATGTTTGCAGAACTTATTTCATGTTAACAGAAATGGGTTAGCGTTTTTTTCTTCATAGATTCTTTATTTCCCAATTTTCTACTATAATCTACTATGATTTCCACAATGAAAAAAAATACAATATTCATCCATGCTAAAATAGCAAACTAGAGGCTAACAAAACTTCCCCATCTGATGAAAACTGTTTACAAAAAACCTAGAGCTAACTATTTAATGGTGAAAGACTATATGCCTTACCTACTAAGATAAAAAAACAAGGCAAGGATGCCTACTCATACTTGTCCTATTCAACATCATACTGGAGGTTCTGGCCAGTGCAATCAGACAAGAAAATGAAATACAGCTGACCCTTGAACAACTCAAGGGTTAGAGGCACCAACCCTCTCACTGTCAAAGATCCACATATAACTTCTGACCTAATGATGATTTTAATTGTAAATTATACCTCAATAAACCTAAATTTCAAAGGACACGGGACATGCCCTTTTGAAAATTACACATCAAATTAAATGAGCTACCTCCAGTTCACTGGGTTTGGGGGTGGGGGTAAGACAGTGAGGAAACCAAAAAATCCTTAGAAATATTACAAATAAAAAAAATCAATTTACCATCAAGATTTATCAATAAGAACAGATACTGATACAAAGAATTAACCTAAAAAGAGTTGCCTTTTTTATTAAGTTCTGTTTGAACAGAAAATAACAAAATTTGATTAGCTAACAAGACCAAAGGTCACAAGCAACAGGTTGATAAAGGAACATTGTGATTATGAGCCAGAATTCAGAAACAACTTACCTAACATTTCACTTGGAATTTACTAATGGAAATGGTCTCATCCAGCCCAATGCACTGCCACCCCAACTTCTATTAAGAGAAATACAATAAACTTTCAAATAGCTTTCTTTATTTGTAACAATCCTATATACTTTATAAGTCATGTATCTACAAGCTAGGGGTGTCTCTTACTTGGCAAATTCCTATTTATCCATTTAACCTTCAGATCAGCTCATTAGTAACCATCGTTCTTTCTTTCTTTTTCTTTCTTTACTGTCACTAATAATAATAATAATAATAAAGTGCTGTCCTGTCACTAAAAAAATAAGTGCTGTCCCTCTCTGATGACTGCAGTTTCTTTTTTCTGGTGTAAGTATTAAAATGATTACAAAAAGCTCTAAAAAGTTTTGAGCTGATTACTCCAATAAGAAGATACATTTTCCCATGTAATAAAAGAGGTAAATTTTAACTTTCATCATTTTGTTTTATGTTTATTCCATTTGGCTTATACTGTTGCTAGGAAACCAATTCATAATAAGATTTCCAAGCACACGGAACAACCCTAGCCAGCCAACTTTGTAACCAGGGCAATTGGCGACCACACAATTTACTGGCTAGCCAGCACCACACAGGTGCGCTCTCCCTGGCATCCCCCTTGCTCTATTTACCTAACAGGTACAGTAAGTACAGCCAATTCCTTCATTGCAACAGAAATTGTAGCACAGGGCAAATGGGATGATTAGAAGTGTAGAACTCTCTGATGTCAGAGAACAAAGTGAATCTATTGTCACTCCCTGTGGTCCCACCCAACTAAATATTCTGGGTATTTTGTCTTAAATTGTACGGTGAAATGTTAGCCCAACCCAATCACTCCACCAGGCAGCATTTAAACTACTCCCAAAAGCCATCACCAACTACCGCCCGCATAAATATTTGGAGAGGATGGTGGTATCAATATCTGCACAGCTCAGAAGGGAAGGGAAGTAAAAGAGTCGGAATTCTTAAGGGTCAGCTGAGTCACCTACAGCTGTGGCCAGGATTTCACCCTCCAGGAAATCAGGCTCTGCCCCAACTCGCATCATGGAAGCAAGTAAAAGTAGCAGCAACACCATCCTACCAAAAAAACATCCAGCTCTACTTTTAATAGGGTTACCACTCCTTAAAGTGAAGCCAGAAATAGATTTCATGTCCAAAGCTTTCCACCACAGTATACAACTTGGGCAGACGGAAGAAACATCTTTATTGTGGGGAAAGGGGGCGCACTTACAGGGATGAAGGATGCCTCACCACTTGCAAAGTTACTAGCTCCTGCCGTAACCTCAAAATGCCCCTTGTATGGCAACATGTGGCCCAGAGTATCTATAAGGTAATGTGGCTGACAGGTGTTGTAGAGCTTTTACGCCGGTGTACACAACGAAGCAGAGGGGGAAACATAAATCAGGCGCCATCGGTGAAAACTTGGCAGGGATCTAAGTCTCTGTTCGGTGGGAGCTTCGGTGACACAATAATCACGTGCACTTGTCCGTAGATGTTCGGAAATATTGGATTCTGGAATGTACAAGGGCTGAAACCTGCCGGCAGAGCAAGTACCGGTTGGCCCTCAGGGCCGAGGCAGCAGGAATCCGTTCCAGCCCGAAGCAGGTCACACCTCCAACTCCCGGTCCCGGCCACCTCGGAGGGGAGAGGCCGGAGCTAGCGAGAGGCGGAAGCCGGGCCGCGTTCCCCGCCCGCGCCCAAGCCGCCTCGGGCGCGCCCCCGCCTCACGCGGCCCCGGCCCCCCAGACCCAGGCCCGGAAGGCGAGCTTCCATTTACCTGCTCCCCGCTCTGGCTCCCGCCGCCGCCGCCTCCGCGCCGCTCACCCAAACAGCCAGGTGAGCCACCCCAGCAGACGGCCCCGCAAGCGCACACCCGGGGCACGACCCCAAACCCGTCGTGGGGGAACGCGACCCCAGCCACACAAGTTGGGATAGCCCACGCACCACCCGGCTTCAAGCACCTCTGCCCCCGGAAGTTGATTTCCTCCAAGGCCCGCCCAGAGCTGCGCTTGTCACTCAACGCCAACACGCGCGTCACGTGACCCGAGCTGAGGGCCCCATCTTCAGAGCCACGCCTCTAATGGCTTGAGTAGTCCATGGAGGGTTGCCTTCTGAAAGGGGTTGACGCAGAAACTACCTCCTGTTGATTATAGCTTCTCATTCCTCTAGAATGACGGACGCAGTTCCTATGCCTAATGTATGCAAATAAAACCATCCGCAAAATGATACTCCCATCTGGGATTCTATAGGACTGTTCCTGAGAAAAGCCTGCCTGATGTTTTCACCACCTCCAGGCAGAGTTCAATAAAAACGAACTTAGCCAAATGCCTGACAGGTAGTAAGTGCTCAAGAAACAGTTGACTGGACGACTGCTCCATTCCTTCTCTGCGTATCTGAACACTCAAGCACCGGAAGGCACCTAAACCCAGAGCCTCTCCAGACCATATGACATCAGTCAAAGACTCTGCTTGAGAATTATTTTTGTTCTTGGCCTCAGCTCCGGATCACAGCAACTTATATATGCCATCTCTGTTTCAGAGACAGTTTATTTTCAGCTGCCAAGCCACTTTTTTCCAAGCCTTCAGTCAAATAATTTCTCCTGAAGAAAAAGAAAAGAGAATGACATAACTGTCAGGGTTTTATTTCAAAAGAAGAGTGGTTATATAGATTTTTTGTGTGTGTTCATATCAAAGTGTCAATAACTGTTAAAGAGGAACAGTCAACTAGCAAGTCACTTGTCAATGATTCTTCCATCTTTGACATGGGAGAGATTTGAAGAACATTTATTTAGCAATTTTTTTATTAAATGTCTACTTGGCTTACTGGACTAAGTTGTGGCAATCTGAGAATGGACCAGATTTCACTCAAGATGTTTGCCTTCAAGGAGTTTATAGTCTAGTGGGAAAAATAAACAAGTAAAATCTGGGAACTTTAAGCATAAATCTCTGGAACATTCATAGTCATTGTATAACAGGAATTCTTTAACATTTTGGATGTTATTTTCTCATCTTTCCATTGAACAAAATTGACTCAAGCCTTTAATAATCTCTGCTGTGTACTTGCAGTAGAAAATGTCAACAAGTAATCCTAACAATTCTCCAGGAAGTGGAGGCTCAGGTGGTTAGTGAGTAGTCCCAATATTGAGCTCAAAAGTCGGTCTTCTACATCCATTTTTTCTGTCGTGTGTTTCTATCATGAACACGTTTCCATTATAGCAGATTGATGCTCTTACCCAAATTTATTTACCTATCTACTAGACCACGAAGTCAAAGACCACTTTTCATTTGTATATCTGTGAGTCTGCTTCTTATTTGTTTTTGTATATGAATCAATATCATAGTATTTAGTGATTAGAAGAAAGATATTCAATAAATGCTTCTTAAACCAAGTACAGTTACCTTTATATCATTTTGTGTCTCATCCCTTTCTGCTGGAAACCTCAGATGAGTTTCTGAGAGTTTTCATTGATATGTCTGTATGTTTCCTCTGTCCCACTTACTCCAATATTCAATATTAAACAGACTTATGATAATAATAGAAACTAATACTTATTGAACATTTGCTATGTGCTGGCATAATTATCTTATGTGACTGGCTAAATATTTTGAATCTACTATCTAATTTGTCATAACATTAATCCTCCAAAGTAAGTATATTAATATATTCACTTTTTAGATAAGGATAAAGAGTTACGGAGAGTAATTTAACCAAGTGGTAGAGCAGGATCCAAAGCCAGGTCTGCCCGATGAAAGGATTTGTTTATTCACCACAACACACTGCCTCTGCTTTTCACATCATTTGTTTATCAGTGGAACCAAATTTCACCACCTCCATGAAGTCTTTCCCTCCCTCACATAGTAATCTGTACTTTTTATTTTTTAGTCTAAACTCAATGGTTTTTAGTATATTCACAGAATTGTGCAACCATCACCACAATCAATTTTGGAATATATTTATCACCTCAAAAGGAAATCTCGTACCCTTTGTCAGTCACTCCCCATTCCTCCCATTCCCTGCCCCTTAGGCTTAGACAGACACAAATCCACTTTGTATCTTTTTAGGTTTGCCTATTCTGGACATTTCATATGAATGCAATCATGCAATATGTAGTCTTTTGTGACTGGCTTCCTTCACTTCACATCATGTTTTCATAGTTCATTTAACCATTCCTCAGTTGGTGGACATTTGAGTTGTTTCCACCTTTGGGCTATTCGAATAATGCTTCTACAAACATTCATATACAAGTTTTTGGGTAAACATAACATTTTCATGGATATATATACCTAGGAGTTGGATTGCTGAGCCATTTGCTAATTCTGCTTAACCTTTTGAGAAACTGCCAGATTGTTTTCCAAAGTGAAAAACATTTTACATTCCCACTAGCAATGTGTGAAGGTTCTAATTTCTCCATAGTCCTCTTCTTATCTCCTCAAGAACTTAAGTGTACTAGAATTTATCCCTCTGTTATGATAGGACTTATGACTCTATTACTTTTCAGGGTATTTTTCATAAGCCATCTTGTATTATTATTTACCTTTGTAATGCATGTATTTGCAGGCCCATCACCCTAATAGATTGTGACCTTTTGAGATGAGAAACATGGTTCCTGCCCTCAAGAGGATCAAATTTGGAGAAAAACGTAGATAATCATATCAAATAGGGTGAGAACAAGCACTGAAATCAAGTTTATTGTTAACATGTGGAGGAGGAGCACCTCATTCAACCTGCGTTCAACAAGAAGTACTTCTCAAAAATGTCAAGCTCAAGACGAGTATTGAAGAACCAGTAGGAATTGGCCAAGCTAAAAAGAGACAAAGAGTGCTCCATACACAGGCACATATACCTTTGTATGTATCTCCTTGCCTATGAAGTGTAGAGGTAAGTATAGTGTGGAGGTTGGTATAGTGGAGGCAAAGGTGGGAATGTGTGGGAACGTGACAGGAGAAATGGGAACTGTAGATGGGTCAGGAGGGTTGGAGAATTTTATAAACTGCGAAGGAGTTTGAAATTTATCCTGTAGGCAATGGAAAACAAATGGATTGTTTAAGTGGGGTTGGGGAGAATTACTTTAGCAGCAGTGTGCAGGTTGGATTATTAGATAGGGAACGGGTTTTTCTCTGGAAAAACAGGGAAAGAAGACTGATAGAACAACTAGAATGAGGAATTGTGGAAGCCCGAGTAGAGGTGGTACCCATGAAATTGGCTAAAAGGATTTGAAAGGCATGTAGGCAGCAAAAACATAGGAAAGAACTGAAGGTGTATTCCTGGTTTCTGGTGCTATTCAAAGAGGTAGGGGATTCAGGAAGAAGATGCTACACTTGCTGGTAAGAATAATGAAACACCACAACTTAGTCCTATTGCAGTTTATATGCAGTTGCAGTCATCCACAGAAATGAGATGGATGTCCACCTAAAGCTGGTCCACATTTCAAGACTTCTGATGCCACACATGCACCAAGAGGATGTAAGAAGATTTATTGGTCATGTAATGAGACTTTCTAGGAAGAGCAGGGTAGGTTTCCCAAACAAGTCCAAAATGGCTGGGAGAAGGATGGAAGGAGGTTGGAAGAGAGACTGGCTCTTGGGGGTTTTATGGTGGCTAGGGCATGGTGCTAGGGTGAAAATTCCTACGTAGGGGCCAAGGCTTGTGTGGCTTGAATTTCCCACTGGCACCAAAGAAGGGAGCACCCAGGCTTTCTCATCAGCCTGCACAGATGTAGGGCAAGAGGGAACAGATGAAGGCTTGAAAGTTGTCAACCTTCAAACACCAAATATGGAGTCAGAGTCTTTACTACGTATGTTTAGAGTTTAGTTTCATTTTGTTTACTCCAACAAGAAAGTAATGTAATTGTTGTATCTTTATATGCTTTGAAAATGATTGTAGCGGATACTTGCCTTCTCAAAATCTATTGCACTCTTCCCACACTGTGTGGCACACACCTGAGAAATTTGGGTGGAATTAACCTCACCTTTATCCCAAAGTGAGTCTAATCAGGATAACCCTGACCTATGATGTTCCCTTATCCACATATGGTTTGGGATTGAGCACCAATCATAGGACTTTTGCCCCAAAATTGTGTAGTATGGCTCCCTCTCCCTCTCGATATGAATGAGAAAGCATATGATCCTTGTTGCCGAAGGCAGTCATTTTGTGACCAAGAAAATGAAAGAGAAATGGAGCTGAAACCTTGATCAAATAAACAAAGATCTATAACATTGTATATAAGCAAAAGGATGTAAAATACAAACTGTGAAATTTTTAAATAAGCACTTTTCTGGCCCCTTTCTCTTTCTATACTCGATTGTTCCATTATGTGAGCCTTCAAATCAAACCAGCATGGAGTCTGACCGTTTTGCTACTCTCCTCAGTATTGAATACTGAATAGTGTATTGAATATTGGTTAAGTCAGTTTGAATTTGTTACTATTATACTTTCCCTCAAGATACTTCCCTGTACGTAATGTGATATAAATGTGCACATATGTGTTACTTAATTTACTTTATCTCCTAATGGTTGTCAGTTGCCATAATCTAGATTTCCCACCTTAGATGTATTCAGCTGGCATTTAATCAGAAAGACTGCATTCCAAACGTAGCAACCATAAATGTTTCTGCTATCATATCTTCCATTAACACCTGAGGCTTTGCTAATCAATGGATGTGATAAACAGGTTTTCATAAGTGAAATTAGGGGCTCTCTATTAGCATAATGGATGTTATAAATTGACTCTCATTGATGAACCAGTG
The DNA here is from genome assembly GCF_014898765.1 of Herpailurus yagouaroundi. Taxonomy (NCBI): domain Eukaryota; kingdom Metazoa; phylum Chordata; class Mammalia; order Carnivora; family Felidae; genus Herpailurus; species Herpailurus yagouaroundi. Next base: position 20,524,869 of record NW_024412407.1, read on the forward strand.
GTGTTCATGATACAAAGATTGAATAAAATATTTCAGAGACAGTCCCTACCTTGCATGACCAAGGTTATAAGAAGCTAGCAAACTCCGTAGTCTGCACTTTTAGGAACAGCACCCTTCAGACCCTCAAACAAAAAATGTCTAAAATCCTAATAATCTTCAGTATGCCAACGATGGAACAGTTTAATTTCTGCTTAACTGGAGGAAAAATCACACTCATTATGGAGGTGACTGGAGACATCACGCTTATTATGGAGACGAGGAATAAATTACTGTGCCCTTCCCTCCCGACTGTAGGTTCATTTTTTAGAATATCCCCAATGCAGATGTCATTAAACTGAGATCTTGGGATGGGCCGTTAAACTAAATTCAGACTGGCAGAGTGTGAAGGGCTACTAGTAAAGAGAAATTCCAAGATATAAAAACTTGGACTACACATGGTCTCTGACCATCGTTACTTGCCTACAGAAGCAACAAGAAGCAATTAGTTCAAAAACCTAATATTAGCAGGAAGATATATTATTAAATAAACCTCAAGCCTGACTGATAATAGCCTGTGACTATTTAATCTTAAGCCTCAGACTTCTACATTCAACCTGATAGGAAATAAGCTGCCAAAATAGTGTAACCTCTTAAAAAGAGCATCTTTCCCCAATGACCATCTCGGACGGGGCCATAAAGAACACCGAGAGCAAAACAGAAAACCTGCCAAAAGAATCCATACCACTGCTATCCAGGAATCCTAACTACTCCTGTCTACAGATTATGACAAAGATCAGTGACTACTATGTAATGTTTCCAGATATACCCTGTTTAATTGGGAGTTTTCATTGCAATTACTTTGTCCTTTCTCTTTCATTGCATTTTGCATTTGTTGTCAGTAGGTGACTTGTCACTGGTTGCTAGAGCACAAGGAACTCCAGATGAAGATATAACACTTTGCAGAGACAGAAAGAAGATGCTCACTAATTACAGTGGTGGTGAGCAATAGGGTACACTACAGTGGATGTGGCAGTTGTTATCCAAACATGCATTTCACTCTGCCCCCATTGTGTAGTATTCAGATATATTGGATGAGCTTAACCCTAACCTTTTCCACGGTTAGTCCTAATTGGTGGAGGCCAGAAGTTACTCCCAAACCCCTTGCCACCATAAGTGGGGGCAGGCAGACCCAGTCCCAAGTCAATCATGGCATTACCCTAACCATAAGAATTGCTTCAGGGATCATCCAATAGGCACAAAACTCAGGACCAATGTTGTTGGAAGGAACTTTCTGTCTTCCTGCGAATCCAAGCGGAAAAGCGTGTAATTCCTATTGCTTTTAATAGTCATCTTGTGACCATAAAGGAAACCAGTCTGAGGATAAAAACAGATACAGATTATAGAACAAAGATGATATAATTCAGAGAAATGGAGCTGAAGCTTTGATCAAATCAGTTCTAAAGCTTCTCTCACCTCTATAGGACTTTTCATTTATCCAAACAATTTTCATTTATCATTTAATCCAATGTGAATTAGGTTTTCTGTTACCTTCAATCCCAAGAGTTTTAACTGGTAGAAAGATTTTGTATCTCTATCTTCATATAAAATGTCAGAAAATGAATTGCCATTTTCTTAAAATGGGAGTTCTTTCCACCTTCTTCGCTTTCCCTTTGTCTATGTTCATGCCAGAGTGAGACTGAAAATGATGTACAGTCCCTGAGCAGTTCTTTAAGATTCATATGATACTCAGCTTTCACATTAATCCAATGGAAACTATTTCAGATATGTTTTTAGAACAATATATATAAAATATGGAAAGAGTACACTAAGAAAGTCTTCAATCAGGTCCCTCCTCTAAGCTGGTCTCTTATGAATTCTGTGCAGCATCTAACCCATTTATGAAATCTCCATTATATAGGAGATACATGATCTCTCACTTCACACTAGTTTGCAAGTTGTCATTAGCCACCATTTTGGTTTGCACAGTTTGGCTTGATTCATAACTGGGCAAAAATCACTCCCTTAATGTCTAAAAAACTTTTGCACAGTGAAGGAAACCATCAACAAAATGAAAAGGAAAACTACTGAATGGGAGAAGATATTTACAAATGATATGTCCCATAAAGGGTTAATGTCTAAAATATATAAATACCTTATACAGCTCAACACCAATATATATATATATACACACACACACACATATATATATATATATATATATATATATATATGATTGACAAATAAGCAAAGGACCTGAATAGACATTTTTTTCAAAGACATACAGATGGCCAAACAGATACATGAAAAAATGGTTAACATCACCAATTATCAGGGAAATTTACAAATCAAAACTACAATGAAATATCACCTCACAGCTATCAGAATGGCTAGTATCAAAAAGACAAGAAATAAGTGTTCATGAGGATATGGAGAATGGGAGCCTTTGTGCACTGTTGAGGGGAATGTAAATTGATGCAGCCACTGTGGAAAACAGTATAGAAGTTCCTCAAAAAGTTAAAAATAGAAGTGCCATTATAATCCAGCAATTCCACTTTGGGGTATTTATCTGAAAAAAAAAATGGAAACACTAATTGGAAAAGACATATGCAGTCCCACTTGTTGCAACATTGTTTATAGCAACCAAGATGTGGAAGCAACCTAAGTGTCCATCAATAGATGAATAAATAAAGAAGATGTGGTACACATACATAAAGGAGATGTGGTACACATACATAAAGGAGTATTATTCAGCTATAAAAAAGAATGAGATCTTGCCATTTGCAACAACATGAATGGACTTAGAAGGCATTATGCTACATGAAAAAAGAGGAAGACAAATATATGATTTCACTTATATATGGAATCTTTAAAAAAAAAAGGCAGGAACAGATTCATAAATACAGAGAACAGACTGGTGGTTGCCAAAAAGTTGGGGGGTGGGGGGATGGGCCAAATAGGTGAAGGAGATAACGAGATACAAAATTCCAGTTATAAAATAACGTAAGTCGCAGGGATTTAAAGTACAGTATAGGGAATATAGTCAATAATAATATAATAACTTTGTATGGTGACAGATGATAACTAGACTTGTTCTGATTATTTTGTAATGTACATCACTTTGTTAAATCACTATGTTGTACGCCAGAAACTAGGATAAAATTGTATGTCAACTATATGTCAATAAAAAAAAATGAACTTCTTCTCTTATTATCTCAGTGCCTAATACACAAAAAGAAGCCAGCATTTCATCCATGTAATCATTATAATAAATTAATAAAAACTAATTTACATAATGAGTTGCATTTAACTATGTACTCCAAATGATAACTCAGAGATGAAGCACATGTGTCCACCCTACTTCCTTTACTCTTCATTATATCCTTAAAAAGAAAGCATCAGTGGAATGAAACTGTCTAAAAACATTAAAAATCAATGCTGGAATCTTTTTTATATTTTAGATTAATTCTAACACCTAAATTATTCACATAACTCCCAATGCTTAAATGTCACATCTCTGGCTGCTAAACAGTACTTTTTATGACAATATTGAAAAATCAAAAAGTGAGCTAGGTTTTGCATCTATATTAAACCATCATATTGCTTCTTTAGAAGTTACTCTACCACTTTTGCAGATGGAACAAGCAATACTCTGGGCAGAAAGCCATGTGAGAGCTGCTACAATAAAGATAAATTGAATTTAAATTAAACTTTTTCAAAAGTTTTGGTGCACCACAAAATTAACACATCTTGAGAAAACTATGGAGTTTGAAAGACCATGGTCGAATCCCACTCAGCATTCTCCCCACGCAGCATTCTCCCGAGAATTGATCACTTTTTTAAGTTGACCAGGAAAAGCCAAGTACTGCATATGAACAGTGGAAGGCCCTTCCATTTATTTCTCTTTCTTTAAGTCTTGGATATTAAATAATCCTAATGGTAAAGAGAATCCCATGTCCTTATACCAATCTGAAAGTTGTCCCTATTGGAGACCAACTCTGCCTGTGCATTTCTTACATTGTTACCGCAGGAGTAACTGGCAACAATTTAAATTATAAATAAAGGAAAGACTAGTCAATTTTTCCTTTGATAGTAGTTTTCTAAGTTCAAAAGCATAGTTATAAGGATATAAAGTTATGAGGATATTAAGGCACAGGGTGTATGAGACCTGCAGTTGTGTAAATCTGTTTTTGGGAATAAGCCACAAACCCACTGCTTTTTTAGGGAAAGAGGTGAATATACTAAAAGCCAAGGTATTGTTTTGCCTGTTATTCACATTATAAGTTTTTGTATTATTTTAACACATTTATCAGAATCTTTGCTTAAGATGTGTCTTAAACCCCAACATAATTATGATAATTTGCCTAATTTTTCTACCCCAAATTACAATGTAACAAATGTTAACAATGCCTTTAAATAATAGTACCTAAAGATTAAGTAACAATAAAATTAGCTTTTACCTCACCAAAGTTTTTTTTTTAGTAAAATTAGGTTTATGAGATACCCAAAATCTAGATTCTTATGAAAATACTTGATAGGCTTTTGAGTAAAATATGGATTATATGAGTCCTGTTACAAAGAGTATGAACAATGGTATGCTCTGTTTTCCAGTAAAATGTTATATCCTCCACTTCAAGTAGCTGTTCCACAAGTTTTCATCCTTTATTCTCTTCTCACTCAGATTTAGCCATTCTCTGTGGTTAATTTTTTCTACTGTCCACCAACTTGATCTCCTTAATGCATATGATTCTGGAATACACTGGCATCTTCTGTATAGAGTCTTCTCTCACTCAGCCTACATTAATGCATTCTACATGTCCATAAAACTCATGCATATTATCCACCTTTGATCCCATGGAAGTTTTTTTTTTTTTTTTAACTCTCCAGCCACAATTATCTCTTGAGTTCAGAATATACCTTACAGTTGTCTATGAGATATGCATGGAAGTTTTGATCCCATGGAAGTTTTTTTTTTTTTTTAACTTTTTTTTTTTTAACTCTCCAGCCACAATTATCTCTTGAGTTCAGAATATACCTTACAGTTGCCTATGAGATATGCACCTAGATGTCCCATGGGCAAATTACATGTTCCACAACAAACTCATTATCCATCCTCCACAAAACCTTTCTGTTCAACCTCACTTAATTGCTTTTGTACGGTCTGCATTAGTTAGGACACTAGTTTAAGCAATTTTAACAAAGGCTGGAAAATAGTGACTTAAACAAGCACAGTCTTGATTTCTATTTCACATGCAAAGTAATCCAGGGCTGGTCTGGTGGTTCCATAGAGAGCCATCACCCCTCCTCACATCTTGTTGCTCTCCCAATTTTTAACACATGGCTTTTTTTGCATGGTCTGATTGACATGCTCCGGCTCCTGCTATCATGTCTGCATTCTAACTGGCAGAAAAAGGGAAAGGAGGAAGTAAAGGTAATACTTCTTATTTTTAAGTGGATGGCACAGAAGGCACACATTTGACTTCAATTCGCATCCCATTGGCTAGAACTTTGCCATATAACCATGCTTAGCTACAGGGGAAGCTGGGAAATTTTTTTTTTTTTTTCCAGCTGGGCAGCTTTTGTGCCCTGCTAAAACTCAGAGATTCTATTACAAAAGAGGAAGGGGATAATGTATTCTGGAGAACAACCATCAATCCCTCTCACATCCAGTACTGTAAGAAACTCTTTGACCCTCTTTCCTCTACTTCCTTTCTGCTACTGCTTTGTTAACATGTATTTGTTCTTCCCATGTATATGCACACTTGGTTTTTGATGCTGTAATCTGAATGAGATGGAAAAGAATGCACTCACAAATCATTGGCTATGTACTGTGTACCTAAGGCTGTATTAATTCACTCTAACAAAGTGGGTTAACTCTAACAAACAACCACCTCTGGCACCATCAGTAGCTGTGATCAGGGATACTACTTGATTGAGCTTGAGATAGTCTATGGTCAACTTCCAGGTGCCATCCAGTTTTTGGAGGAGCCAGACAAGTGAATCAAAATGGAGATATGATGGGCCCACTACCTATGCATTCTTTAGCAACTTATTCTAGGCTTTGCAGGCCATGCAGTTTCTGTTGCAGCCAGTGAACCCACTGTAAGCTAAACCTTGGACAGAACTCCATTTTTTAAATTGCCTTTCATATGCTTCCATTCTAACTGGGGGTCCTTGATGATGTGTTAGGCTTCAATTTTGCTGTGATTCTAAAACTGCTTTAAAAAAAATAAAGTTTATTAATTTTTTAAATTAGAAAGCCCTATAGGAGGAAAAGGTGTCAACATCATATACACTAATAATCAAAGTCATTTTAAAACAAGCCTTTTAAATTCTGTGACCCTGGTGGTTCTTTTTCACTCTTTGGTTGGTATCCATTAAAAAAAATTAGACATAAGAAAAGGCAAAAGAAGAACTTTATATAATAGGTTATAATATTGTGTTAATTCACACATAATGCTATCAGTTTCCCTGTTTGATTTATGAATATTTACTTTATTCTATAAGGGTTTACTATAATGAAAAATACACAATATATCCTGTTTGATTAAATGGTTGCTAGGCAGAGTTGGTAGCTATTTAATCAAAGCCTGAGTAACATTATTTCTGTGGTGAAAAACAAATTTTGTTTATACCAGTTCTCCTCATGGTACCTTTTCAGTCACATAACATACAACAGTACAAAGACTGGGCTTAAATACATCTTACATATATGATTAATACTTAAAGCTTTAAAATAAGTATTCACCAGTGTATGATATCATGGGAAACATAGAATTTTGGAGGTTTAAAGGAGCTTACATGCTATTTTATTTAAACTTCTCTCTGAATTCATTTATCCCTTCACCCACATTTAAGCAACAATTCAGCAGAAACCAGTATAAAACCTCCCACAGAATGTTTTTTTTTTACTTGAAAGTAAAATAAATTAACAAGAAGTAAAAACTAGTTTACTTAATTTGCATGTAAACAGCCTCAGAAAATTAAAAGATTGAGAGTCAAGAAAGGATTTTAGTTTAAAGTAATTTAAACTTTCAACTACATAATAAAGAACATAAGGAAAACTTATGCTTTCATTTTAGAAGGTTAGAATGGGCTTCTAAAGCAAGGTCAGTTTCTTGGAGTTTGAAGAGTCAAAATTTTTATTAGAGGGGACTTTCCTTTTTTAAACAAGATTAGCATGCAATCAAACAAAAAGATGGCACTATTCCATGTTTCTGCAAGTCTTTTTATTTCTTCTTCAGAAAGGCAATATCCACTTATTTTAAGATTACCCATTACTGGCATCATTCATACAAAATGTAGCTTCCCCAAGTTAAGAATAAGGTGAGAAAATAACAAACGTCATTGCATACAAACAGCAAATACAGTTGACTGCAGAAACCAATGAAACACCTCATTGGTCACTGGGTTATTTGTATCCTTCCTAGAATATGAGTTTTGAGCATTTTCATGTCTGTTCTGAAACTTTTAATTATCCCTTTTAGTCATGGACAATATTTGGTCAGGTGGTAATGAATAAATGAATAATATCACCCAGCAGTATGGCAGTATTAATATGGTCAAAAGCCAGATATACTTGCTGTCCTTCCAAGTCAAATAGTACTTCTAATGCTGTTAGGTTGGTTATTTGGTTTTTGGCCATCTCTTTAAGAATAAGAAAGCTCTATATTTTTATAGATAAAATAGGACTTGTTAATGAGAATGTAGAAGAATTTAGCATGGCAATTACTAAAAGTCCATTTTCCTTACAAACTGAGGAGAAATTTTTTACCATTGTTTTCATGCAATGCTAGGGGATATTTGAAGGTGCAGAGAAAGGTCATGGTGGAAGTAATAGTAATTTTTTTTTTTTAATTCTTGGTTTAGTAAAACTCATTACAAGTATTCTGGATCCATTTTTGGCTAAGTGAAGAGGAAAGTTTTACCAGCTGATGGCCGTTTGATGACCTACATGGAAAGAACTGGTAGACTCAGGAGAGCACAATTGAGAGAAGTGATCACATCACAAAATGTGACATCATTCTTTGGCACCAGCTGGCATCCTGGACATGGAGAGTGAGTTATATTCTCAACCCTGAATTTTCCCCTCCAGATTACCCTTGTGGCTCACCAGAGGGCAGTGTGCAGTAATCGGCCCTACTGCTTCCTGCATTGGATGTGTCCTATGGGACAATGTCAAATAATCAGAACCAGAAATCAGGCAAGACAATAGATTACGGAAGTTGTTTTGTTAGACTTGTTGTATCTATTCCCCCTACATAGAGTTCTTAATACTGAGAAATTAATCAATCACTACATGAGACATAAGGTAATGAGCTTTTAGTAAATCCTGTGTTACAGTTTCAGATTTATGACAATAGTCTTGGGATTACTAAACTCAGTTCTCCTCTTTAGACTCACAAATGCATAATATTATTCAAATGTGAATAAATTGCCTTCCTTCACATGTCTCATACCTGAATTCTCAAGAGTTTTCAATCTTATACACAATTGAATAATTCACTGAATACTTTATTGAACAATTGGAGTGTGGGATATAACAAGATAAAGCACCTATAAATCCTGCTCAAAATGAGCTTGAAATCTATCAAGGGACTAAAGTGTAAGTGAAAAATTAAATACATGATCAGAATTGTACAAAGCAGGAGATACATATAAAATGTTATGAAAATTCAGAGGCTGGAGACATGAAGGCTTTTGGCAAGGGTTCAGAATCTCAGCTGAATCTTGCAGCTGAGGCAAAATTCTTAGACATATTGAAAGTGATAACAGCACATCCTAGATAAAGAAAACATTATGGATATGGCAGGTTAAAGGACCTATGAGCTTAAGAGAAAGTAAAAGGTAGTAGTAGAAATAATGCTAGAGAGCTATATTGTGAACAAGGTCCATGAGAGTATTGAATACCAGGATGAGATGCTCCCAAAACTGAGCTGACAATGGGAAGTTGTAGGAGCGGACCTAAATTAGCACTTGCCCTATATACTAAGAAAATTGATCTTACAGTATTGTGAGGGATGGATTAGACAAGTAAGAATCCAAAGGTAGAGGGTTGAGTTAGAAGGCTATTTCAATAATCCTGCATACTTTGAGATCGAAAATGAGGCAAGTTGGGGCGCCTGGGTGGCGCAGTCGGTTAAGCGTCCGACTTCAGCCAGGTCACGATCTCGCGGTCCGTGAGTTCGAGCCCCGCGTCGGGCTCTGGGCTGATGGCTCAGAGCCTGGAGCCTGTTTCCGATTTTGTGTCTCCCTCTCTCTCTGCCCCTCCCCCGTTCATGCTCTGTCTCTCTCTGTCCCAAAAATAAATAAACGTTGAAAAAAAAAAAAAAGAAAATGAGGCAAGTAAGAGGTTCTGTAAAGGTAAAATTGGCATGAGTTAAAACCTAAGCAGATGTGGGTGGGGTAAAGAGAAAAAGAAGTCAAAACATAGTTTGAAGTTTTGAGCTGTGTGGGAGAATGACAACTTCATTCATTGAAATATAGGACACAGGAGAAGCAGGCTTGGGAAATAAATTGATAGACTCACCAAAAATCTTAGACTATCCTAGTCAAAATCTTTATGAAGCTAAATACTCACTTTTCTCTGTTCTTTTAAATTAATTCAGATACATTTGGAGGAGTCATTGCTCTTGAAACCCCCAAAAGTCTACTCAAACAACAAATGCTTATTCAAATGTTTTGAAATTTATAAATGTGAAATTTTAAGAGGAACGTATTGAGCACGCAGGGTTAACAAACTTAAATTGCATAATTATGTTAAATGGGGCAAACTTCAAAGTGTTCTCCCACCACTGAGGAAAATAAGGCTTGTTACACTTATTGTTGCTAAAAATTTAAGAATACCATAATATCACCAAATGGTGAATTTGTGCTTAATGAAAAGGAAAGAATTGCAACCTTTCACTGATGCAACCATATTCTGTGCATTTTTTTTCTTTCTAACAGAAAACTATAATACAACACTTAAAGGAATCAATAACAATCTGGTTGAATAAACAAAAAGAACTAAATATGACTTCCTTTAATATTTTTAGAATTTTTTTTATGTATTAGCTGAAAAAGCCTGTGGTGGAGTCTCATTTGCCCAAATACATTGTTATATTTTTGCCCAACTCTGCTGACAGTTACAAAACCCAGAAACCAAGCTGTGAAAGAAACTTTTCCAGTTGAAGCATCTGCTTTTGTTGAAATTTTTTCAATCATATAGGAAGTTTTGTAGTTGCCTTGATCTCATCTGTTAGTTTTTCTACTCAAATTAAATAAATGACATCATAAGTGGCATGGACTTGTTTCTTAGCCACCCAAAAAAAAAAAAAAAAAAAAGGTCTAGTAGTAAATTTTCCACATTTGACTTCTATATTCCTCATTTGACTTCTATATTCCTATCTTTTACTCTTGACCCTTGAAATACCTGCTAATCAAATAGCTCTTATCCATACTTAGACCCTGCAGCTTTAAATTTTTTTCTGTGTTAACCACAAAGGAGTCTTTTATATGCTAATTATGTCCTCTCAACCCTGCTCTCATGCATATATAATTTAAAACAAAACTAAGCCTTTTATCTTGTTGGAATATTGTATATGATATTCTCAGTGTATGTCATGTCCAATTAGAACTGCAAGGCAATATGCTATTCTTAACACCACTTTGCTTAGTCACCTACATCTGCTAAGTTACCATAGGAAGCCCTACTGAATTCAGTACCATCAGGACTTCGGGTGAACATTTTAGAAATTGACACCATCACATTCTGTTATGATTGCCCCTTTTGCTGTTTATACACCTCAACCTGGATTGTGAACCACATGAGGGGAAGGATGGTGTCTAGTTTAAGAAGCACACTGAGCACACTGACTTGTTAGAAAACAATGAGAGAGTAGAAAATTCAGCTAGTCCCAAGATTTCTGGCAGTGGGAAAGGTCACAACATTGGCTAGTATTCTCCTAAAGGGGGAAAATGGGAGGTACCAGGAAATTAGGTTATAGTCATCATCAGAAAGCATAAGAGAATTAAACATCTCTGGTCTTCCCTTTTATAGATGTATCTCCGATATATATTTAGTTGCATATGTACCTAATTAATTATGATGAAATAGACATAAAATTTATTCTATTAAACATTTTTAACTGTACAGTTTAGCGGTATTACATGCATTCACATTGTTGTGCAACCGTTATCATCATTTATCTCTAAAACTCTTTTCATCTTGCAAAACTGAAACTTTGTACCAATTACACAATCTCCATTCCCTCCTCCCCCCGACCCCCAGAACCTAGAAATTACCATTTTCTGTCTGGATGAATTTGAGCACTCAAGGTAACTCATAAAAATGGAATCAAGTATTTGTTTCTTTGGGACTGGCTTATTTCACTTAACAACGTTCTCAAGGTTTATCCATGTTTTAGCATGTGTCAAAATTTCCTCTCTTTTTAAAGGCTGAATACTAGTCTACTGAATGTATATATCACATTTTATTTATCAGTTTTACTGTCACTGAACACTTGGGTTGTTTTCACCATCTTACTATTGTGAGTAATGGTGCTATGAACACGGGTATACAAACATCTCTTCACAAAGGTGTTTTCCATTCTTTTTGGTATAGATCCAAAAGTAGAATTGCTGGATCATACGGTAATTCTAATTTTAATTTTTTGAGGAAGCACCATACTATTTTCCATAGTTACTGCACCACTTTACATTCTCACTGAGCAAAAGGGTTCCAATTTCTCCACACCTTCACAAGCACTTGGTTTTTTTTTTGGGGGGGGGGGGTGTTGATAGCAGTCACTCTAATCAGTGTGAAGTACTATCTCATGTGGATTTGATTTGTATTTCCCTAATGATTGGTGATGTTGAGCATCTCCTCATGTGCTTGTTAGCCATTTGTATAGCTTTTTGGAGAAATATCTATTCAAGTCTTTTGCCCATTGTTATACTGGGTTCTTTGGGGATTTTTGGTTTTGGGCTGTCATCCTTTATACATTCTAAATATTAACCCCTTGTGAGATACATGATTTGCAAATGTTTTCTCCCATTCCCTTTTCACTCTATTGATCATGCCCTTTAATGCACACTAGTATTATGTAGTACGTACACTATGTTATGTAGTCCAATTTATCTATTTTTTGTTGTTGCTGCCTGTGTTTTAGTGTCATAGCCACGAAATCATTGACACATCCAATGTCATAAAGACTTTCTCCTATGTTTTCTTCTAAGGGCTTTATAGTTTTAACTCTTCACGTGTAGGTTTTTGATCCATTTTAATTCATTTTTGTATATGATGTAAGGGAAAGATCCAACTTCATTCTTTTGGTAGGTGTCTTGCCAGTTATCCCAACACCATTTGTTGAAAAGACTGTCATTTCCCCATTTAATGGTCTTGGTACCCTTGTGAAAAATCATTTGGCCATAAGTGCAAAAGTGTAGTTTGGACACTTTATTCTATTCCATTTGTCTGTATATCTGTTTGTATGCCAATACTACACTCTTAAATAGAATGGCTTTGTAGTAAGTTTTGAAATCAGGAGGTAATGAGACATCTGACTTTGTTCTTCCTTTTGAAGACTGTTTTGTTATCCGGGGTCCCTTGAGATTCCATATGAATTTTAGGATGTTTTTTCCCTGATTCTTCAAAATAAACTGTTGAGATTTTGATAGGATTTTGATTGTATTGGGTCAGTAGGTCACTTTGGGTAGTATGGACTTTTTAACAGTATTGTCTTTCAATTTCAAATATATCTTTAAGGCTGTGAACAAGAACCATTTCAAAAAAGCCCACTTATTTGGATGAAAAGAACTGTAAGCAATTTATTCTAGGCACCCAAATGTCAAACCCCAAGCAGTTGATGAGGGAGTGAGGATTGGAGTTGTTTGTCAATTAAAAAATTGAAACACACCAGTAGAGTTCACTAATCTGGTGGAGGAGAAACAACAAAAAATTAAATACAGCTTGTTATTATTAAATTCCCATATATACTGGATTTTATTTGTGTGTTTTTTATTCTACTTCTATTGATCTGTGTCTATGGGGACATGGCACTGTATTGCATTTTTAATTATTGTAATTTTATAATTTGGTTTAATGTTCATTGGGCCAATTATCTATGCATTGTTCTTTTCTCACAAATAATTAGTCTTGCTCATTATTTTCTCAGGAAAGCTTTATGAAATGTTTATCAAATTTTAAAAAATTGTTTTAAAATTTAAAAAAATTTCTGATGAGAATTTTCATTTAAATTTTATTACATATGTGAATTAATTTGAAGGTACTTGATATCTTCATAATAATGAATCTTCAACATCCCAGAATGAGGTACACCTTTCCACTTATTCAAGATTTATCTAAGAAAAGTTTTATTAATTTTTTATGTATTTGTTAAATTTGATCTACTATATATGATATATATTACATAAGTTGGATTAGGCATTGGATTTTGAATGTTATCAAATATAATTTCTGTATTTTATCAATCAGGGATCCACCAGGAACAAAGAAGGCACTCCATGTAATTCAGGTGCCAAGAGTTTAGTATAGGAATCATGGGCTTACGCAACTCTTAGAAAAACAGGGGAAACAAAGGTCAGGGAGTTCAAAAGTAAAGATTTCAGTTTGTAACACCACAGCAGGTAATTCTCAAGAATTCTTGAGAAAGCAGTGTAAATCTCATGTGTGCTCATTTGTCAGTCTGCAACTGCCTCCAGAGAATAATGGCCTTTCCTTCTCATGCCCAGTAAATCTCATGTCAGGGCTTCTTATTGGCAAATTCTATCTGTGGCATCTTCTCTGCAATAAAAGGGTAGAAAAGTAATGTCAAGAGAACAACTATCCAGTCCAATTTAAGAAGATCGGTATTATTGCAATGAACATATAATTTCTTTTAATGTGATAAAATTATATTAATAGGTTTTCTAGTATTAAGCCATATTTGAAAAAAATTCCCTACCTCATTTTGGTGTATTTGGTAATATACTATCAACTTAAAAAGATTTTATTTAGTTGGGCTTTTTTGTATTATATTTATGAAAGATTTCTGCAGTTATATCATATTATGTTATCTTTTTTTGATTTTGTTACCAAGATTACATTTGCATTAGAAAATGAATTGAGAAGATTTCTATCTTTTCCTGTATTCTGAAAGAATTTAAATTTATCACATGGGAATTACCTATTGCTTGATAATTAGAAATAACTCACAAAAACTTCTGGGCCTGATACCTCTATTACTCGTTTCCCCCTTTCCCCCCACCTCAATTCCATGAGTAAATATTGATCTGTGCTCTTCTTCTCAATTTAGCCAATATTATAATGGAAAACTTTTCAAAGCTGAAGAAACATGTACATTTGCAATGGAAATAGTTCAATAACTGAATCAGGCTAAATTAATTAAAAGATACTAATACCTAGACATATTAGGATAAATATTTTAAATTTCAAAGACAAAACAAAATATTCTACAACATAGCAGCCCATTAACACAGATTGCCTGTAAAGGAGTAAAAATCAGATTGGTCCTGGGCTTTATTATAACACTGAAAAAGAAAACAATGTATCCTACTTTTGAGAGAATCTTCTATTACTCAAAAGTTCTAAACTCAGCTAAACTGTCCTATACATATGAAGTCAACAGAAAGGCATTCTCATATATGCAAGGGGTCAGAAAATATACCACCTAAATATTCTTAATGAAAACATTTTTAAAGATGTGTCCTTGTCCAATGGGAAATGCATAAAAATAAACAATAAAAGGGAGAAGAAATTATAATGAAAAAATTGAAATGAGCATCAAAGGCAGTTCAACACTGAGTTAAAGTTAAATATTTGTTGGAATTATTGATGCAAACCTGGTGCAAATGTCAAAACATTCTTAAGAGATGTTTAATAAAGGGGTGTCTGGGTGGCTCAGTTGGTTAAGTGTCTGACTTCAGCTCAGGCCATGATCTCATGGTTTGTGAGTGTGAGTTCGAGCTCTGGGTCAGGCTCTGTGCTGACAGCTGACAGCTGGAAGCTTGGATCCTGCTTCGAATTCTGTCTCCCTTGTTCTCTGCCCACCCCACCCCCCATGCTGTCTCCTTCTCTCTCTCTCAAAAATAAACATAAAAAAAAGAGATGTCCAATCCAAAATATTTTCTAAGATTAAGGGTAAACATTAATGGGATTTAAAATAGGGTAAGAAAGATTTTTTTTTAAAGATTTGTAATAGTTGTGTGAGCTTGGATAGGAAACAATTTGTTTTTGTGGTCACTATTGGTAAAATAGTAAATCTAACCATTTCATAAGATAATTTGGTAACACATTCTAAAACTTTTCTAAATCATATGACCCAATATGTCTACAATTAGAAATTTGTTCTAAGGAACAAGGAGATAACATGAAAAGACATATTGTCTTTACACTCTTGTTTATAATAGATAATATATAGATCTATCATCTCCTCTCCCACGCTTTGTTCTCCATATTTGTTTTCTAAATGCTGATTTTATTTTCTGCACTGTTGCTTCTTTTCTTATGAAGATTATTTGAAATCCCATTGCATTTTTAATTTTTTAAATGTCCTCTTTTCTAATTCAACTAGTTTGAAATTTTGTCCTTTTTTAATTACCTCCCTTTGTCTCAATTTATATACTTACTCTCTTCTGTCATTTTATAGAGATCACATTCTCCTGAATTTCAGTTAAAATACATATGAGATGTCATTTTTAAAAATGTGGCTACACTTGCCCTATAACCAATGGAAATCTCTTGAACATTATGACAGGTGAATGGCACCCTTCCTTGGATTCTAGTGCTATTGCTGAGATTAGCCATTCTTGCATCTCACAAGGAAGATGTTAAAAGAAGAGTTAGCCAACTGTGTTCCTGGTGCTGTGCCAGCAGGAAGTTCCCTTTGAATGGTGCTGCAAACATAATAGCAGTGTGCTGACTCCAGCAACAATGTAAAAAACAGGTGAGAAGGATTTTCACATCTTAGGCAGGGGATCTACATATGAGGATATAAAAATATTCTGGGGGGAAAAGATAATGAGGGTCCAAACTATACTTATTTCAAAGGAATTGAGAAGAGAGGCTTAATCTGAGAAATATTTAATTGGTACTAATAGCAACATGGTGGCTTATTCATATGGGAATTGAAAGAGAGAAAGGACAGAATAGAGAATTATTCAGAAATATCTACCTTGGATGACTGGCTTAAAGATGAACTCCTAATTGAGACAGGAAATAAAGGAGGAAAATGAGACTTCTGGAGTTGAGACAATAATTTGAGTTTGGAACTTACTTAGTTTGGGATATTTATATGAAAAATGGGTGGAAATGCCAAGTAGACAATCTAAAATATGGAACTAGATCTCAGGTTTTTGGAGGTGGAGATAAGGATTTGAGCATTATTAATAGACTGTAGTTAAAACAAAACCAACCAAACAAAAAAAAAAAAACCAAAAACGAAATCTCTGAATCAAATTCCCCTGGAAGAAGGTAAACAAGGAGAAAAATTTTTAAAAAACAGAGCATCAATATCTAAGGAATGTTTAGAAGAAAATCTAGTGAAGGGGGTAGGAGGGAACAATTTAATAATTAGAAAAAGAACCCGAAGAGTATGATGTCACAAAAGTCAAATTAGGAGATAAAAATTTTTTTGAACTATCTTATTTAGAGAAAAGAAAGAATGGTTAAAAAGTCAAAAGGACCCAAGCCAAGAGTGGCCATGAGAGATGGTGATTCTGTCATTAGCAATCTCATAGAGACCCCTATCATATGGACTATACTAGAATGTTGTAGTGGATTGAATAGTAACAAAAAGATGACGAAACTTGGTTGACAAAGAAAAAGGAGGGCATATCTTTTAAATATGTATTAAACAGTTCTCTCTCTTTTTTCTCCTTAGTTCTATGTAAATTTTTACAAATATATAATTTAAGAAAAGTGCACAAATTATAAGCATATGTTCAATGAATATTCACAAAGTGAATATGGAACCACAAATAGAACCAACACACAGATCAAAAAACAAACTACCAGAATCTCAAGGGCCTCTTTTGTGTACCCTTCATTTCTCTACCCATCTCCCATCTTCTCCAAGCATAACTATTCTCTTGACATCTAACACTGTAGGTCTGCTTTGTTGTCTCTGTACCTGTCTTTTAAAATAAAATGTAACTAACATATTTCAATAGTTTAGGATAGTTATTATGAGCACAAAGTACAGGATGAGGCTGTAGCCTTATTGGCCTCCATATCCACAGAGCCTGGTAGGTGCTACAAAATTAATGGAATGAAAGAATACATCTTCAAAATCAATTGCCATGCTACTAACCTTTCTACTACCCAATGTTATTAGGACCTTCTCAAGGCCATTGCAATTGTTTTGGACTGAAATCATTCTCTTACCACAATGTACGAAAAAAAAAAATGGTGGAATATAGCAAGAAAAATGCTTTATCAAATAATTAAAACTATTCATTTATATCCAGTTGAGAAATCTCTTTTAGCTTGCCTTCAGTATCTGAATCATATTCTGTTCATTATTTCTAACTGCTCAGGACTGCCTCCTAAGAACCTTCTGGAATAGTCAGTTCTGCAACTCATTAGCAAAAATCCCTGACTCACTTCTCTACTTCAGGCTCTTTTATAGCTTTAATAAATGTAGCTGTTGTTATTAATAGCAAGATCCTTAAGAACAGGGACTTATTTTATTCCTTAAATCATAAAGATTTATCCTAAGATCATATAACTCTATGTATAGCTCCAAAGATTTATACATTTTTATTGTAAAATATATTCATTTGTAGGAAAAAACAGCTGAGTGGAAATGTGATTAAAAAGCAACTGTCATTGATTTTGTATGGCTCTGTTAATTGCCTGCCATTCCTTCCACATATTCTCTATTTAATTTGATCTGATACCATTAAAATATTAACCTCAGGGAAACTTACAGGGATTCAAACATTTAAGATTAAAACCATAAGTTAAAGCTGCTTCTTTGCCCGTACTCTCCACGCTTGTTCCTAACAAAAGCAAAGATTAAATGGAATCCTTTCTTACATTTGCAGAGTGCCTTGAACTCACTTTGCCTGAACAATATGTCCATTATGACTAAGCACTAAGATTGCTTTTATGAATAAGTATAGAGATACAATTTTTTTTCTTTTTGTTCAAAAAAGAATTCAAATCCTTTCTTTTTTTTTGGAATAGCTAGGTTGTATTGTCATATCAAAAGCTCACGTGTGAACATAAGGGTCTCTGTTATCAAAAACAAAGCAAAATATTGTTATATAAAGTATAATTTTTTGTTATAGTGAGCTATAGGGAGAAAAAAATAAAATTTGAAATATCCCACCCCTTTCAGAAGAAGAGATTTTTTGAATTGTAAATATTTTATGTGAAAGAATACCAATTGGTAGTCCTAGATATTCTAGAATATTTATTAACTAGCCCCTATCTACTTTAATTTACATAGAAAACACAGATATAAGTGGTTATTGAAGCAAGTGCAAAAGCACAAAAGCGAAGAAATATAAAAGGGAAAAGGGCAGAAAAAGCAATTTGGTTGTTTCAGAAAGTGTGGGCTCAGGATAACTACTGATTTACCAAAAAAATTAGCTTTAACCTTCTTGGTAGGGGTGGAAAAAATATCAGTTGCAGAATTTTTCTTTAAATAACAAGAATCACACTAGTTAGAAAAAGTTCTTCCTGCATTAAAGTCAAAAAAGTTAATTTTGTAGATCTTCTTATTGAACATACAGAACAAAACAATAGTTATTTTTTAAAACAGATTTTATAAAAGTTTCCGAAATATTGAGGGCATTATGGAAGTTTATATTATAATATATAAGCTGTGGTGCTTTCAAGGCAAATGTAAACTTTATTAATTGGTTTTTCATGTCAAATTTTAAACTACCAACATTTCATATCTTTAATCATCTTTCCATTCATGAAATGTTTTTTAAAAAGCAAAAATTCAAAGGTAAGAGGAGTGAAGAAGGGAAGAAACAAGGAATTGACATCATTATTTATTGAAAAATTCATTTTTGTTGACTACAGTATCCTTGTTATTTTTTGGTTACCTTTCCTTGGATTTATGATGCATGAAGCTATGAATAACCTAGAAAATTATTCTAAACGCTTCAGAATATGGCAGCAACGACAGGACCCGTATTTCCGATTCAGTCTCCTAGTTTTTCCACCGAACAGCTTCTTCGTTTCTTCAAATATGTGGTTTTATAGTATATAATAATTTCACATGTTTATATCAGCACAGTGAGCATTTAATACTTACAACATGGGCAAAATACTAGATGTTTCTTTCTGGGGAAATAGGGACCTATGTCTAATCATTCAACTGCCCTTTGTTAAAAAAACTGCTTTATACGTTAATTTTAAAATTACTTCTGTGAGAAAAATATTTTATCAGTGAAAGTAGGTATACAGATAGATAGCAATGTTTTCTTCCTCATACATAATGTTTATTTCCTTGTGGTCCTGCTGTTTCGTCACACATTTTCTACACTTTTCACTTTCATCCCAAGCTGCTAAAACAGAATCTGAGAATACAAAATTCTCCAAGTGCAAAACATTGCAGAATAAGAAACTACCTAGGGTGCTGCAAACTTCTGGCAATTAATTTCAATTAAGTTATTTACAAGGTGCGCCACTACTAACTTGTGCCCAGATGTTGCAGTTGGCAAAATGTGATGGCCACCAATGTAGTCAATTTCAGTAACAATCACTCATTGATGGAATTTTCACACTGAATTCACAGCACCTTCGTAACATTAGAACATGATGTCATCACCCTTTGCCTCATCATAACCGTAAAAATGCCAATACGAGTTGCAACAAATTACTGCAGGCAATTTCTGAGTTCTAGAGATGTTGTAGTGAACACCTGGGCTGGCTCAGAATCTAGCAGCTTTCAAAGCTTCGTTACCAGATGTTTGTGGAACAACTTATGCGTGTTATGGAAAACATACACTTTTTTTTTTCATTTGCATGAACGATTACCAGGTCTTTGGAAGTGGTGGAAACACATGTTTCATGAAAAAAAAAGGTTAGTAATAAGATTTTATTAGGGAAATATTTTTTATTAAAATCAGCATGGTTAGTATTTAACATTGTGAATTAAATCTGTGTAATCATGTTTATACCCAATTATTTGTTTATATAATAAAATACATCTTCACAAATTAGGTAAGTGGTGCAGGGGATTATACCTTTCTTGGGTGAAGAAACAAGAACTTAGGAAAGTTTTATTAATATTAAAATAAAAAATCAGCTATGTAAGTGCCTGATTTTGTTGATTAATTTTGCATATTTTTAGACTAATATTCATTTAATAATTATGTCTTCCTTTCCTTAAATATCCGACATCTTCCTGGAAAAAGACAGAGACTGTTTAAGATTGTCTGTATGTTTATCTTGCCATTCATTTAATATAATATTGACTCTCAGTATAATTTTAGAAAAAAATTGCACTTTGTAATTCAAATAAAAATATTTTTAGAAAAGCACATATCTATGTCATTTCAAACTATATTCCCCAACCATAATGAGAATATGAGTAGGAAGAAAGCCATTACTAATTTTTTTCATGGATTTATTTCTTTAGGGATTATTTTTAATTCAAGGAAATTAAAATGATAATTTTTAATTTTTTAACAATTGAAATATTAGTCCTATTAAAATAAACAGGTCTCCCCTTTATTAAAGTTAAACCATTGTTCCCATTGTAATTCACTGCATTTTTTATATGGACCACATTTTCTTTCCTCTGGGCAACTGCAAGTAGTTGTTAAAACTATTAACAGCTGTCTGGTAGCTGTTAGATTCTCAGTGATTTCATTTAGTTCAAAAGAACTCTAAATTTATCCAGGTGTTAAATATATTAAGTCCTGGGTAAAATCAAAGGATATTCTATTAAGGATGCCTTTTAGGATTTGATGAATACTTTATGTTCATAATGGCCAAAGGATAAAAATATATATTTCTGCTATTTACTAAATGAACAGGTAAGTGACTGTTAAAAACAAAGAAAAAAGAAAAAAACAAAGAAAGAAAGAAAGAAAAAAACTCTGTCTTGTTTAAGAAGCAAATATTTCAACACCTCTACTGAGAAATGAGAATTACACATACCATTAAAACAGACCTGTTCACTATCAGGGCATAAACTGAACGAAGTGCCAGAAGCAAACACACATTAATAAGCTGGATAGTAATGAAAAACCTCTTTGCAGCTTTAACACTTAGAAGATGGACACACATCACTCGTTGCACTGCTGTGAAGTTCATGGTGGTCCTGGGGTGCTGCCCTGATAACTTAGTTTGCCTTTCCTTCTTACATGTCCAGGAATCCCTCCACATCTCTGGAGAGTCATTATAAGCTACGGGCTGGTGCTGCGTGCAGGCGCCTCACGGGCACCTCTGGGGAGGCGCAGACCAGAGATATACTGAGAGTCACTGTGGAGCCCACATTTTCTTATTCCTTGTTTGTTATAAGACTTGGGCCCAAGGGGGTATGAAAGAATGCCACATGAATATAGTCCCCTATGTTTTGTTAAGAAAATGTAAATGTCTCACTGTTGCATTTTTAACCCGAAATGATCCTGAAAGTTTAATCTTGACCCAAAGGCAAACTAACAGAGTACCTCTTAGTGCCTATGTTAAAAATGAGCTGCAATTTGTTTTTAGTCCTTGGGACATTTTTACACTCCCATTAAATAAAAGAAATAATCACAAAGGAAATTAAACCACAAAGAAAATATGTTACAGCTATGTTTAGCATCTGACCTAAATATATAAAACAAAGGAAATACATGGTTGCGGTTAAGACTTGGTCTTTAACCAGTCTGTTGCATCTACAGCGCACAGTAACATGGTAACAATATGTCAGAGAGATTCTGAAGCTCAAAACAACATATTTGGAAGAAGAGTGAAGTATCCCACTGTTTCTTCATTTGAAGTAAAACTTCCAGTTTTAGAAGCGTCAGCAATGTTGAGAAGGTCAGAATTGGTGAGTTGGGGATATTTACTAATCATATTTCCTCCATATGCAAAGATTGCCAACAATGCCAAAAGTTGAACATCCACCATCACCCGTGTCGGTACAGCGTGAAGGTCTAGCCTCCACCAGCAATCTGGTCAAAACGATTCCCATCCAACTCCCCACCCCTC
This sequence comes from Herpailurus yagouaroundi, assembly GCF_014898765.1. Classification (NCBI taxonomy): domain Eukaryota; kingdom Metazoa; phylum Chordata; class Mammalia; order Carnivora; family Felidae; genus Herpailurus; species Herpailurus yagouaroundi. Next base: position 20,547,010 of record NW_024412407.1, read on the forward strand.
TTATATTTCCCAAAGAAAAGAACAGTTAAAGGAGTTCAGTGAGTGCTGGCCCCCAGTATGTCTTTCAGTTGTCCGATGGCTTATTATATGTTCGAAGTAACACACCACATTTCTCCTCTGCTCCATCTGATGTCCCTAAACACATGTATCAGTGAAAACATGCCAACAAGAGCAGCACTCAAAATCTTTGCTTTATACCTGAAGGGTAGTTCTGACATCACTCAGTCTGAGACCCAGGCTTTCACCACTGCATGACTCTGTCATTTTGAATCGAACCTTCAGGACTTCAGTCATTCTAAAAATTTAGTCCGGTTCAACTTGCAAGTAGTTATATACATATTAGATCATATGACAAAATAGGAATTATTCATTGGCAATTAAGTTCTTCATATTATGAAAAGATTAATACAACGTTTTTATTATTCCCCAGAGGCATTGCACAGTAGGTATGATATTTATACAACGTTGCTCCGCAGATTAGTATATTGGAGCGTTAAAAATCAGCTGTGTTCCAAATAATCTAAGCCAATCAGGGAGTTAAAGATCCTCCTCATGCCTGGGGAGTGGTTAAAAGAAATCCACTAGAGTAGCAAGACATGCTCCTATCTAAGACAGCACATTGGGTCTACTCCAAGGAGCTATGGGAAGAAGTGGAGTTCTGCTATCCTCTTGGCATGAATCTTACAGAAATTTATAAATGTGTCTCAAAAAGTTTGAGAATATTTGATAACATCTTAAGTTTTCTTCACTCTTTGCAAAGATATTTTCTACATTTTCTCACTTAATTGCATTTCAGCTTTCCCCACGAAGTTCAGATGACCTGACTGTTTGGGGGGGATTTGGTATCAGAAACAATCAGGAAATTTACAAGTGGAATAGAGGAAAGAAAAAGCGAGTTCTTTGTTGAAGTACTTACTTCTATCACGATTAAATTTAAAGAACTTACTTCTATAATGATTACATTTGGCCCTTATTTGAAGGTGCCCTTACAAACTGCATCAAAGCAAACAGGAGTCTATCAGTGTAACACAAAGTGTCTACGGAAGTGGAGAGTTAGCCTACCTAGAAATAAGCCATCATGCCCTAGCATGATTGGGAGCTGCCTCACCGGGGCAGCCTTTAGCATCCGCGCCAAAACCTTCACTCAACAGCTGTTGAAGTCCTGAGAGACAACCCACAGAGCGGCTCCAGGACAAAATTAGACTTGGGAGTTTCCTGTCCCTTAATTAAATTTCAATTGCTTTCTGCAGTGACAGGGCTCCAATTAGAGGACCAGTTCAAAGAAAATCTAATGTAGTTACCTGTGGCTATCTCATGAGCTTTAATGCAGCCCAGGGTTTGGAGCGTTCGATCTTAAGTGAGCCTGCTCTATCTGTCTTAACAGTGACAAATTTAATTTGTGTAAATCATGAAGCCCCGAGGGAAAGTTGCTTTCTTTTGTTGAGCTTTTCCCCTAAGTGTTCTAATCCATATATATGAATCACACATAAATACAGTTCTTGGGGAGACTATTTCCCTTTGTGCAACATGAAGTGTACTTCCCACAAAAGCCACCCACAAAAGTTGGGTCTAAGATTTTCACACACTCCAACAACTACTAACACCAAATAATGCTGGCATGTTATAAGCATTTCCTGTATACTTAGTGTTCTCAAATAGTAATGAAGAGCCCAGAAAAGAATAGTAATGCATTTTGTGATCATCTTCAAGAGGTCCTCATGACATTCTCAATGTCTCAAACCTCAAAGCCGAATACATAATGATTTCTTCAAAATGTCACTTAAAATTTGTTCCTCTTTCCCTCTACTTGAAATTAGTATGGACCATCCATTTTCAGTCAGCATTTTCAAAAAGGATCAACTGAAACTTGAACAGGCAAAAGGAAAAATGTTTCCACTTCTACCAGACTTAAAAGAAGTTGGGCATCTTTTCATATTTTTCTTATTAGCATTGTAATATAAAACATCTGTAATAATTTAGTAAATTAAATACATTAAAACAACAAATAAAAGAAGCTGTAATGAATAAAATACAGAAGACCCCATGCGGCTGCCTGTTCTTTTCTTGACAAGCAGCAGAGTCAAGTAGCTGGAGCCATGAGTAACTGTTGGCAGGAAATAGACCCACGAACAGGATTGAGAGCTGCTGTGCGCTAATATGAAAACCAGCTTTTATTTATTTCATCACCTTTGTAACAGAATGTTATATTCTGCCATTTCTCTCCAATTTTCTTACCCTCTGTGGAAACTGCAGCCTCATAACTTCTTTTTCCTGTATTGTTCTTGTCTGATTCCATTTTCTCTTACCTGCCAGTGCTCCTTTCTATCTTTCTATTGTCAGAACTACCACCCGTATCCAAACTGTTATTTCCTACAGGTTTTGAAACGGTTTTGAGCTCCTATCTTCCTCCTCAAGTTGAACCATTATATGGTAGTCAAGTACCTTTTCTCAAATAACTCAAGTAACTCTCAAACAGGAACTTAGAGTGACAGAAAACTGCTTAATGGAAAAAAAAAATCTAAAATCTCTGACCATAGTGCTTATGGCCCTCTATCATCCGGGCCCTCTGAAACTATCCATTTTCATTTGTATAATTCCACCAATAGTCCAATAGTCTCTTAGCTTCATGCAGGCCTGTTTCTACTACATCCCTAGTTTATATGCACATATCCGTGGCTCACAGCTCTTTGCCTTTGTATATATTCATCTCCCAAGAATAAATGATTTGTACATTTCTTTCATCATGGCAATCCACATCCAGGGAATATCATCAAGGGTGAGGCAGGCAACATACCCATGGTAGAGTAAAGAATGCAATAAAATACTGAGTGGTCCAGAGTATGGCTCAATGGGAAGAGCAGGTCCCACAAAAAAGGCATTATAATTTAAGTTATTTTTTTAAAGTACTACTCAAGAAAACATAAGTAAACCTGATTTGACCTGTGGACCATAAATGTGCAGCCTCTGAGGTATAACCACTATATTCCTGTAAGATCTATTAAAAATTGGCCTTCAGAAAGTCTTACTGAAAGTTTTCATCCTTTTTCTTATTTTCTATTTCCTCAGAAATTTACATGCAGTTTGGCTTACATTGCTATACATTTGCTTACGCTGTCTATTTTGTTCATATATAGATATATTATTTTCTCGATTATTCAAGAAACCTATTTGGGGAGAGTAGAGGTCATGTGTTTTGATTCTTTCACCCTCATGTTCTAGAGACAACTCTCCCTCCCACTTGTATATAAAACATGCTTATTGAGCATAAAAACAAATTGATAAGTCAATATATTACTGAGGTAGGATCTTTTGAAAAATTGTCTCTCTTACATGTAGCATTTTCTCTAATTTCTTAGAAAGAAACAAATAGGAAAATAAGAGAAAGGGGACTATGAGATTCAGAGTGATATGAAGAGAAGCAAACTAGTTTTTTAGTAAAGTTTCTTAGTGCTAATACATCCACCGTCAAGAAAGTTAAGTCACATACCAAAATAGCACTGGATTAGGAATTCTCATTTTATAACCTTGGCCAAATAATTTAATATTATAGGGAATGTTTCCTTACCTATAAAATGGTATATTTGTGGCAGGGGGTGTGGACAAAGTGGGGGAGTAGCTTTTCTGATGGGCACATTTTGGAATATCTGCTTAGTCTACAACCATACCCTTAACTAACTCCTACTCTACCCCAAGCTACAGGGATATACTCCCCAAAACCATTGTAGACCATGCATTCATTTCTGGCCCATGGCTGATTGGACTATGAGTTGGCATCAATCAATGTCTCTTCCCCAAGGCTTAGTAACTGTGGTGGAGAGAAAGTTTCAGTATATAATGTTGTTGAGCATATTTAATGTCATGGCACATAAACCTGGGCCATATTCTACCTTACTGACCGGATACAGAGGAATCAGGATTAGAAAATATAGAGAAGTTAAATGGAGACAAGAAATAAGTGATAGAACCTGCCTGGATTCATGGCACCCTTTCTATTATCAGTTCCAGTTACTCTCCTTTTCGGTTACGAGCAACAAACAGTCCTAACCTTCCATATTTTTCTCTGCCCTAAAGTTCTGTGGAGCTATACATGTAAGTTTTCCCACCTGTAAAATAGAGGCTGTGAGTAGAAAAGCAGTTAACAGAGTAGTTCATTTTAGTGGGACTGTCAAAACCAAGTAGTCAGCCAAAATGCAGTCTGCAAGAGCTACATTTCCTGGGATAGAGGCAAAATTTGTCATAATGACACATATCTTACTTTCCACCTGAGGTGATGATATGGAATTCAGAAAAAAAATAACCTAAAAATCCATGAGGATTACTAAGGTAATATCTAAAAGCAGTCTTAAGTTTCCCAAATATAAGAACCATATGGATTTAAAGCACCTTATGCATTTTGTTTCTTTTTACATATGTAAGAAACCTGAGGAGAGACTCGAGCATGTTATACATAATTGTCATAAAATTACCCATAATGCTTTCAACTTTATACAAAATAATCCTTATTGAGTAGTTTTAAAGTTACTGTTTGATCTATCAAGTAGACTCAATAAAGAAAATAATTCAAAAGACTATGAGAAGTACGGCACTCTTACACATTGAGCTGAAAGAGTGTCAATTTCAGTATTCTTGCAATTTTTAGCTGGTGGCTTCACTCCACATATGCTTCTGTGTAAGTAAATACAGTAGAATTCTGCTTTAGGGAGAAGGCTATTAACATAGAGGCTGGTTTACTACAGATCAGTGCCCTTAGAAACATAACTACAGATGAGAAAAACCTAATATGAAAGAATTGTTCCCAAAAGCAGATGCTTGTAGTAACGTCCCTAATAAGAGCATCTCTTTAGAATAGCACCTCTTTATTGTAGCTTAAAACTCTTTTATTTCTCAGAAAGAGAACAAGCAGGAGGAAGAGAAGGGGGAGGAAGAAAGAGAAGAGAGAAGAGAAAAAGAGAAAAGAAGTAGAAAAGAAGAAGAGGGAAAGAAAGCTCACCTTCATTTACCTCTGTTCACACTCAAACTTCCTGATAGTAACCAACCCTGATGTGGTCACTGACTCCTCTCCTTTCCACTTGTGAATCCATTGCAATCTGGCTTCTCCCTCCTTCATTCAGAAAATTGTCTTGTGATGGTCTCCAAAGGCCCTGGGGCTGCAAAATTTAACAGGCACTGGTCAATTATTATTGCAACAAATTTTTCCTAGAATTCAAAATATTTACCAAACTCCATTTGAAATGCCTGCCTTTCTTTATATAGTGGTTACTTCATCACCTTCTATCTCTATTTGCTCTATTTCCTTCCCCCTCCTTGGCTTCTTTTTTCTACATTAGGTCCTTTCATGCCCTGGTTTTCCTCTAAGAGCCTGTCCTTGCTCATGTCTGTTCTCTATATACTCCTCATGGCACACTCATCCATTCCTGTAATACCAGGTACCATGTATTTATGACTCGACTTTTTATCTTCAGCACAGACCATTCCCTTGAACTCCAGATTTGTGTTTCTAGGCTCCTACCAGACACGTTTAGTAGATATATCACCAACACCTTAAACTTATCCAATATTAAATCCCCTTTATGTTCTTTCCAATTCTCCAGTTGGTTTGATTTTAGTGTCCAAGTCAGAAGCTTTAGGATCACTTCCTCTTTGTTACTCACTTACCCAGTAGGTCATTAAGTCTGAGTCTATGGATATCTCTGGAATCCACTCCATGACCACAATTTCTGTCTTTCTTCAGACTCTCATCATTTCTAACCTATCCTGTTGCACTAGCCTCCGACCAGACCTCCCTGCCTACAGGCTTTCCCACCTTCCTTTCCTCCTGAATCTGTATTCTACACTATTGCCTCTGGTACCTAAAGTACAAAACTAATCAGGACACTTCTCTGATTAACACCTTTCAATGATTTTTCACCCCTATCAGCTCCTTTCCTTGATAAACATAAAAGGTCCTTGACAGTCTGGCTTCTCCCCCCCTTTATGATTGTGTCTCCCTACTTTCCCTAACTCACTGCCTCTGGTTCAGCCTTAACTGTCTTTTTGCAGTTTCCCAAACATGCCAGGCTATTTCACATCTCCAAGGTTTCGGAGAGTCTGATGCATTTGCCTGAAATGCTCTTCCCCTCTCAGGCACCTGGCAAATTCCTGTTCAGTATTTGAAAATTCCATGAACATCACCCCCACCCCACCCCACATACATGTGCATCTTCCTATTACTTTTTTCATCCATAAGCATGGAGGTGTACCTCTCTATTAGCATTTTTCTCACTGTGTCATAGTTTATAACATGGGGGGGGGTCTCCATGAACCCTTGAGGTCCCTGAGAAATGTCTTTATTTCAGTTTAAACTATGCCTGGCGTGTAATACATGCTGAATGCATGTTGGTTGAATGAATAATAAATAAATACAGACAGTATTAGAACAGCTAGTTGAAAGTGTTTGGTATCCCTTTCCTGCACCATTTGGACAATAGGTAATATTACGCAATAATTTTCTTAAATCTCTTAAAAGCTGAGTTTCAGAGAAGCAGAGAACTGCATAGTAAAGCAGTTAAGAACCAGATTCATTTATAACAAAAGAAATGGTTACTTAACTCAAGACAAGTATATGAACTAAAAGAAACTTTTGCCTATTGCTACTAACTGATGAAATAAGAGCAACTAGGTTTGGCTTTCTCATTGTTAATTCTTCCACACGAAATATTTGGAAAATAGTATCCAATCTTACAGCCTGTGGGGTCAATTCTGCCCAGCGAACAAAACATGGACGTGTGCGTCACCATCTACCTTGCAAAATCCTCTAGCAGGCTTGCATCTACACGCACGTCTCTGATTTTATAAGATCCTGTACGTGACAACAAACACATCAACAGTGTGTCTAGACTACCAGGTCGTATTCAGAAACTTATGACTTCAACAGGGGTGGAGATTGTGGGGGAACAGAGCCTAGATCGAGTGAACTTCTAAATAGAATAGGTATTTGTGTGTTCAGGAGAAAAGGGAACAAGGAAAGAAGCATGTTAACAAAAGAATGACTTGTCATAATTCTGGGAACCTTTGGAGCAAAGAATTATGAACTTAAATAGTCCAATACCTGGATAATTGTAATGCCGGATATAGCTTTTCAGGAAGAAGAGTTCTACTAATTCTGGATGGGAATGGGGTGAAGAATAATAGTCAAAAGTGCAGATTAAGATCAGTTTGCAAAGACATTTCCATTTAAATGAAACTTCCTTCTTTGGATGATAGGTGATATCAGATTGAAAAAGCAGTGACAAGTTGGAAGAATAGTTCTCTCAATAGGAAATAAAAGTAAAGGAACCTCCATGAGCCATAGGCCTGGTCAAAGCTTTACCTCTTAAACACTTTGAACCCTATCTTTCCCCTTTTTATCTGTAATAGTTGCTCATATGTCCACTAATAATTTTGCTCTTTACTTGGGGTGACTTGCTCTTCTTGTTTGGAGTGACTTTGCCAAGCCTAGAAACCGGAAGCACTAGACACAATACAGCCAAATTCTACTAAACTGCAAGTCAAACTTGAACACCAAATGCATGGAAAACAAGAAATAGACTAGCATTAACTGTGTGTTATTTTTTAATCTTCTTAGCATAGCTATAAAAAAAATTATCCCATTAATATTTCACCTACATCTTTAAATTACCAGTTATGAGTACAAATAATAAATAGTAAACTGTCATTAATTTATATTCCATTAATTTGGAATTTATAATGAAAAAAAAAAGCCTTTGACCTTTGATCAGACACAGGTTCATCCAACTCAGGTCTCTGTCTCTGGCAAGAGTAGTAAGAGGATATCTGATGGGGAATTGTGTGGTTAAATTGCCTAATTTCAAACTAAAGTATTTAGAGCCATACTCCCCAATTCTCCATTTTCCTTTAATTAATGTTAATTTTGTTAAGGAATAATTCTTTAACCCATTAATGTATGTAGTCTCCATTCTCTTCTGGAGGTAATGAATTCCAAGTTTTCTGTCCTTCATCTAAAATATGTTTTTCTTTTAAATTCCTAATGAATTTTATGGGGACATTCCCCCTTTTAATAGGATGATTATACGTTTTTAAGAGGATTCATGATTTTAGAAACTTAAATGTTTTTGACACTTAATCATCATTTTCCAGCTGTAGATTCTTAAACTTTTTCTACTTCTTTGGATCATTTATGCCATACACTTGACTTTATCTAGCTTCTTGGGTTAAAACATGTAATTATGGTTTAGTACAGAAGATATCCATTGTTATAAACTTTTTTAGCTTGTTTTGATTGTGGTTGCATATTGGGCTGCTGTCACCTGATTTCTCCAGTCGTGGTTTTCAAGCTTCTTGTTTGCTTCATTTTTTTAAAATGAAAATCTTGCTTTTTATTAAAAATCCCCAAAAATATATAAAAGAAAATAAAAATCACCTGAATATTTTCCTTGCAAAGATAATTGCTGTCAATATTCTTGTGGATATTTTTTCTGTGCTTGTATTCATATACATTATTATCCTAAAAAAAAAATATTATATATATATAATATGTGTATGTGTATATATATATTATATATATGTATGTATATATATATATAATATATATATATATTATATATATATCTCCATGATTCTGAACCTGCGAAGAGTCTATATGAAGGCCAGAGGTGGGGGGGTTGGGGGGAAGCTGTTGATATTCAGGGCCATTTGCAGATCTTTCTCAAAGTAAACATGGCTCTCTACCTTACTCAAACATGACTTCTACAAAAGCAAATCTAATTTTTTGAGAGAAGACAAAGAAGAATCAATGAAAAATCCACTTCTCTCATTTTTCCCATCTCTCCGTTCAAGAATCACTGCTATGATGCTATTTTGTAAACTTTTCTTTTCCTCATTTCCTTGATGTGGTAAATTTTTTTCTTTACCAATGACTATATATATCAACTCTTCAGCCCAAGAAAGATGCCTACAACATATTTAAATTAAAAAAGAAAAAACAAACATCAGAACAGAGGGTTCAATATGCTGTCATTTGTGTTAATTATATATTTATATTTATATAAAACTTCCTGAAAAGCCATACGTCCATCTGTTAATAGGATTCATCTCTGGACCTTTTGGCTTTGGGGGCATTTTCACTCTTGAGTTTGAAATATAGACCAACTATAATTTTGAAAGTAGTCTCCTTTTGCTTGACTTTTCTCTTTTTAAAACACTGTAAATAATGCTGCTTTGAATATTAATGTATCCGACTCTTAATGCTCTTGTTTGTCCTTAGAATTCCCACGAAGGAATAGGTATAGGGAATGCCTCTAAAAATATATGGAATTGGGCACCTAGGTGGCTCAGAATGTTAAGCATCCAACTTTGGCCCAGGTCATGATCTCATGGTTCCTGAGTTTGAGCCCCACATCAAGATGTCTGCTGTTAGCACAGAGCCCACTTCAGATCCTCTGTCTCCCTTTCTCCCTGTCCCTCCCTCCCCTTACCCACACACATGCATGCACGATTTCTCTCAAAAATAATAAATAAAAAATAAATAAAAATTTGTGGAATCTATTGTCAGATTGCTGTCTGAAAAAAAGACCAGATCAACTTGTTTCCACCAACGATCATGTCCATTTTCTCACAACTTCATCAACACTGGATATTTGAATTCTTTTAATCTTTGCAAATCTAATATGTGAAAAATATTGTTTAAGTTTGCATGTCTTTGGTTACTAATGAAGGAAAATGTGTATTCACCCATTTGTTAGTCATATATATATTTCTTCTTTGGTGAATTGCCTGTTTAGAGTCTTTGGTTACTTTTCTATTGGAGTGTATATATATATATATATATATATATATATATATATATATATTAAATGGAGTATATATATATATATATTAAATGTTTATTTATTTTTGACAGAGAAAGAGACACACAGAATGAGAGCAGGGGAGTGGGAGAGAGGGAGACACAGAATCTGAAGCAGGCTTCAGGCTCTGAGCTGTCAGCACAGATACTGATGCGGGCTTGAACTCCCGAACTGTGAGATCCATGACCTGAGCCGAAGTAGGACGCCTAACTAACCGAGCCACCCAGGTGCCCCTGGAGTATATATATTTTTGTTAATTTGTTAATATTTCTTGTATCTTAGGTATTTTAGGTATACTAACATGAAACTTATGTGAAGTTTACCATTAGTCTGTATAGGTTTTCTTTTGATTACAGAAACTTATAATGCTTACCTACTTATCTATTTATCCTTTCTTTTATGATTGTTGACATCCCTGACTCAAAATTATAAAGCAGTTTACCTCTATTAATATTATCATTTCTGATATGTGCTTAAATCTTTAATCCATCTAGCATATATGTAAGTATCCCTGTTTCCTTTTTTTTTTTTTTTTAACGTTTATTTATTTTTGGGGGACAGAGAGAGACAGAGCATGAACGGGGGAGGGGTAGAGAGAGAGGGAGACACAGAATCTGAAACAGGCTCCAGGCTCCGAGGCATCAGCCCAGAGCCCCACGCGGGGCTCGAACTCACGGACCGCGAGATCGTGACCTGGCTGAAGTCGGACGCTTAACCGACTGCGCCACCCAGGCGCCCCCCCTGTTTCCTTTTTAAGTAAACATTACTCTGCAACATTTTTATCTTAATTTCTGAATATTCAACAGAGTCCAAACAGGCATTACATTAGTACTGAAACAAGCCATTTGCATTTACTATTCTTATTCGTTTAATGCTATTAAAATATGGTGTTTTACCTCATTTCTTTAACACTTTTTCCTCCTCTTTTGATTGCCAATTGTAGGCAAGTTCTATTAATTATACACACAATATGTATCTTTTTTAAAAATATAAAGGTATTGATTTATTCTGTTTTCATATACTTTACATGGTTGTAGGGATTGTCTAATTATTTCAAAAGTTATTTAAACTACAGCATAAACCACATCCTGGTTTCCATAGTGCCTGACACATTGACACGTTGCAAGTCCTTGATAAAGATTTTGGAATTGGCTAACAAACCAAACCGAATGTTTTTATTATAGCAAAGAAATGGCACTATAATCTCCCAAAGAATGTGATGTTTTTACTGTGATGTTCACCATGAGGTTGTTAACCATTTATTTATTCACTTTCCCATGATACCGGTAAGCAAGTTGTTCAACATCCTGGGCTTTCCAATCTCCATTTATCATAAGTTCGAGTCCCTTTTACTAACCCCTTCACAAGACTGTTGGAAGACGAACAAGTGAAAGATTGTGAAAGTACTTTAAAAGAAAATAACTTTTTACATGAAAAATGCTGTCATATAAACAAATAGCGGTGGCCATGGAAGGTCTGTTGCTGTTATAAAAACAAATAAAACCATGATAGACCATCAACATGTTTCCAACTGGTCAATATAGGTTTGTGATTTTGATTCTGAAATGAAAATGAATTCCCCACACAAAAATTCATGAAGACAGGTATCACCTGTCCTGCCAGACCACAGCAACGAGGAGATTGATTGCAGGTTAGGTATTTCCTGTGGGCTCAGCTGTATCTATGATTATAAGCGGTGAGTATTCATTATTCAGAGTTGATGTGTGTTGATGACACAGTCTGCACTCTGCGGCTTGCCTCCAAGGCCTTCCATGTTACAGCCAAGCCATGATAGGAAGAACTGCATTATGTAATAATGACCTACCTCACCTCCTTCTTACATAATATTTCACACTCTCATGGTGCTCTGTAGTCATGTGGCAATTATTCCTCGCAGAGTTTTGAGGAAGAAGGGAGGTTGCATTACCACATGGGAGCCAGAGCAAAATGTGCCATACTAATTTTTCATTAGAGGAGCTAACTGACACAAGTCTGATTTGGCAACATTGAAGATACATGCTTCACAAGTACTGCCTCAACCATAAAATTAGTGTCAGAACTCAGGATTATCCGCAAATATTTATTTACAAACTATGTGACTACAACCATGGTGAATGCAAGATGCACTAGTTTTCCCTGAAGAAGCTCACAGTCTGACTTAGGGAAAGTGAAGGCTTGAACTCAAATGTAACCATCCAGTATGCCTCCATGTGTAACTCAGGACACTGAAGAAGCCACAGGGTTAGAGCCAAACTCAGGCACCCCAGACTCATTCACATTCTCGAGTGATACAGGAGCTTGGGATTCCTGGATTCCCTCTTAGGGAAAGGATTGAAGCTGTTTCTCAATAGGCATTGCTATTGGATTTAGGGGTAGTATAATTCTTTGTGGCACAACAGTGGCAGAGGGAAGGGGAACCCTCAGCAAGAAAACTGTAAGAGTCTCCACACTTTTCCAATGCCTCTGGGCTGAGTGGCTACATTTCCAATTGCCCCCTTGAGGGTAGGTCCAATCCCAGTGAGAACCATTGTACTGTGGGACACTCCAAGAATGCACTTTGTCTCATTAGCTCATTTTTGCTGTGTAGATCCACAGGGAGTCACAGAAAGCAAAATTCCATTTGTTTTGGAGTGGCTGTGATCATCCATGCTTCTGGCTTTCAAGGCAGGTCATTCCATTTTTTTGAGACAACTCCCCGTTAGATTCTTAAGATGAGGCTCGGAATTCTGGTCAAATATGTGGATTGAACTCTTGCACACCATAACCAAACTTCATGATAAGCACAATAGACAATAAAAGGATAAAAAGTTCATAAGGACCAAGAAAACAGGAGAGGAGACAACATTGGATACAAAGTAGAAGCTTAATCCAACCTCTCCCTACTCAAAACCCTGTCAGTGGCCTCCATAGACTTAAAGTCTATGGTCCTTGCCATGGCTACAAGTCCCTGCAACAATATGGTCACCACTACTGGTCTCCAAATCACTAGTCTCTGACATCACTTCCTTTCCTACCATACTGTCCTCCTTGCTGTTCCTTACAAAGGAGGACCTCCTGCTCCTACTTCAGGTGCTTTACATTTGAATGTCTCTGTGCTTGGAGCCCATTTCCCCTAGATGTCTGCATATCTCCTTCCCTAAGTTTCTTCAGGTTGCTGTTTAATGTTACCTTAAGGGAAGGATCTCCTCTGCATAGTTCATGTAAAAGTAGCACTCTTGTCACACACTCCCTCACCCTAATATACTTTTCTCCATAGCATTTAGTACCATTAGACATTTTTAAAATGTTTTTATTATCTATCTCCTCCCCTAGAACATACGCTCTGAGAGGGCAAGGGCAAAATGATGTCAATGAATTGTCAGTTAGTGGGTCAAGGACTGTCAATACATTTTTTTTTTCAAAACTGGAAAGCAAGTATATGAGAGGTAACTGATTTAATAGAGAAGAGAAAGTGGAAATCTAGTGCAGAGCCTTGAAAAGTCTCAGGAGTTGGAGGCACCAGATGCCACAGAAGAAGTGGGTAGATGGTAGATTTGAAAAATAAGCCTGGGTGGCTCAGTTGGTTAAGTCTCTTGATTTTGGCTCAGGTCTTGATCTCATGGTTTGTGAGATTGAGCCCTGTGTTAGTCTCTGAGTTGACAGCACAGAGCCTGCTTGGGATTCTCTCTCTCTCTCTCTCTCTCTCTGTTTCTTTCTGCCCCTCTCTTGCTCACACTGTCTGTCTCAAAACAAATAAACTTAAAATAAAAGAAAAAAAAGAAAAAGAAAAAGAAGGTGGATCAGTTGAAATTTCTGTAAGAGAAATTAAATCCCTAATCTCCTCTCCAACTTCATTTGACCAGGTGATTAGCTTTCTTCAAGTGTATAGAAACACTAGAAGTTTAGTCTTTGGAGAAATTTAACAGAGACTCAGGATAAGAGGAGCCTGGTAGTGGTCAGGGATGAGGCACCATATTTAAAATAGGAGATGTAAGTGAAAGCTTATATTGTGAGCAGTGAGAAACTTCTTCTCCCCAGCCCTACACACACAGAGACTTCATAGTGTGCTCTTTGGTAGATCGTTTTTATATTTGAACATATGGCCAAATATATATTTGAAGAAAGCTCCAGCATGACAGAGACCAAAGCAAAGACAAAAAGAAATTCATAGGGAATAGCTAATTCAGGAAAGAGGGAAAAACAACTTTTATTCATTTATTTTTTAAAGTTTATTTACTTTGAGAGAGAAAGACAGCCGGGGAGGGGCAGAGAGAGAGAGAGAGAGAGAGAATCCCAAATCAGGTTCTGCACTGTCAGCAGAGACTTTGACTCAAGGCTCAAGCCCACGAATGGTAAGATCATGACCTGAGCTGAGATCAAGAGTCAGACGCCTAACCGACTGAGCCACCCTGGAGCCCCAAAAGAAAAAGAATACTTTTTAAAAAATGATCATTATCCTTCAAAAATAGATTGCTATTTGAAAAGGATACATTTAGAGAACAAAGAGTGTGTTATGAATGAAAAATAATAGAAGAAATACAAATTCAATAGGAGAGTTGCATGGAAGAATATAGATTTATAAAAGGTAAAGAGATTGAAAATATGAAAGAGCATAGAAGAAATTTAGAAGATCAGTCTGAACAGTCCAATATCTAGGTAATATAGGTTTCAGAAATAGATACAGAGGGGAGAAGAAATTATCCAAAAAAACAAATTGTTTCCCAGTACTGATACACATGAATCTCTATTTTGAAGAGCCCCTTCAAATTCCTTTCACAACAAATGAAAAATAACCCATATCAAAGCAGGCTATCCTGAAATATCAGAATGACCATGAAAGCTTCTAAAGAGAGAGAGATTAAAAATAAGTTTATATCAAAAGTATTAAGAATCAAAATAGCAACAGATTTCTCAACAATCCTAGAAGCAAGAAGACAGCTAAAAAAAAAACTTCAAAATTCTGAAAGGCAACATTCCAACTTAGAATTCTAAACCCAACCCAATTTTCACTCAAGTGTAAAGGTAAAGAAACGTTCTTACGTGAAAGGTATAATAGTAGGATCAGGTTATTCCTTCAAATAGAAGTTATTTCTCTCTTATATAAAAAAGCACAGGATTGTGCAGTCCAGAGCTGGCATTGAGGCCTTGTTCCATGATGTCTTCAAGGACCCAGACCCCTTACAACTTCTTGCCCCATCATCCCTAGATTTGCCCCACATCCCATCATTCAGGGTGGTGCCCACATTCCAGCGATGAAAGAGGGTGCACTACAGCTCTCTCTCATGGAAGGGTCTTATGCTTTCGTTCTAGTGTTCTCTCCAGACTGCAGTCACAGTATTCACACATAACTGCTCAAGAGGCTGGAATATGTAGTCTCCACTCTGGGCAGGTAGCATGGGCTCAGCTAAATACTCTGTCACCCTGAGAGAAGAGAAGTATCGGTAGCAACCAGCAACCTCTGCCTTGTAAGGAGGACTCAAACAACATAACTTGCCGGCATCTTTGTTAGCTACCGGAGTATATGTATGTGCCACTAACATGGGGAAGTAAATCAAAAAAAGAGGAAGATGTGGAACCCACAACAAGGAGCCCCAACAGAAGAGAGAAATCCCAGGGTGATGGCAAAGGAAATCCCAAGAGCAGCTATGTAGTACTCCCAATGAGCAGCCCATTTGGATTGGAATAGAGTAGTAGACAGTGAAGGGGATGTGACTAAAAAAAAAAAAAAAGAATTGATAACTTACCCAATATGTTTGGGATTGCATTTACAGCAGTTTCATAGATAAGACAGAATTTGAGTGGACATTAATAATATATACCTAGAAAACAAAGAAATTGAAAAAACAAAGCCAAAAACATGCTATGTGTTACTTCTAAGGACAACTAAAAAGTGTAATAAGTCAAATGTAATCACAGCACATCATGTGACTTAATGGTGATCAAAATGGAAAAACAGAGATGCTAAATATAATGTAAGTCTCCTAATAGATAAGGAGGAAGTGTGTGTGTGTGTGTGTGTGTGTGTGTGTGTGTGTGTGTGTGTGTGTGTAAAATTCAAAAAGCAGCCAACATGGGGCATTTGGGCGGCTCAATCGGTTAAGCGTCCAACTTCAGTTCATGTCATGATCTCACAGTTCATGAGTTTGAGCCCCATGTCGGGCTCTATGCTGACAACTCAGAGCCTGGAGCCTGTTTTGGATTCTGTGTCTCCCTCTCTCTTTCTACCCCTTCCCTGCTTGTGCGCGCGCTCTCTCTCTCTCTCTCTCTCTCTCTCTCAAAAATAAATGAACATTAAAAAAAATAATTTTAAAAAAGCAGCCATCTTATCTCCCATACTTAGAAGTCAATGGATACATTCTAATATTGAAATATAAGGAAAGAGAGAAAAATACCACCACAGGCCTGGTATTTAAAAAGGCCAGAAGAACTAAGAGTTAAAGGCTTACCTCTGGGGAGCAGGATTTGGGTGGAAAGGAAATAGTGGAGGTCGCTGCTGTTTCCACCATCATTCCTATAGCACTTATTACTTGACTTTTCAGATTATGTGCCTACAGTACTTTGATTTAAAAGGGATAAAAGGGGTGGCTAAGAAAAACAAGGTGAAATCCCAGCATTGTCTATTAAGGGTACTTTGCAGATATTCTTTTCCTCTCCTTTTGTGTAATAGAAGTAGAGAAGTTTTCCAGGGATTCATTCCTTTGTCTCAAAATTAATACTTCACTGGTAGAATTATTATGGTTATTACACAACATTATTTGAGCTCACACCATGTGCCAGGATTGCTTAGCCTAATCTTCAATGGTGAGTGAATTAGGCAATATTATTGCCCCTGCTCTATGGATGAGGACATTACAGCTTGGAGCAGCTTATAGGACCCACCCAGGGTAGCATGGCAAATTAAAAAAAAAATATATATATATATATACACACACACACACACACACACACATATATACATATACATTAAAAATATATACATATAACTATATATGTATACATATATATATATACATATATATACAACTAACTATATATGTAATACATATACATAAAAATATATACATATACATTAAAATATATATATACACATATATATATATGAATAGAGCAACATAGTTCAAAAGGGCAACTCATGTATTGACGTATATAACACATGGGGTTCTTTGACCTATATGATTTATCCTTTAAAACCCCTAGTAAACTTGGGACAAATAAAATTTAGAAATTTGTAGCACGTTGGGGTGCCTGGGTAGCTCAGGCAGTTAAGTGAATGACTCTTGATTCGGCTCAGGTCATGATCTCATGGTTCGTGAGTTTGAGCCTCACATCAGGCTGTCCCCTCTCTCTGCCACTCCCCTGCTTGTGCTCTCTCTCTCTCTCTCTCTCAAAAATAAAATAAACATTTAAAAGAAAGAAAGAAATTTGTGTCACCTTTAATCTATACCTGATCAGACACAGAAAAAGTTTCCCACAGACAGTCCTGCCTGCGTAGCTTGGGCCTGACCTGTGGCACCCTAGGTTTTATTCTTGGCTCTTGAGTATGCCAAGAACACTAAATTATATGAAATGATGTCAGTGCTTTCATAATATAAATATTGCACCAAGGTTTTGGGGCTACATCAATAAAAGTTCAATTTATAAGGGCTTTAGTGAAAAGCCAAATTATGCAATTATGACCTCTGCCGTGTCTAATCAAGATACATATCCAGGTGGTTCAAGGATTAGTGGGGATAGCAGAACAAAAGAAGAAAGGACTGTCCAATTTGTATTTTCAGCCTTTGTCTTTTTCCAGCCAGTGCTAAAATGTCCTAAGCCTGTTTCCTTATGACAATATTTTCTACACAAAATAACAAAGTAGAAAACGTTTATTTTTCTTAGTGCCTTTTCATATCTTTTTGGAAGCTTTAGGATATCCCCAACTTTTCTGCCTCTTTGTCCTGTCACAAAAGATACACTTTTCCAATATTTCCTCCTACATTGTTATAAAGTTATGGGAAATGAACCCTGGTAACCTCACGGCTTTGGCTTACCTGCCAGCAGGCCTTTCCTGGGGACTCCACGCGCCGACAGCTCTTTGCCCACCCCATAATGGCAGTGACATATCTTCATCCAAAGAATCCACTCATTTGGCCTTTGGATAGAGAAGAGAGAGATAGCACATAAACAGAAACAGAAAGCTTGAGGGAAGCCTTTTATCATTTAAACATAGAACTAGTTTCTATGTTAGATGAATGGATGGATTGGATGCCATTAAACTAAAATGGTGAATACTGAAAAAGGAGAAGGTTTTCTGCGAAAACATGAGGAGTTGAATTTTGATGCAGTAGAGTTAGGAATCTGTGGAACGTCCACATGGACATGTCCAATAGGCTGTTGTCCTATTCAGGGCAATTCGGGAGCAGAATCCAGCAGATACCACTGAATCCAAACTAGGGGGACAGTGCTGAGAACAGTTGCAGTGTTATTTAGGGCGTGGTACCATAGTCTGAACCAAAAAAGGCCATTTTTCCAGACATCAAGGGATGGACAGAAATAGTTCAATCCTCTGTTTAGTTTCACTGCCTCCTTCTACCCTTTGGAGCCGTCCCTTCTAATTATCCTCATCTGTTTCTGCTTTAATTGCTTTTCTGGCTCACTGTTTACCCCAGGCTGGAACTTGCAGATACCATACTGCCACGCCCCATCCTTGTGCCCACAGAAGACTGCTCACTGGACAAGACCCTCCTCCCATTGAGTACAGGTGATCGGTAACACTTCTCTGCCGTGTATCCCAGCAGACATCGACAAGCAGAGCCGGTACAGGAGGTGAAATCCACCTCTCTCCTTTGTCCTTGCCTGGCTTAAGCTCTCCAATATAGAGCCAAGGATTTGGATTTTCTTTGAGATCTTTCTCTCCTCTCATTTTCTAAACATCCCTACACAACGTTTCCCACCTCTGCTCCTCCTTGGTTGCCAGTTATTATCTGGGGCTACCAACTTCCAGGCCAAGACCACAAATTTAATGATTTGGAACTATGGAAGTGCAGCAGAAAAGGCACAGGCTGTGAATTCAGACTTCACTTCAAATCCTCGTGCAAATTATGTGACTGCAAATTACTACCTGTCATATTACCTGCAAATCACGTGACTTGGGCATGTTACTTGACTTCCCTGAGTTCCTGTTTCCACAGTAGTAAATGGTGAAAATAATACCTACTTTGCAGGATTTACAGTCTAGCTAATTTAAGTAAAATTTGGTACCTAGTAGTTGGTCAGTACATATTTATTTTTAAAATAAATATTTATTTTATTATTGGACCATTCTCTACTTCATGCATTTTCTCTAGAAGCCCTTAAGTTCCCTGAGACCCAACTGTGTGTTTCATTTATCTTTTGTATCTCTCGCAATGCCTACCATTGCATCAGCCCTTAATATGTCCTCAATGTATTCTTCTTGGATACATGGATAAATTGCTTGATTTTTTGAGGGTAGAAATCTGTTATTTTTATTTTAAACAAACGCAAGTGATCGTCTTCAAAAGAGTCAGAGCTAACATTTACTGAGTGCTCACCTTATGCTAGGTCTTGTGAGTACTTCGCTTGAATTAACTCATTCCATCCTCCTAACAGCCCATAGAGAGGGCACTATTACTATCCCTACTTAACAGATAAAGTAATTGAGGCAGAGGAAACATCGGCTGCTCGTTCAAGGTCACCCAGCTAATAAGTGGTGTCACAGGACTTCAAGAATCTATACTTTTAACCTCTATGTTATACATATGGGAGACTTGATTAAAAAAAAAAAAAAAAAAAAAAAAAAAAGCTCTGCTTCTGCTTGAGCTTTTCAGGTTTTGTCCCTCATCCCTGGTATTCATTCTTGGCTGGTTAGGTCTGTTTTGGTGAAAAAGTTGCCTAAAGAAATCTTAACACAAACATCCAAGCTCAAGCAACCTCCTAATAGCAGACACCCAATTTCTAACATTTAAAATAAATTCAGAAGACTTGTCCACAACAAAGCCAAAAAATTTAACCTCAAAAAAGAAAGCCACACTCGTTTTTAGAAAGACTATTAAGTACCTTGTTCGCTTGGAAACGTTGGTTACAAGCCTACATTGATGACTTGCTCATGTCGTTACCCATTTTTGGGTTTGATTTATCCATCTTCTTATGCAAATCTGTCCACCTTCACACGTGTTGTTTTGCACGCTGATGAGTGCACCTGGAATTGTGACACAGGAGATTAAACAGGTAGGGGCTGCAGTGGGTGGTGAAGCACGGATGTGCAAAGAGATAAACAGCAAGTGAGGTTCACCATATTCCCCCTCACAAGCTTGCCGCCCTTTCTGTCTCCCGCTTCTTTCTGAAAGGGCAGTTTCCTCAGGGGAAACTGTGCAGGCCCCTTCTCCAGCTCATCTCCAAATACTCTCCTTGTGTGCCCTGTTTAGCGGGTCTGGGGACAGGTCTAAGTAGTGCGCTCAAGTTCCTCATGAATCTTTGAGCAAGAGCTACAGTTTTTATTTCTTCTTGAACATTTTTCTTATTATTCCTCTCTCGCTTTGCTGCAGTTTTGTTTCTGTTTTTCTTTGTTTGTGTATTTCATGGTTAAGCAAAGAAAAGGCCATAGATGGGAACTGAGCAGAAATTTCAAACTCTCTCTATTTCAAACTCTATCTATTCGCCTGTTCACTGTCCAAAGTTAATCTTTGGACATCACCAGCAATAAAAATCAATGACCAGATCTGCACTGGCTAAGCTGTAGGTGACAGGGTGAGAGAACTGAAGGGTATATAGAGGCAAGGCCACGATCAAGAGTAAATTGATGTTAGTGGGAAAAGAGCAACAGATGGAAAATCAGAAATACTGGACCCTATCCCTTACCATTAACTGAAATATGACCTTGGGAAATTCACTTCCTCCCTTGCCCTTGATAGCCCCATTTGTAAAATAATAATAAATAATAACAATAGCTAACATTTAATGGGAATTCACTGGAGACGTCAGGCACTATTCCACTCTCAAATTCTTTTTTTTTTAATTTATTTATTTTGGAGAGAGAGAGAGAGAGAGAGTGAGAGAGAGAGAGAGAGAGGTGGGGGAGGGGCAGTAGGGGCTTGATCTCATGAACTGTGAGATCATGACCTGAACAGAAATCAGGAGTCAGACGCTTAACCGACCGACCCACCCAGATGTCCCTCTAGTCTCAAATATGTTAACTCATTTAATCTTTACAGTAACACTATGAGGTGGATACTAATAATATTCTCATTTTGCAGATGAGAAAACTAAGTGACTACGTAGTTGAGTTGAGTAACTTGTTCAAGGCCTCAAAGCCTGTAAGTCAGTGTTCTCACCCAGGCAGTCCAAGTCCAGAGTCCATGTTACACTTGTACATCTAAGGTCTTTTTCAATTCTAAAATTCGATTTTACTCAAAAGTGTCCTTCCCACCACCACTGCCAAAGTCAACTGCAAACTCACACATCTATAAGAGTTTTTAAGGGGCGCCTGGGTGGCGCAGTCGGTTAAGCGTCCGACTTCAGCTCAGGTCACGATCTCGCAGTCCGTGAGTTCGAGCCCTGCGTCGGGCTCTGAGCTGATGGCTCAGAGCCTGGAGCCGGTTTCTGATTCTGTGTCTCCCTCTCTCTCTGCTCCTCCCCCATTCATGCTCTGTCTCTCTCTGTCCCAAAAATAAATAAATGTTGAAAAAAAAAATTTTTTTAAAAAAAGAGTTTTTAAGGCATACTTTATAGAGATACAAAAGAGTTTGGAGTTTAAAAAATCAGTTTACTAAGGTTGTTCAGATTTGTGTTTCATTAAAATTTTTTTAGTTTGCATATATAATCTATTTCCTTTGGGTAGAGTTCATCAGTTTCACATAGTTGTAATAGGCCAACTTTTATTATAACCCAGAAGTGAAAAAACTTGAAAGTACTCCTAACATCAGCTAGAAAAAGAGTTTAAATATTCACAAACTTTCACTTCTGAGGTGGAGTAATAATAACTAACATCTGTTAGAAACCTTAAATTAATCCAGAGCATTTTCTCCATACCATCTCATTTACTCCTCACTTACTCATAAAAATGACCATCTTGTGAGATATCATCCCATTTTATGGAGGGGTCAAAAAACTCATCCATAGCCACACAGCCTAGCAAAAACCTTGGGATTTGAATTCAGTTGTAGTCTTGCTCCAAAGCCCTCTTACTTAACTTCTCTGCGTGGGAAGAAAGTGAAATAATGAAAGATGGAGTTTTGGAGGAAGGTAAACACTAGAGTCTGGGGAGTGCTGTATTAAGTACTTTAAAACCTGCTCAAAAATTTAGAATGGCAAAATTAAGACATGAACAAAACCCAGGCCATAATAACTACTGATCTTTGCCAATTTAAGCATATCATTAGCATTAAAATTAATTTTCCATTATCTATGTCATCTAGGATTTGGAAGAGCACAAGGAATTCTAATTCTCAGAAGAAACTCAGACCTCATTTTAGTCAGTACTTTCAGCCTTTTCCCTGACCAGACATTTTACAGAACAGCCTAGTTATTACAGTTTGTAAAATGGAATGCTATGGAATTTTGTGAGCTCTTTTTTTCCTCACTGATTTATGCTGCAGTATAAGGTAAACTCGAAGTGGATGAAAGTGTGTTTGGAGAAAGAAAGGTTGGGAAGAAACATGTCCCGTGCCAGGATATTATTTCAGAAGAATAATCAATTCCTTGGTTATTTAATTGTTGGCCGAATTTCCTCTAAAAATCTGTAACATATAAGATACTGTGGTAGGCATTTTGGATTTTCAAATTGCTGCTTTAAAATGTGGATAGCTGAGGAAGTCTGAAGGCTGTTCACAAAGCACCCAGGGTACATTCACTAATAGATAAACCACGCACATAGCAGCAAGTACGAGAAATGCAAGATAGGGTATCCTTTTCTTTATCTAAGAAACCACAAGGTTTTCCTTTGTTCTGAAATATTTCATGTTACCCATCATGGAAGCATTGTTTCATGGTCTCTACAGCAAAAAGGGTCAGGGTATTCCCTGCAGAAATGTAAATATGCATTGCTGGAGACAGCTGGGTGTCTTCTTTATAAGCATGGAGCGATGGGAAAGGATTTGTTTTTTGTGTTTTTTTTTTTTTTCATTCTGATGCTTCTATCAAATTCTTGCTATAAACATATGATGTGCTGTAGCAAATTAACATTTAAACACTGGGTTTATATACTTTTTTTGTTTGTTTTATAGCCACAAAGAAAACCCACCTTTTCTTAACATTCAGTGTCATGAATCACAGACCTGTTATTTCCTCCTTCCCATCTACATTTTACAATTTTCAGACAAATAGCACTGTCTACAGAAAAGCAGTAATTTCATTTCTGCTGTTATGTTCTTTGTTCCGTCTCTATTTGATTTCCCAGAACCGTATAACTGAAAGGAACATTGAGAGATCATCTGGACCAACCCTCCCATGAAGGCATTTTACAACATGAACTTCTGGGGTAGGTAACAGATCTGCTCTCTATTTGACATATGGCTCTCTTCCACTAAGATAACTATGTACTTATATTCATCAACCGACACGTATTTATTTTTATTTCATATACAGAACTTTTACAGACTTTACGAAATCATTATAACAATGACAGAAAAAAAAACATTATCCCACAGTTCTCTTGTCTAGAAAATTCGGTGATGCTCTGTACAGTGTAGGGGCTGTTGTGTGTCACACACAAAAATCCACTGAAGTAGTTGAGTACCATTAACTCGTTCTGCAGAGGAGGAAACTGGAGTTCTGAGAGGTGAGGTGGCATTATTGGATTATTCTGTGCCAAAGTCACGGACCTGCTGAGTGAAAAGTCTTGATCTCAGGTCTTCAGATCTCAAGTGTTTTCTTCTAATCTCCTGCTGTCGTTGTTTTATTCCCTGCTGCTGAACACCTCATATTTGTGATGTGGTACACATTTGTTACGGTGCTTCCATATGCGTTCTTGTTTGAAGTAGATATTCTTATCTTTACGTCTCGGATAGGAAGCTTTGCCACAGAGGAAGTGGTGTGTCTGTGGGCATTTGGCTGGGGAGGCAGGCTAGGTCTTAGATAACTCTCTTCTGATCCCGAATTTAGTGTGCTTTCCACTGTACCGCCGCAGCCACCAGAGTTTACAATCCTGCTTAGGAACCCACATAAACACACATGAAACAAAGAAACATTAAATCTTAAAACTCTGCACTATTCCTTACAAGTACAATGGGAGGTCCAAGGTCATAAGCTAACACAATTTTCCAGTTTTCATACTTCTTCCATTCTTACCAGCTCTCTTGCCATTTTCTCAGCCCTGGATTGTTAAATCTTTCCATTTCCCTATACCATTTTAGTCGATCTGCTTGCTTTCCCTTGAACTTCATTTGACTTGTCTATTAAATATTTTCAAGCACAAGTATTTCATTCCTTTCGTCCTGAAACATGGCTGTCTTCATAAATGTCCAGATTTGCCTAGAACTATTTCTCTTTTTGTTAACTTAAGGGACGGATTGCTCATTATTACACTGGGTTTACGTGTTCATACAGATTGTTAAATACCTTCCATGTTATTCCCCAGCTTATGTGGCTGTGCAGAGTTCTCAGTGACTCAACTTTAGCTGCGTGCCAAATGCTGTAGCTGTGAGCAATCCTCCCTCCTCTTTAACAGCATGTCCTATGCCTTGCCTTTGCCTTCCACTGGAAAGCACATCTGTGGTGGCCACTCATGTCTCAGGTTATTGTTATTTCTCCATTGTTTTAGCCTAGCAGAAGGCCTGTCAGGCTCCCTTATATTATTCCAAAGGGTAAAGTCTAGGCCTGTGAGGAAGTAGCCTGAGTAGCATACAAACTCTGGGGCCATGCTGCCTGGACATGATGCTCAGCATTGCCAAAGCTGTGTGACTGTTACTTAGCTACTCTGTTCCTCAGTTTCCTTGCCTGTAAAATGAGGATAATAACTATAGCTACTTCCTGAGACTATTGTGTGGATTAAATGAATAAATGACAATAGAGTGTTTGAACACCTAAATGCTCAATAGATGCCATGCGCTAGTATCCCATTTTGAGTGAATCAGTAGAATATGGCTGGCATAATGTACGGAAGGTGACATATTGTGTTTTAGCTACCTCGCTGAACCCTTATAAGCACCTGAAAGACCACTGTCATTAACCCATAATGATGAAAAAATTGAGGCGCAGAGAATAATCAATTTGTCCAAGTTAACATGGCTAGAAAATGGTAGAGAAAGAAGGTAAACTCAGTCGGTCTGGTTCCTTTACGACAGTAGTTGGTATCATTATTATTGTTCACGAGATTCTAGGCACTGTGCTCTTTTGTCCCTCATAATAACCTTTTAAAATCACCACTATTATGATGCTTTTTTACAGATCAGAAAACCGAAGCTCAGTGAGTTCAGGAAACTTGGAAATTAAGTCAAACTGACACCGATTCAAGGTAAAATTTTTCTGAGAAGAAGAGTATCTCAAGATTGGGGGATTAAAATTGAGCAACTCGGTAATGTTTTTGGCAAATAAGTAACATTCAATACAACAAAACATAATGGCAAAAAAGGAGAGCAATCTCTCT
The DNA here is from genome assembly GCF_014898765.1 of Herpailurus yagouaroundi. NCBI lineage: Eukaryota > Metazoa > Chordata > Mammalia > Carnivora > Felidae > Herpailurus > Herpailurus yagouaroundi. The sequence continues at coordinate 20,572,414 of NW_024412407.1, forward strand.
AGTGGAGGATTGCATGCAAAACTATTTAAGGATCCCTTTAATAGGTTACCTGCAATCGAATACATTTCTAAACAGTCTGAAAGAATTAAGTTCTTCCTCTTCCAGATTACTCCGTAAACTGTATTTCATCAACTCTAAGGCACATTTTTTTCTTATTTGCACCTTTCAAATTAAGATTCTTGTTAAAATTATAATTGGGAAAGCTTTCTCTTCTTTAGTGATGCATAAGATAACAGTGCTTCTTACAGGTGATGACTGTTTCAGATTCAGTGAAGCCTGGTATTTTGTCTATTTGTTCTTTCTCATGTCATCTCATTATTACAGCCTTCAAGATCATTTTTTTTAATTTAATTGCAAGCAAACTCCTTACTTGAGCTTAAGTAAGGAATGAGAAGTCTCACAAAAATACTTTTTCATTCACAGGGCTCCATATTTCATTGATAGTTATAATAAATCATAAACTGATATTTCTTGGAGGGAAGTAGGTGAAGGGTTTGCCCTGGACAGATTAAGGCTGGTTCTGTACAAGAAAAATGGTAACCAAATAAGAAAGTCAGCATGCTGATTGAGCATTTCTCTTTTCCAACATTTCTTTTGGCTTCATAAAGTCACATTTCAAACATTTTCAGGCTCTTATTTTTGAAAGACATGAATTACTCTCAAAATTACCCTCCCATATTCTTTGCTTTAAATTCCTTTTTCTGTGACCCTGATACTTTTCCAAAGCCCACCCCAAGTTTAATCTTAAGTTTTTATTGATCCCTCATGGGGGAGAGTTTTAAGGACTTCTCCCACCTCATTTGCTTGAAATAAATTTTGCACGACTCTAGACTCCCCAGAAAAATATTCTTTCATTATAAATTTCTATCAATATTTTGTTGTAATCATCCTGACTAGGGTAATATGCATTTATATTCCAGCCTTTCCCCCTCTTCTCTAGCATATTCAGTTACAATGTAAGTGAATGATGTAAAGCATTCTCCATTGTAAAAACCAAGTGTGGTGCCATTTGTCATTCTTTCTCACATATTGTTTGTGTGATTTCGACTGCACCCTCCCCCATTCTGGCTCACTAAAGCAAACAAACAAAAACATTTTCAAACCCACAGAGTGAACATCACAAAGAGTATGAAGTAAAAACTATAGACTTTAGTCAATTAATTTAGTCAATTAATTTAGTCAATTAATACATCATTATGTATTAATATCGCCTCATCAAATATGACAAACATACCACACTAATACAAGACATAAATAATAAGGGAAATTCTGTGTGTGTGTGTGTGTGTGTGTGTGTGTGTGTGTGTGTAGGGACTCTCTGTTCTTTCTGATCAATTTTTCTATGAACTTAAAACTGCTCTGAAAAAAAATTCTATTAATTAAAAAAACCCTTGATTTCCCCAGATTAAAAAAGTAATACAGTCCATTCATGGCTTTATGGTCTTTAAATTCAATTCCTCTTAGTTACCTCCCAGGGGCAGGCTCAGACCTGGTCACCCTGGAAGAGTACTTTTTTCCCCTTCAGGAAATGACCACAAAAGACTGAAAGAAACAATGCCCCTGATTTAATGTGCGGTGTGCTCCCTTTCCTCGCTGAGTCAGTACCATTAACGCTTCAGTCAGTACCATTAACGCTTACGCAGCGCCTTATGTTTTCAGATTGCCTCACAAAAGCTTAACAGCTGAGCCTTACAATACTTCTGTGAGGTAGGTGGTCAGCAAATTCCTTGGTCAGCAGTTTCGTTTGAGTAACATGATGGTCAAAATGGCTAGCCATACCCAAGATGGCAGTGAGTCAGGGAGGGGGCCCGAACATGAGTACACCTGCACGGCTTTTCGTGTTGTGGTGATTTTTACCAGATCAGCACACTATCATTCTCCTCAGAGTCAAAGCAAGAATACACGTTTGTTGTTCCAACTGTTGGCCTCAATAATTGCTTAGTTCTCATAGGTGCAGAATCAGTACTGCAGAATGAAACTGATGGGGTCTAAAGGGCTTTGCGTCGGTAACTATAGAATGTCAGTTCCAGATGTGTGTGTATTTTAGAGTTTAGGATTCTACAGCATTTTTGAGCGAATAGTGTTACGTAAAAAAAAGGTATTGTGATGTAAAGCATTCAGTACTTTTTTACACTTGAAACCACTAACTCGTTTTGGAAAAAAGTCAGATGCTAAGAGGGAAGAAGGGCAAATATGTAATTTTTGCCTTCATCGCTTTGGAGGATACTTGTTTTAATTTCCGCCAGAGTTAGCAAAACAGAGGAAAGTAAAAGATATTGGTTGTTGGATCACTGATATAAATCAGATAATTGCCCTTACCTGCATAATGGTCTCCTGGGGTAACGGGGAATTAATGAATGTATGGGAGCATCAATAAATGAAACATTAAATGTGAGTAAATTAATCAGCAAACAAAGTTGCAGAAAAATCTACCTCAAAGACTGCCAAAGGACGTGTTTACAGTTGAAATAAGGCCAGGAGGAGACAAGAGTTATTCAAAAAAATCTTTTTTTCTGGGAAATGAACAGGAAAGTTCACATGAGATCATTTTATGTGAAATGATATTGGCTTCACATTCTTACAAAGAACAATTGTTTATTAAGCGTCTACTATGTATGTGGCTGTACCTAAGTGTTATAGTGAACACAAAGATAAATTCTCCATAAAACTAACTAAAGTGTACAGTAAGATGAAACTTTTCTACATATAATAAAAATTATAATCAAAGGGCACATTTATTATAGCATTAAAATTCACTATGGACTTATTTTGTGATTAGTTAATGACGGTAATTCATCTATAAGATACTTAGAAGATAAAAACTTTTCAATTTCTTTTCTTAATTGAATGCCTATCACAATATTATAGCTACACAAATCTTTACAAACCAGTGTAATCAGCAACCAGAATCTAAAGAATCCACAATTACTGGAAAGTCCTATGTTACCTAGTGATTAGTTTTAAAAGGAAAAGAAAATAATTGAGGGACTACTTTTACTTACCTATACAATGAGATTTGGATTATTTCAATTTTTTGTTTCAAAATTATTTCTGCTAAAAGTGATAAATCTGTAAACCTTGAAATTGGAAGTTGCAATTTTTTCCCTTATATGGATGGGGAAAAAATGCTTCTCAATTAACAGCAATATATTTTGGAAATTGCGAGGTAAGGAGAAAAATGCCTGTGTTACTTCTCCAGGTCACATAATGATTAAGACTAATGATATATTACTTTGCAACTAAAAGCTAAAAATAGCGTTAAGTCAATACATTCTATTATCATCAGTTTCTAATCTAAAGGACCATTTTAACTAAGCAAAGAAAAACATTTTTGCAATAATTTGAAATAAGACCTTTCTATTCTCAAATTTTTAAGTAAGAATGGAGAAATAAATTACCAAACATGACCAAAAAAATGTAAATGCCCCTCCCAAAATTGTTGTTTTTTCTAATAGAAATCTTTATTCCTTTAATTTACTCTATTATTAAAGTGCTTTCTAAAAGAACCTCCTTTACAGATCTAGTACTTTGAAAGCTAGAGCAAAGCAGATGCTTAAGAGCATTTCAGTTTTGTTTATTTTGGACTGTACATGATGTATGATATATTTTTTTCTTTCCTAATCTGAAACAAAAAGTACTAGAGACCCTTTTGTTATCAGTATGCATCAGAATATGAAGAAAGGTTAGACATAAGATATTTCTTGGAAGAAGAATGAACAAGTTATGCCAGTTGTAACAGGCCAAAGAATTTAAAACTATGGTATTTGTATGCCATGAGAAAATTGGGGAGAGAGTGACGGGAGTGGGGGAGAACCTGAAATCAAAATGTTTGCAATACAACAAAAAAGAGAGAGGAAGATATTTAAAGAGATGTCATATTTTCACTGCATCTGGATATTCTCAACGAAGCCGGGAGTTTTGTGCCCAAGCCAGTTGGCATTCTATCCTATCTGTGTGGATTTCTGTGGCACTTCTTAATTTGATTAAGCATTACATTTGTTCCTCACAGCAAGAAATTCTCTCATCTGCTGTTAAGTTGGCTGTTTTCATCCAATTTTCTAAAGGAGAGAAGCTGTTTCAAAACAAAGGTCCACTTTGTTCAATAAAGAATTAAACCCACTCTCACCATCATTAACATAGAAAAAAATTCAACCTGACCTTTCCCTGTTCCTCTTTACACCCTGGGGCTTGAATTTGATTTTTCTTCATCGCTTTGAGGATGTCAAAGTATAAACTTCAAAGGTATAAAATGATTGATACATGGTATTCACAATAGATTGTTTAAAGTAATACATGTATGCAATAATTCACTTTAAACATTCCTTTGATAATTAAAACCTCATTCTTAAAGAAAACATTTAGAAATAGGGCATCCCAAAACTACTGTTATAATATCTGCCCCTTCTTGTATATCTTTCTTTAAAAGTTATCATTCCCTAGATATACGCAATCCTTACACATTTATTTCATTTTTTGTTTAGATTCCTACTTGAACTTCTTTGTATTTAATTTTTTTTTAATTTGGCTTCATGTAGAAATGGCTTTTCTGTTTTAATGTTACTTTCTTACTAATGTAATTTTGCCATAACTCTACTTAAAGATTTTTATGTTTATTTTGTATATATAGATCTTTTTATTTTCAATGCCTTCTTTTAAACTCTTCCCCAAATTTCATAAAAGGAAAGAATTTACAATATATGGGAGAGATACCTCAGCTTAAAATCCTCTAAGTAAAGATGAAGCTTTTCACATTAAAAAAAAAAGAAAAGAAAAGAAACCCCCCCTGGATTTTACAATCGGTTAAAAGTGGTACTGATTATAACTGATTAAGGGATGGAAGAAGTCATGATGTGGGTCCATTCTTTACCTACAATCAAATCAGACCTATCTGAGAAGGTCAAAGGAGGGAAGGAAATATAAAAGACATTCAAATGTGCCATCAAGAGCTGGTAATCCTCTTAAAGAGGTAAAACCGAAACTTGGAAACCAGAGAATCAGGCAAGGAGCACCACATATGCGTTTCAATAATTACGCTGAAAACTTATCAAAAGAATTCCCACTTCTTTATAGTAAAAGCTCCATTGCCTTTGTGAGGAGGGATCTGAGCCGCTGCTGAAGGGCAGCCTCTGATCCATGTGAACCCATCCCTGCAACCGGCTGCCTCCAAACCCAAGTTCAGAGTTTCACCTCTTCATTAGTGTTTATACACTGTACATTTTTTTTTCAACGTTTATTTATTTTTGGGACAGGGAGAGACAGAGCATGAACGGGGGAGGGTCAGAGAGAGAGGGAGACACAGAATCGGAAACAGGCTCCAGGCTCTGAGCCATCAGCCCAGAGCCTGACGCGGGGCTCGAACTCACGGACCGCGAGATCGTGACCTGGCTGAAGTCGGAGCTTAACCGACTGCGCCACCCAGGCGCCCCTATACACTGTACATTTTTAACCCTTACATTTTATATGCTCTCCTTTGCAAACAACAAAGAAAATAAAACTCCAAGTTAATGCAACTTAGTATTGATAAACAAATATATTCTGCTATAAATTGTGTGTTCCTTTTCCCATTGGTGTTTAACTGAAAAGATTAGAGAGACAAACCCAACAATGAGGTTATTTATTTCATTACAATCAATACACTTCGATGGGAGGAAGGCATACCACTGCTTCCATTCCTTACCCGCCCTAAACTCTTTTTCCATTCAGAGGTGTTCTGGGGAAAACAATTAGATGGAGAAGAGGAGTGGAGTGTGACAGCTTGGCCAACGTTAGGACTTTTTTCTATAATACACTGTCACTAGGGTTAGACTATTCCCGGAAGGTATTTAACCCAAAGGACTTGAGGTAACACAAACTTTTCCCAGATTTCCATGTCAGAAGGAGGCAATTAGCGTTTTGCTTTTGTTCTTAAAATGTTCGTATATTGGAATAAAATCACAATGACCACCCCATCCAGCTGTGGAACCAATTCATCCTTTATTGCCACCAGCCAATGCAGCTACTCTTTAGTATTTCCTTCTCATCTGAGGTTCATTCCTCTTCTTTTAGGATTTGTATCTTTAGCTATTTATAGACATTTGCATTTCTTCTAATCAAGTCATACTGCATATATTTCTTTAGTCTTCCTATTCAAGTCAAAGCCATTCTTCTTTCTTTCCTTCCTCCCTCTCTCCTTTCCTTCCTCCTTTTCCTACACCTCCTCCTTCCCTCCCTCCCTCTCTCTCTTTCTCTGTATGGGTCTCTGTCTCTCCATCTATGTGTCTCTTTCTGTATCTCTCCTCATCTTTCCTTCCTTGCCTTCCACCTCCTCTTTTCTTCCTCATCTTTGTCTCAACTTTTTGGACTTCTATAGATCTGAGCAAACAGCAGCTACTGTGAAATCTTCCAGAAACCCTTTTGCTGATTTACTTAAAATACCTTCTTCTGAGAGAATTAGCTCCTTTGTAACTGACTACTATTGTTTCTGTCATTAACAGCGCTCATGTGTGTAATTTGATGCTAATGTGTTTAAAATCAATGGAGATTTTTCTAAGTGACTAAAATCAGCATCATTCAGTGAAACTTGTACTTGATGATGCACACTTCTCATATATTTCCTTTAGTACCTTCATTAGCCCTGCAACGGAGGGTGTATTCCTCTCCTTTTACAGAGTAAAGAATGGGGGTTCTCAGAGCTTAAATACATTGCTTCAGATTGAATAATAGTGTCTGTCATACAAAAAGTGGACCATGTACATATGTGTTACAGTGAACACACTTAGGACATATAGTTACCAGGAGGTGAAACTATAATTCCAACCCAAGTTGGTGAGATTCCAAAGTCCCTGTTCTTTCCCTGACGAATAAACCTTTCAAGTCCTACATGAACTAAAGAATGAGCTAAAAAATCTAGCTAAGAATCATGCCAAAGAAAATGCAACCAAAGTTTGATTTATATATCTTGCTTAAAAAAAAAATAAAATAAAATAAGGTAAGCCCTACTAGCCTGGAAGTGTTTTTAGGTTTCTATCACTTCCTTAAAAAGCAAAAACCAACAAAATCCAAAAAATGATGCTGTGGTGTGTTATAATGATGTAAAACCCAAACCAAAAAACTGCATTCAGAAGTGATTAAATGAAAATAAAGGAAATGCATCAACTTTATAATAGGAGTAATCTTTAAGTGAGGGGACTATGGACTTTTTATTTATTCTCCATTTTCTGCTTTTCTGTAGTTCCCAAATTTTCTACAGTGTGAAACACTTTTTCAATGAAATAAATCTTCAGTAAAATTAATTGGTAGAGTTAAGTTAGTGAAAAAGAAAAAAAATTTTGCTGTTACCAGCTTACATTTTTACCACAAGATTAAAAGAAAAAAAAGCAACTACATAATATCAGGTGATTGTGTCTTGTGTTTGTAAAAATATTTTAATCAGGGCTTAAAGAGTTTAGAAACCCCCTGCCGTGACAAGCAAGCTACCTGTTCAATGGAAGAAAAAAAGTCTTAACTGAGTTAAGCTTTGGATTTTAATTACTAGTTGAATGAAGAATTAAGACTTTAAAAACCCATTTGGGCATTAACTCATCAAGGCCTCTGACACAACTGTTTTAATCAAGCTTCTCAAGTTGATGCCACACGGTAAACAGGGGCAAAAAGAACCAGCACAGGGAATTCTGGTAGTTTGCGCGCACTTTATGAAAGCTGTAGCTTGTCTTCAGATGTTCAGGGAAGGGCAACTCTGTTCAGCTCATTTATTTTAGACTCTGAAATTTCTCCTTCATTTCATTCATTCATTCATTCATTCATTCATTCAAAGTGAGGCGGGGGGGGGGGGGGCGAGGGAGGGGGGGAGGAGGGGACACAAGGAGAGGGAGAGCAAGAATTCCAAGCCGCCCCTGCACTGTCAGCGCAGAGTTGGATATGGGGCTTGAAACCACAAACCCTGAGATCATGACCTGAGCCAAAGTCCAATGTTTAACCAACTGAGCCAGAGCCACCAAAGCACCCTTCTCCATTTTAGTGTCAGCCTCACCTTCCAAGTTTATTTCCAGCTGAAAGGAGAATAGCCATTGTAGAAAACTGTTCTATGACGTTGGTGCTTCCAGTTTAAATCATTTTCATTGGATACGTGTATTTAATTTGAAAACTGCAGTATCTGATTCTCTAACAAATCATCGTCTATGAAGATAGTTCAGGTTTCTCAGAAATCCTCTGACATACCCCCTAGAAACATGGCAGACTACCGACAATCACATTCTAAATACAAAGAACACTTTGAGAAGCTTTATTTTATTCATTTTTCCAGATACTGAGGATAAAAAGACAAATATAAAGTGGTCCTTGCCTTCCACATGCCAAGTGAGGGGCTAGAAGATAGGGATTGTGTGTGGTATTTGTATTGAGAAGTAGGACTGTTGTATGCTTTAAGAACCACTCCAAATCAGTTCTTAATTTATTGAAATCATGCCGGGAGTATGGTATGGATGTGTTTTTTATCTCTCTCTTGATATATATATACATATATATAAAATGTATATATGTAATGTATATAAAATAAATGTGGTATATAAATAATCAGCATATAAATAATAGATATAAATAATATAATTATAATATACATATAATTTATTACTTTCTACTACAGTCACAGATTTAATGTTTTATAAGTCCCATGCATAATTTATATCTTTACTCAGCATTTATATATTCATCAATATAAATAATACTACATGAGGTGGCAATGTTTATTGGTTTTTAAAGTTTACTCAAACAGTAAACTATTGTACATATCATTCTGCAACTTGCTTTTTGTGTTTCAATCTATGCTTTTGACAATTCACCTTAATACATGTATCTCTAGTGCATTAGTTTCAAATGCCATATAGTATTCCACTATATGACTATATCATAATTTATTAATCTGTTCTCCTAGTGAATAACATTTCTGCTTTTAAATTGTTTTCATTAGATGGGAATGCAAGCTGGTGCAGCCACTCTGGAAAACAGTATGGAGGTTCCTCAAAAACTTAAAACTCTAACTACCCTATGACCCAGCAATTGCACTACTAGGTATTTATCCAAGGGATACAGGTGTGCTGTTTCGAAGGGACACATGCACCCCCAGTGTTTATAGCAACACTACCAACAATAGCCAAAGTATGGAAAGAGCCCAAATGTCCATCGATGGATAAATGGATAAAGATGTGGTGTGTGTATATATATATGAAATTAGTCAGAGAAAGACAAAAATCATATGACTTCACTCATATGAGGACTTTAAGAGACAAAACAGATGAACATAAGGGAAGGGAAACAAAAATAATATAAAAACAGGGAGGGGGACAAAACAGAAGAGATTCATAAATTTGGAGAACAAATACCGCAGGAGGTATTGCGGGAAGGGGGGATGGGCTAAATGGGTAAGGGGCACTAAGGAATCTACTCCTGAAATCATTGTTGCACTATATGCTAACTAATTTGGATGTAAATTAAAAATAAATAAATAAAATGAAATAAAATCAATTGTTTTCATTAGAGGGGCACCTGGTGGCTCAGTCAGTTAAGCATCTGACTCTTGATCTCAGCTCAGGTCATGATCTCACGGTTCATAAGTTCGAGCCCTGCATCAGGCACTGGACTGAAAGTATGGAGCCTGCTTGGGATTCTCGCTCTCTCCCTCTCTCTCTGCCCCTCCCCCACTCATTCTCTCCCTCCTTCTCTCTCTGACAAAATATTTTAAATTGTTTTCAGTAGAAACCTGCAATAAATATCTTTACAACCATCTCCTCCCATACATGCGAAATTTTTTCCAAGCTATATACCTACCAGTAGAATAGCTAAGTTAGAGATGAAATATTTCAATATTGCTCTCCACAGTAGTGGTACCAGTTCACATGCTTACTAATAGTCTATGAGCATCAGTGTTACTCTTGGTACAGTCATTACTTAAATTTTGCCAATCTGACACGATGTCTTACTGTTATTTTTCCCTTCTGATTATTGGTAAGTTGAGCAGCATGTCATATGTTTAGTATTAGGTTACTTTTTCTTTGAATTGCCTGTTAATGGATTTTTTCATTCTTCCATTCAGTTACTTAGAAAAATAAATAAATTCCTTTGTCATTTATATGAATTATAAATATCTTTTCACATTCTGTGGTTTCTTTTTTCATTTTGTTTTTGTGTCTTTGTTAAGTACCATAGGCCTTTTAAAATTTATCTTGGTGTCATCAAATTTACCAATCTTTGGCTCTACATTTTGTGTCTTGTCTAAAAAGTTTTTCCACATCTAAATGCTATGAAGATATTCCATATTTTCTACCAAAAGCTGCTTTTAACATTTAGACCTTTAATCCATCTGGACTTTATTTTTGTATATGGTGTGAGAATGGGATCCAATTTTACTTTATTTTTTCCATATGGTTAACTAATTGTCCCAGTACCATTTATTGAACAGTCCTGCCTCTTCTCATTGATTTGTAGTGCCACCTTGGTCATATTTCAAGTTTCCACATATGCAAGTATCTGTTTCTGGGCTCTCTATTATGTTCCTTTGGTTTATTTGTCTCTTCCTATGCCAATACCACACTGTCTCATTTTCTATAGCTCTATAAATTCTTGATTTATTTGCTCAGACAAATTTCCCCCTCCCCCAATTTATTCTTCTTCAGATTTATCTTGGCTATTCTTGATTCTTTGTGCTTCTATATTAATTTTAAGATCGCTTGTCAAGTTCTATACAGTCGCATGTTTTGCTTAGAATTTTACTAACTTTATAGAGTATTTTGAATGGAAATCGACATCTTTACAATTTTTGAATGTAGAGTGCATGACTGTATTCAAATATTTTTTTTGTTCTTCAAATATATTTAATTTCTTCTTAGAGTTCTCAACTGTCAGGTATTAGGTTTATTACTAGGTATTTTATATGTATTCCTTTCTATTAATCTTCTAGCTGGTTTGTTGAAATGACAATTATTTTAGCATGCTCATTTGAGTCCAGTAAACTTACAGAACTTTCTTATGAATTCTAGTAGCTTGAAGAGCTCCTAGATTTTCTTTGTTTAAAATCACATTGTTTACAAATAAGGACGGTTTTCTTTCCTTTTCAAATTTTGTACCCTTAATCTTTTTCTTCTTGTATTCTATTCAATGACACCTTGAAAACTCTGTTGACTACAAGTGGTTATAGTGAAATGCTTGTCTTGCTGCTGGGAACACTTCTAAAATTTCACCTTTGAAGTGTGATATCTGTAGGTTTTTCATAGCTATTCCTTACTAGAGACTATTCCTAGTTTGCCATGATGGTTAACTTTGTGTCAACTTGACTGGACTACGGGGTGCCATGTTTTGTGAAACAGTATTCTGAGTATGTCTGTGATACTGCGTCTCGACAAGATTAACATTTAAATCAGTAGAGTGAGTAAAGCAGATTGTCCTCCCTAATATGGGGGGCCTCACCCAATCAGCTGACGGCCTGAATAGAACAAAGGGCTAATCCTCCAGTGAGTAAAAGGGAATTCCTGCTGCTTGACTGCCTTTGAGATAGGACATCAGTTTTCTTCCTGCCATCAGGCCCAAACTGGAACATTGGTTCTTTCTGGGCCTCAAGCTTACCAGCCTTAAGGCTGGAACTACACCACAGGCTCTCTTAGTTCTCAGGCCCTTGGACTTGGACTAGAACTACACCATTACTATCCTGGGTCTAGCTTACCAGCTGCAGATCTTGAAACTTGTTAGCCACCATAATTGTACATGCCAATTCCTTATGATAAAACGCATATATATCCCATTGGTTCTGTTTCTTTGGAAAACCGTGATCAATACATTGCTACCAAATTTTATATATGAATCAATTTAATCATGCTTACCACTGCAGCTACTCTAGTAGAAGTCACCAACGCATTTCGTCTGGGATATGGCCATTTTCTTGGGACTGGCTTACCCCCTTTCACTGCTTTCGTATCAATTATGCTTGCACTATTATAGATTATTCTCCACACAGTAGCTAGAGAGGTTATTTAGAACAAAAATCAGATCTTGTCACTCTTCTGAATACCCTCCAAGGGTTTCCATTATATCAAGAATAATATCCAAAGTCCTTATTTTGGCACACAAAACCATAAAATGATCAGGATTCTAACAATCTCTCTAATCTCATCTTCTGTCTTTTGCTCAGTCACTCCATCCAAGTTATATTGCTTCTTATCCCAATGAGCAGGCTCCTAAATGTTCCTCCTTGATCCTTGATCCAAACATACTCCTAGCTTGGAGACTTCACACTCACAGTTCCCTTTGCCTGATGTCCTCTCTGAGTAAAAACTTTGTCTCACTTCCTCGCTTCATCCAAGTATCTGCTCAAAATAGCACTCTTGATCACATTCTATATCATTATCCTGCTTTGGTTTTCTTTGTAGCAATTATCATGCATGACATTATATAATTCAGCTGTTTATTTGATTATCTTCCCATTCATCCACTTGAATGTAAAATCCATGAGGCTTCTGTTTATTTATGTTATATTCCCCATTACCTGGGGCAATGCCTAACACAAAGTAGGTGCTAAATCAATTATCTGTTGAGTAAATAAATAAGTGTATCAATATTGTTACCTTTTCCTGCATCTGTGATTTGATTATGTACTAGTATGGCTGACAAATCTTCTGATATTGAAACAGTTTTGCATTCCTTGAATAAATACTACTTGAACATGATGAATGTGTTGTTTTAATAAGCTGTTTTCAATTTGTAATATTTTATTTAGATTTTTATGTCAATTTAGGAATTGTTCTGTAGTTTTCTTTCTTTTTTTAAGTTTATTTATTTATTTTGAGAGAGAGAGTGAATGGGGGAGAGGTAGAGAGAGAGAGAGAGAGAAAGGGAGAGAGAGAATCCCAAGCAGGCTCTGCACTATCAGCACAGAGCCTGATGTGGGGCTTGAAATCATGAACTGTGAGATCATGACCTGAGCCTAAGTCAAGAGTCAGACGTTTAATTGACTGAGTCACCCAGGCACCCCCATTTCAGCGAAATTTTAAGTTGATTTAGTATGTTCCTATTGTTTTTTTATCTTTATTGTATCCATATTTATGTCTCCTTTTAATTAGTGATTATATGTGCTCTTTACTTTTAAATTTTCCATTAAAGCTCTAGTTTTGAGATCTGTTGATTCTCTATATCATTTCTTTATTTTCTACTTATTAATTTGTGCTCTTATCTTTATTATTTCCCTATCATGTATAATGTTTTTATTATTTTCCTTTTTTTCTACATTCCTGAATTGAACACTTAACTGATTTGTTTCAAATAATTTTTTTTTAATTTTAAGTATGTTAAAGGCTTTACTTTTGCTACCATGTACCCATTTTGTTATATTTCTCAGGTGTTATATATAGTACTGCTTTTATTGTTATTTATATTTAAATATTTGCCTAACAGGAAATATTTTAAAATTCAAACATATATAGGTTCTTTAAAACTACTTTTTAATGTTGACTTCTTATTTAAGTGCATTATGGTCAGAGAATGTGGTCTATATATATTAATTTCTTATAATTTATCAGGATGTCCTTGGTGACCTAACACATAGTTGATTTAAAAAAATATTCCATATGCACTTGCAAGAAATATATGTTTTTCTTGGGGGGGGGTATAGAGTTATATAAATTTCTTTATTTAAAGCTTCTAGGAGCACCTGGGTGGCTCAGTTGGTTACGTTTCTGACTCTTGATTTTGGCTCAGGTCATGATCTCATGGTTCATGAATTTGAGCCCTGCATCAGACTCTGCACTCACAGTGTGGAGCCTGCTTGGGATTCTCTCTCTCTCTCCCTCTCTCTCTGCCCCTCCCCCACTCTCTCACACTCTCTCTCAAAATAAATAAACTTAAAAAAATAAAGCTTCTATATCTCTTTTGGTTTTTGTCTATTGAATATAATTTGAAGCTCATGATATACGTTCTTCATGGATCATTACTTTTGTTATGTCAGGGAAGTCCTCATTTCCATTAATGCTTTTTGCTTTCAAATCTATCTTGTCTGATATCAATGTTAAGATAGCAGCTTTGCTTAATATTGGTATGGCATATGTTTTACCATATCTTTAATTCATGGCATAAAGAAGTTATGACACTTGTTCCAGGTCAGGTAGCTAACATGCAAAATACTAAAATTTGATCCAGGCAATTCTATACCAAAGTCTACATTCTCAACTGCTAAACTATGACACCTCCTGGAATGTGCTTCCTATCTTGCAGCCCAGCTGACCAAGTCTTCAGTATATTGAATTCTATTGAATTTAATCACAGAGATGTTTATCTTGTGTTTAATATGCTCTCGGCATAATTTTTCTCTTTTTGTTTTTTTATGCATCATTGCTCTGCACTTTTTGACCTGTTTTATACATTGTTTACTGATAGTTTGTGCTTACCAATATCCACAAGGTTCATTCATATTGTTGCAAATGGTAGGATTTTCTTCTTTTTTATGACTAAATAATATTCCTCTGTGTGTGTGTGTGTGTGTGTGTGTGTGTGTGTCTGTGTGTGTGTGTCTGTGTGTGTGTGTGTGTGTGTGTGTGTATCACATCTTCTTTATCCATTCCTCTGTCACCTGACAGGTTGTTGCCACGTCTTGGCTATTGTGAATAATGCTGCAATGAACATGGACTGCAGCTATCTCCTCAAAGCAGTGATTTCACTTTTTTTTGGATAAATATGTAGAAGTGGAACTGCTGGATCATATGCTAGTTCTATTTAAAATTTTTTAAGGAAACTCCATATTATTTTCCATAGTCATTGTACCTATTTACACTCCCACCAACAGTACACAAGGGTTCCCTTTTCTCCACATCCTCACCAGCACTTGTAATCTTTTGTCTTTTGGTAACAGCCATTCTAACAGATGTGAGGTGATTTCTCATTGTGGTTTTGAGGTGCACTTCCCTGAAGATCAGTGGTGTTGAGCACACTTTCATGTACCTGTTGGCCACCAGTATGCCTTTTTTGTAAAAATGTCTAATGTCCCATGCCCATTTCTAAATTGAATGACTTAGTTTTTGGCTAGTGAGTTACATGAATTCCTTATATATTTTGGATATTTACTTCCTCTTTGATATATGATTGCAAATATGTTCTATTCTGTGGGTATCCTTCCACTTTGTTGTTTCTTTTGACGTATAGAAACTTTTTAGTGTTTTTTTTTAATGTTTATTTATTTTTGAGAGAACAGAAGCAGAATGCGAGTGGGTTAGGGGCAGAGAGAGGGAGACACAGTATCTGAAGCAGGCTCCAGGCTTTTAGCTGTCAGCACAGAGCCCAACGCAGGGCTCAAACTCAAGAGCTGTGAGATCATGACCTGAGCCGAAGTCAGACACTCAACAACTAAGCCACCTAGGCACCCCTAGTGTGTGTGATTTTTTTTAATTTTATTTTTAAGTAACCTCTAAATTCAATCTCAAGATTGTTTTGGCTATTTGGGGTCTTTTACTACTCATTACAAGCTTTCCATTTCTTTTCTTGTGAGACTGAGCATATTTTTTGGTGTTTAAGCATATTTGTCTTTTGTTTTCTGTTAATTACTTATTTGTTACATTGTCATTTTTTAAATATTCACATCCCCCCTTCAGGCTCCGTGCTGATAGCTCAGAACCTGGAGCCTGCTTCGGATTCTGCATCCCCTCTCTCTCTGCCCCTTCCCCACTCACACTCTGTCTCTCTCTCTCTCTCTCAAAAATAAACATTTAAAAAATATTAAATAAATAAATATTTTCACCCCCAAAATATAAACTCTCTCTCTCTCCCTTTTTTTTTAATTTGGGGTTGACAGTTAAATGGATTCAATGCACCATTCCACTACCTTTTTTTTTTTTCATTCAGTTCTCGGTTGACTGGAAGTTTTCCTCTAGAGGATTATCTTCACCTATTCTGAATAAATTTGGACAGATATAAAATTCTTAGTTTATTCTTTTTATTTCTTGTCCATGTTCTAGCATTCTATGAACTTTTCTACAAACTTTTCTGTAAGCCCATCTTAATTATCTTTTTGACAAGACATTCAAGTAATTTTTTTCTTTATTTGTAAATCCAGAAAATTTACCAGGGTGTGTTTCTCTGTTTTGTTTTTTTTTTTTTTCAACGTTTATTTATTTTTGGGACAGAGAGAGACAGAGCATGAACGGGGGAGGAGCAGAGAGAGAGGGAGACACAGAATCGGAAACAGGCTCCAGGCTCTGAGCCATCAGCCCAGAGCCCGACGCGGGGCTCGAACTCACGGACCGCGAGATCGTGACCTGGCTGAAGTCGGACACTTAACCAACTGCGCCACCCAGGCGCCCCTGTTTCTCTGTTTTTTAAGGCAATTTTTCCTACCTCATGTTATATGTGACCCTTCAATCTAAATATCTAAGGCTACTTCTAATACTACAAACTTCTCTTTAATTATATCTTTAAATATTTTTATTTTTTCATAATTTATGTTTCATTCTTGGAGACATTATTTTTAGTGTTGATATTGTCTGTTAGATCCTTTATATTTGTTTTCCAGGTCTAACATTTCTAATTCTTCTAATCTCTTTTTAACTTTCTATTCTATTTGGCTCCCTTTACAATATTTTATGTCCCTTCCTATATTTTTATTATAGTGCATTCTCTTTTGTGCTGCATCCAGCGTGGTCTTTATTTCTTTGATGGTTTTGTCTACTCTTCCACTTCTTGTGAGATTGCCAATCCAAATTATATTACATTCTGTTGCCTCACTCTATTTTTCCTACACTCTCATGTCTACACTTGGAATTCCTATTTAATGGAAGCAACAGCTTCTTAACATTTAAAAATTAATGGCAAACACTGTTCATGATTTTTCCAATAATTATATAGAATATATTTGGATGGTTCTATGGCAGTTTTTTAAAAGTTCCTATTTGAATGAAGTTATTTCTTCCAAAACTATCTACCTGTGTGTTTGAGGGGGCCGGGGGCTATATTCTAGACCACACGGAACTCTGAAGACACTAGCCTCTGAGTATTAACGAGTTACTCTCTCCAGCCAATAGAGACTGATATTTCAGGGCTTCTCACGTGCATTATTTTTTCTCTACCCTGTCTCACCAAGAGACTGCTTCTGACAACATGGCTTCTATTTGTATTTCTATTTCTTCAAGCAGCCCTACCTTACCCTTCTTTTCACCAAACCTTGTCCAAGGAAGCTTTTGCTGTTAGACAATTCATCCAACTGTGTTGTCCCAAACAAGAGTTGGGCTTTGCTTGCCTTACATTAGATCCACAGCCTCTGTACTCTCCCTCACCATTTTCTTGCATCCCTGTTCCAAAAGATCTGGGAGGCTTCTTTCTATCAGGGCTCAGGGTTAAAATGATCTTTTAGTGTCATAGAACTGAGCTTCAGGCTTTTATTTCCTGTTCTTCTTGTTTATTTGTGTAATTTCTAAAATTTTTTTTAATGTTTATTTATTTTTGAGACAGAGAGAGAGACAGAGCATGAATGGGGGAGGGTCAGAGAGAGAGGGAGACACAGAATCTGAAACAGGCTCCAGGCTCTGAGCTGTCAGCACAGAGCCGGACGCGGGGCTCGAACTCACGGACCGTGAGATCATGACCTGAGCCGAAGTCACACGCTTAACCAACTGAGCCACCCAGGCGCCCCTGTGTAATTTCTAAGAAAAGTTAGGGTGAGAACATCTTAATTTCATCCACTTAGAAACTGCACATTCTGTATTTAAAGAGTTTCTATGGCAGATAACCTTTAAATACTGTTTGAATTTCTCATTGTTTTCATTTCTAACTTTTTCGTCACATTCATGCCTTTATTTATGACTATCTACAACTTATTTTCCATCCTGAGAGCAGTTTGCTTTCGAGCCTTGTCTATAACCTCTGGTATATATGTCAGCATCATATTATTTTTCTAAATTATCACTTCTTAGTATACAGTTACAGTTAAGAAGATTTTATAATTATATGTTCAATAAAAAGATCACAGTGAAATTATGAAAAAACCTTTTCTCCATGATAAGCAGCAAATATGATGATGTATGTTATACAAATGAAATGTCACAATTCATTCCAAAATATACATATGACCATAAATATCATTATACAAGGGTTATGCTCGTGTGAAATTGGTAAAACAAAAAAAAAGGTATTATTTTGAAACACGCTGGTAATTAATGATGAAAACTTATGTCCACATACATTTTCATATCAAAGACTGTAACCATTGGAAGTGTCTTTCCCTTTTGTCACTTAAAAAATCAAATATATTTAGATTAATAGGCAACTATAAAAAATAAAATGTTAGTTTATCACTTTGGAAGGGGAGGCTTAGGTCCCTGACACATTTCAGGCTACATTTTATGGAAGTATAGGGTTTTATTAAACTTCCTGTTTCTGCTGGCTGCTTGCTTGGGTAGCTGTGGAGGGCCATGTGATTATAGCAAATGCTGGATGTAAATTTATATCTTTGGCATAAAATGAAAGATAAAATTATCGGAAATCTGAAAAAGCTTTTGCTTGTCTAACAATTTGATCTTAGAAGTTACTGTATACCACCTTAGAGAGGGAGAGGGACAGAATTAATGTCAATAGTCTAAATATTGGCTTGGGCTCCTGGCAAGTTTTCCATGAAAGGCAATGGGAGTGCAATTAATGCTTACCAAGAAGAACACTCAGATATTCTCCATCACAGGCCCACACATAGTCTGTGGGCTGGAAAGGGTTGAGTGCTAGGCCCCCAGATGATTAAAGCAACTTGGTCCAAGGTAGCATTAAATCTAGACTCTAGAACTCCATAATTCTACTTAAATTAGTAAAAATAAGAGATTTAAATTTACATCCCAATTTTTGAAAACAAAAATAACTAATCAACAAATGAACGCGAGAATGGCTTCCCACTAAATGAAAAACTCCCTGTCCTGATATGTGTAGCTTCTTTTTCTCATACTCCAACTTCCTCGGCACTTATACATCAGACACCTCATTCTCGAACAATAAGGTTGTTGCCACAGCTGCACTAGTTCTATCTCCCCCTTCTCTGATTTTTGGGGGGACTGGAAACCAGTGTGGTTTGTTTTTGTACATAGTGATTTGGCTCAGATCACAGGAAGACCACAAAAGAGTCTGATAACACATTTGGACTCAGACTCCACATGCAAAAATAAAAACATACATCCAAAAACCACTTTTTCACTCTCCTATGCTTCCAACGCCAAAGTTGCTGTTGTTGTTTGTGTTTCTTGCTCACCCTACAATGCCCATGGTGTCAGCTGGGTCTCTGTTCCTCATTATCTATCTCACTCGGGGACACACAGCACTACTGAAACTGCTGCACAAGGAAAAAAGAAGGGGGAAGCATGTAGCATCGCTTCAAGCTTCCACATGGAAGGGACACATGAGACTTACTGTCACGTTTCATCAGTCACATGGCTCTGTCTGAGTTCAAGGGGATGGATATTGGAAATGCGCAGTACAATTTACCTGTTTCTCTTTTTGTAACAGGCTGGGCACTTAAGGTGTAAGAACATTTTTTTCTAGACTATGTTCCACAAAACATGAAAAGCAGAGCTATTTCCTTCTTCTCTTAGATGACAAATAAAGGAGCACACCTGGACCAATGTAAAAGGAAACAGAAGTAGTAATTAAATAAGTAATAAAGAATGTCCTTTGAAATGTTGCTGCTTTTAGAGGCATCCAGTGTTTCAGAACACAAAATGCCATGCAGGCATACCAGCCATTCCTCAAAGCTTTAAAAACCATTTTGTTTTTTGGAAATTACTCACTTTATGATTGCCCTACTCTTCTCTGACCAGTCTTCATCAGTCTAAACTCAACCAATATCCCTAGAAATTATATTAAAAATGGGGTGGCTAGTTTATTTTTGGTGTACATCAATAAAATTGTTTTAAGGGTTTTATTGCAGACCTTTTTATTTAAGAAGCATTATGCCAGCCTAAGAGTTGATTATGACACAGTGGCTGCCCTTGAAGAGATGACTATTTAGATGGAGGCAAAGGTTAGAATGGAGAATATGTACAGCAATTACTTAAGGATTGAATGCCAAAGCGTTTCCAAAGCTATTTATTGCATTGGTTGAATCTTTGTTCAAGTGCAATCTTATACATAAGTCAAAACTGTTAGACACATAAAAGCAGATATCTTCTGATTGAAATAGGAATGGGACACCATGAATATCTCTTGCTAGGTCCCTTATCTGACCTCCTTAGAACCCTTAAGTTTCTTCTATGGAAGCTCCTGAAGTTTTTTTTTTTTTTTTTTTTTAATTTTTTTTTCAACGTTTATTTATTTTTGGGACAGAGAGAGACAGAGCATGAACGGGGGAGGAGCAGAGAGAGAGGGAGACACAGAATCCGAAACAGGCTCCAGGCTCTGAGCCATCAGCCCAGAGCCTGATGCGGGGCTCGAACTCACGGACCGCGAGATCGTGACCTGGCTGAAGTCGGACGCTTAACCGACTGCGCCACCCAGGCGCCCCTGGAAGCTCCTGAAGTTTTTGAGCATAGCTCAGGGAGAAAAAACAGAGGCTTTCCGAATCCTTACTATATATTTACATTTGTTTATTTTGTCCAACTAATTGAGGACAGATATATTTAATGTATAGTAGCCTTTGACAGATAGCAATTTCCCACTATATGTGTTGGAATGGCCATGCCATAGACTAAAGTATTATTTTAAAGTAGAAATATTTTTTATTTTTATTTTTTAAAATTTGTTTATTTTGAGAGAGAGAGAGAGAGAGAGAGAGAGAGAGAACACATGTGAATGGAGGAGGGGCAGGAGAGAGAGAGGGAGAGAGAGAATCCAAAGCAGGCTCCAGGCTGACAGGCTTGAACTCACAAACCACACGATTATGACCTGAGCTGAAACCAAGAGTCAGATGCTTAACTGACTGAGCCACCCAGGTGCCCCATAACTTTAAAGTAGAAATAAATGGGGGATAGAGAAGAGATAGATAAAAAGGAGTGAGGGATGGCAGTTGATAACGTTTCTTTCTCATTCTATTACCACATCAACCAAGTGATTGCTGATAAACAAACCAGACCTTCCAAACCCAAACTTCTATGGAGAAGATTTTGTGATAATTTTATTGCCTATTTTGTCCCTCAAGTCTTCCTGAATGACTCTATCAACTGGTGGGTACTATGGACACTATACACATGTCTGCAAACAGTTGAAGGATTCATGTACTTAGGAGGAGGCATTATGTACATTACAGCATTCCACATAGGTCTTAATTATGATAAATATAAGATAAGCTCATGTTTTTAGAAACTGACCCTTTGAAATCAATCCAGTTCTAAGATATCCATTCAGTTTTGTCTTACCAAAATCTGTGAGGTAAGTGCCTGAGTATAAAAGCAACCTAAAGGTTTAGATATTGAGGTTTTCTAATAAGTAGATATTGAAGCTAGAAAAGAAAATAAGACCTTCACTGATTTATTTTGCATTCACTTTCTTCTTTCTGCCATGTAGGTACATAACAAAAATGATGGAAAGTACACATTGGATAAGGGCAGAAAAATAAATATGCATGTTTTAGTTTAGTTTAGAATTACAGGGTTCCAGAATTTCCATGACACACTGTTTTCAGATATGTAGGGGTTATATACATATCTGATATCTATATATCTTTTTAGTACTATGTGGTCACATAATGCATGGGCTTTCTCATCCATTCGACTTTGAGGAAGATCTCTTAAAAGGAAGTTAGTGAGAAATACGGATAGGTTATAATCCATGAGAGGCAAAGTGGAATTAGATTAATCAGGAAAACAACCAGAGCTTTCAATTGAGAAAAAAAAAATCTAGGGAAATTAAAAAGGAAAGGCAATAAAAATGGCTTTTGTTCAAATGTTGGAGATAAATTCAAGTTCCCAACTAAATATGTGTTTGGGAGAAAACTAAAAAGAAGCAGAGAGTTACAGTAGTTTGGTGACAGAGTATTATTAGCACATGCTTCTTGTGGGAGGGTACCCATTAATATTGATGTGTTGTTCTATTTGTTTGCATCCCCTCCACACTCTCTGAGATAGCCACCATATAGAACCACTGCATATGGTTGGGCAAGTTGTGCACTGCACAGGGAAACACATCTAAAAGAGTGACACAGATGTAATGGATTTGCATATTTATTAAAACAATATTCCAAATTGAAGTGAAGTGTCACAAGGAGGCACTTTTTTCTAATTTGCTCAAAGGCATCATACGCTTTAGCAACAGTCCTGTTGTATGTTATTTGAAAGGTGTTCATTCTTCTGTAGAATCACTTCAACTCTATCCAGGAAGTTCTTTGGTCACAAGAATAGACAAATCAATTATTCCTCATATCCTTTTCTTATTAGGCTCATAAATGAAGTCTAAAATGCTCATTAGGTCTTTGGACTCTTTTGGCATTCTAAAAGATGGTTGGTATCCAAAAGTTTGGGGATAAACCTAAAACAATCTGCTCTACTAATACAAGATGGGGATTGAGTCATTCCAAATACAAAAGAATAATTGGATTTGGCAAAAGAAATAATTTTTTTTTCTGGATGGTTTACTGGCACATAGTAGCCACTTAAGGGAATATTTCTGGAATTGATTAGTATCTATCGAAGCCATCATCTCTAGAATCATCCAAGGTCTCCTTTACTTTCAGGATCAGTCCAGAAGGTAAGTATGGTAACTCATGTGGGATATAATATATATTAATGACTATGATGGTGATGAAACTAATAATACATTATAGCACTTTACATAGATTCTACCAAGTGATCTTTACCACACTCCCATGATTTTCTAAAACATGTTTGTTCTGTTACATCTAGCCAGCTGTTCTCCTTTCTTTTCAGCTAGCCCAGTGTCCAGTGTCTGATTGGATCCTCAGGCATACTTGACATTTTCATCAAGAGAAGGAAAATCATTTCAAGTCCAAAGGATAAGCACCATCATGCTAAAAGGTCATAAAACACTAGGAGTTGCTCTTTAGCCATAGATTTTGAAGATAAGTCCAAAGAAAACATGGGACATGGTTTGGAACAAGCTTGCGTATACTTCATCATCAGGGCTGTGGTACACAGTATGAGAAGGCTTCAGGGGGAATTCAAACACCAGTGGAAAGGAGGGTTTTGCTTGCATTGGCTATAACAAATATGTTTTTACAATAAACAAATGGGTGGCCATAAGACATGCATGTCTGATGTTGAAGGAAAGCCTGTTTGCACCAAATAAATTACAGAAACAGTTCAAGAGCAGTTCATCCTAGTGAAAATATTATCCCTGAACTACTGGCAGGGTTAGTGTCAGGTTAGGTTATCTTTTGTATGAATGCCAATTGCACTCGCTAAAACTGCCTAAGGGCAGTCTTTTGTAACTTGCATACATTTCAGTGTTTTTCAGAAACCTTACCTACTTTTGTATTCTAGTTACATACAAACTTTACTTACTTTTTTTCCTCTAGGGATAGACTCCTCCCCCTGGCTATCCTTGAGCTTGGAAATCATCCCTCTCTGCCCTCATGTCCCCCTGCCCCTACCCTATCTTATGTGACTACATATCAGATGAATGCCTGGGAGAAAGGCCAGGGTGATGGGTTGCCAATCCTGTACAAATCACAGAGCAGACAGACACAACTGATCCAAAGGGCATCATTTATTCAAAGCCCAGTCCCTTAGCTCACTGAAGGTAAATGGCTTTTAAAATATAGCCAGCAAAAACAATGAAGTAAGAATCTTTTGGTGGCATTAATTTCATGAAGATTTTTGAAAATTTTCAGACATTTGTAAATGTTGGCTTTTTAGGACACTACAGGAATTCTATGTTATTAAATTAAAATGGAATAACTCAGCATGGCTCCTGGTCTCTTTGTTGTCCAAGCCTCTGCACACAAATGAACACAAAATTAATGGAGTGACTAATAAGACAGATGGACTCTTCCCAGTGACTGACAATACAGCCTTCAGAATCGGCAATTAGCACTTTCATTGCCCCGATTTGCAAAGGCTTACAAAGAGAACAAAAACTTTAAGTCAACTGTCTATCACAAATGATTTACTGAGCACTTACAAATAGGTATCTGAGAGAAGTTATCTGTGGATTGTCTCAATTACCTTTCTGTCTCTTTAGATAAGTAAGTAATTTAGAAATAAATGTCTGTCAAATACTTGGTGTTATTGATGTTTATGATGGTATATCTTTCTTGAACCAAACATTCCTTTTTTATTTTTTTCAGTAGTAGACACAGATGTTCCTCCTTTCTCTGCTTGCAGTGTATTGGTGTTATAGTGAAAAAGTCTAGAGCTTGAAGCAAAAGAGCAGGATTGGAGTTTCAATGCCACCACTTAACTATGAAAACTATTGAAACTCTCTGAGCCTCAGTCCCTTCAACCATAAAGCAAGAATGATAGAAATAGCCTCTTCAAGTCTTACATAAATACAATTTTTCATTTAGAATTGCGTTTTACAATCATGACACCTAAGTGAACACTTGTCAGTGGTGCATAGTGAGAACTTTGGTACACATCAAAGCAACCCGTGGAACAAGATAAAAATGCAGTACTATGGGTTCCATGATCAGTGATTTGGATGCAGTGGATGGGGGTTAGGCCAGGGCATGTCTACTTAAATTTTTTTAAAGTTTATTTATTTAAAGTGATCGAGCAGGGTGGGGGCAGAGAGACGGAGGAGAGAGAGAATCCCAAACTCACAGCACAGAGCCGGATGTGGGGCTGGAATTTAGGAATGGTGAGGTCATGACCTGAGTTGAAATCAAGAGTCAGAAGCTAAACCTATTGAGACCCCAGGGCATCTCTATTTAAAAGTACCACAAGTAGACCAAGGTTTGAGAACTACTGCTTTAATATATAAGAATCTCTCTCTCCTTCAGGATGCTTCTATGAACAGAATTTAAGCATCTTCTAGATGTATTTGGCTTACAAATAGAAACTTGATTTCCATGAAAATCTGTGATTATCTACTAAAAACTCTGTAAGCTGTAACAATAAGTTCTCAACCTCTAAATATGAAAATCCATGGAAATGCAATCTACTCAGTGGTAAGAATTTGAATTAAGATATGGTAAGGAAAGTTGATATTAATTCATTAAACTATCTGCCATGTCATTGCTAATGTCAGGGGAAATATGCTAATTAAACTGACCAATAATTTCATAGAAACTGCAACTCCATATGTAATGTTGTAGCCAAACAGTGTGAAAAACAAGAAGAAATGGTAATTTTTAATTTCCTTCTTTACCACTGATGGGCTGAGTCATTAATAGCATCCCACATCTCTCTTAATGTTTATCATGAGGGCTATAGTTACTAAGACTGACCTGATATGGTCTTTAAAGATTTTGAACTGAATCTTTCTGAAGTACAAAAAAAAAAAAAAGATCAGTTACCATTTCATTATTTTTCATTCTCATTCACCTCTGAACTTCCTGGTTCTGTCTGGGCCAAAGTAAAAATTGCCAAAACACCACGGGAAAGGCTGCTCTGACAGTATTTCTGGCTCACCAAAAAATTTCTTGAGAAAGCCAGTTTCCATGAGATTTCAGTTCCAATTTTACAGACCCAAGAAAACTCAGGATAGTTCAGATAAAGTTCAGATAAGCATTCAAATTTTCAGTTACTTGTGCCAGATGAACCACTAAGTCATTTGACGTGTTCACATCACTGTTTTAGGAAAAGAAAAAAAAATTGACTAGAATTCTGATCCAATATGGACAATTTTAAAGGAATATAGTATACTGAAAAGCCACCAAAGGTTAACGGATAATTTTTTATTTTTTTTTACACAAAAATTCAAAATAAAAATAATGACCCTGTGGCTTATTTTAGGTATAAATGGGATTTAAATGAAGTAACCTAGCAACAAACATTGAACAAAAGCTTGTCCGAGAAAAGCTACTGTGGTAACCAACACAAGATACAACTTGGAGAGACAATACTTTGCCCACCTGTTTATTTTTCTTAGTTCTCTTCCCCCTCCTTCCTTCAAAATGGAAATGATAGTACTAACACCATTATACATTCCAGGAGGTATAATGAACTAGTAATCCCAAGACCTGAAAATTCTCTCGGTATCAATTTCTCCTCTTAGCATAGGGTGAGGCAGAGAGGGAAAAGATTATTTCACCTTTCAAAATAACCACGTAAAAACTTACCTTTGGATTAGAAATGATCTTCTGAGGCAAGAAATAAATTCTGAATTTTCAAGGGGTGAGTGATTTGACAATGAATTTACTCACCAGAAATCAAGATCCTTTCATAAACCATCAACAAACAGAAACATTACATGTACATCAGAGTCTCATTACATATAATACAGCCCACCATGGTGTGCAGTTTGGTATAGAAGGTTTTATTCTTGGATCCCATCCAAGGAGATTCAGTTACTGGAAGTGCCGAAGGAAAATTGCTCTCACATGGCTCCACCTATAATACTTTTGGGTGGCATGAGGCCTGAAGCAAGTGATACAGCAAAAACCCTAGCACGCTCAGATACGGTAACTGAGAAATCTTAACCACAGAAACTGGCAATAAGTCCCATTAAAAAGGAGTTTAGAACATTTATCGTTCCACTAAAGTTTTTACCAGTCTTTTCCCCTCCCAGGAGATACAAGAGCATTATTAGCAAAGCAAACTGGCATTTTTCTCACCCAGCATAAACCATCACTATTCTTAGCTAATGGGAGACTACCTACTTGCAAAGAGAAGTATAATATTTTGCATTTTTCAGTTACTGAGTTTATAACTACAGAAAAAATTTTCAATGAATATTTCCATTTTGAATTAAGTAAGGAAAGATTGATTAATGCCTACTTTAAAAATGCCTGTTACATCTGTTTTCTTTTTATTCCACCATCTTGCCAACTGTTGGGTTTCCGATAAATACTTACTCATTACGATAAACCTGGCTTCCAAATAAAAGAATATATGCCTCTCTATATATTGTAAATATTGTTAGTTCTTCAATTTTCAGGAAGAAAAAGATGCCCCTTAATATTGTTCATCATTCAATGTTTAGGTCATGTATTATTCACAATGAACATTAAACAAAAGTGCAAATTATCAGGAATTTAAGGTGTTAATGACAATTTGTATTTAAAGCCTAAATTAATCCTCATATTTTAAAAAGAATAAATTGCTCCACAATATGGGAAATTATGCCACAATAAATATACCATTAGCTATCTTTAATACAACATCTATTATTTATTAAATGCTACTAACTGTTAGGTACTCTCTTAGGCATTGTACATATGTTGTATCATTTAATTTGCTTTAATCTAAATGTTACAAGAGCAACTTCAAATATGTATTATTAATACCCCTATCTACAGATCAGAAAATTAAGGCTGAGAAGAATAAAGCTAACTTGTCTGTGTTCATACATCTGGAGGAAGATAGAATTGATTTTTAAATCTAGGTCTGTTTAAACAGAAACAGATTTATAGATGCCAGAAACAAACTGTTGGTTATCAGGGTGGGGAGGGGTTGAGAGCAGGCAAAATAGGTGAAGGTGATTAAGGTGATTAAGAAGTACAAACTTAGAGCCGTACAATAAGTCATGAAGGTGTAATGTACAGGGACAGTGGATACTGTAAATAATATAATAATTTAGTATGGAGACAGACAGTAACTAGACTTATTGTCGGGATCATTTCATAATGTATAAAAACATTGAATAAATATGATGTACACCTAAAACTCACAGACTATTGTATGTCAATTATACTTCAATTTTAAAAATTAGGTCTGTTTGACTTAAAATTCTATTCACTGTGACATGAATATAAGCTTTAAGATCCTATAAATACTACAATAGCAAATGTTAAGATGGTGTAAACTAACGATAGATGTTATCTGAGCTATAAATTATTATACAATTGAACACTGACCAGAGGCTGTTTGTGTTCATTTGCACCACTGAACTCACTGTGCATATGGTTTTGATTGCCTCCTACATGTCAGTGCTTCCAGATCTACCTTCTTAGAGCTATAGCCACTTACTCTGTTATCAGATTCGATTTTCAGTTGCTTGCAAGTCACCACCAAAATTTTGAAATACAACATGTTGAAAATTGAAATTATTTCACTCATTGTACAAGTGACACTATTCATATATTTCCCTTACCGTATGTGAAAGATTATTTTCTTCTCTATGTTTAATTTTCTCCCTGCTATGAGAAAGGAAAAAGCAAAGAGGCAAATAATGTAATGATTATGGTACTCGCATACTCGAGGAGGCAGACCACCTGAGCTATGAAGGACAAAAAAGTGAAATGGAAAAAGAAAATAAAAAGATAATTAAGTGGAAGATTCACTGGGTGCAGACCTTTGAGATACATAGAGTTGATGGTCTTTGGTGAATCCTGGGGTAGTGGGCAGTTGTGTGAAATACAAGGGTCCCAGAAAATGGTGTCAGCCTTTAAGACTACTTGGATGATAGAGAGACCATCTGAGAGACTAGATTGGCTTGACTGAAGAATGGAACCAGCTTGTATATAAAGTTTGTGAATAGGCCTCAGACAATATGAGTAGTACAGGGAGACAAAGAGTGATAAGAAGAATCCTTTAAATGCAACAACATGCTCCAGAACTAAGAGCTTACCTTGAACAAGTGACTTAGTCTCTTTGTGCCTCAGTTTGATCATCTATAAAATTATAGAGTACCTGTCTTTCTTCATAGGATCACTGAGTGGCTGAAGTAGGACAATGATTATGAAGGCACATTAAAAAGAATAATAACTTTCTTCATGTAGCTACTGTGGTTCCAGAATATACTCCTTTAGATCTCTTCCTACAGAGAAGGGCGCTAAATAGGATTGTTCTTTAGTTTAATAAGCAAGTCACTAAACTGTTATTGGATTCTTTCACAAGTGCTTTCTAAAGTTTTGTATCAAATGCCTTAGTACTACAAATAAATTACGAATGTTTCAAAAGCAAAAAGGAGGAGGAGGAGGAGATTGAGAAAGAGAAGGAGGGGGAGAAGGAAAAGGAGGGAAAGAAGGAGAAGGGGAGGAAGAATCCTTTGCGGGAAATAGGGGAGATGAAAGGGGGTTGACAGGGGATAGCAAAGTAAAGATCCCCAATATGGGATAAGAGTGGACTAAAGCCCAGGAGAGAAATCTTTAGGGAGTGATCCAGAAATTCCTTCTACATCCAGTGAGCCAGAAGCTCTCACAGACCCCTGAGGAGATAGAAGGGAAAGTGCAGGGAATCCTAGGTACAGAGGCAACCAGCTGGGAGTTTAAACATGGGGAAGAGGAAGACTATAAGGTGCTATTGGCTGGAGGGAGCAGCTCACCAAATCTATGTGTAGTAGGGACAACTGGAAGTGCCCTCACCACGTAGGTTTGTGTAAGGTTGTCTAATGTCCAAACTGCTCGTAAATTCAAGTTAAGAAGCTAAAACTTGAGTGCCCAATTAAATGTTCCAGCCAAATTAAAGTGAAAGAGATGTTAAATATGTTTTGATAAAAAATCTGTACTGTAAAACTCATATTTTCATGAGTTTTGAAATTTCCAAGAATTTTTAAATATCATTAGTTATTTTTTAATACAGCATCCACTATTTAGATGGGGTAGGCAAAAGGTTACTACACATGTATTTTAGAAAAAGTTTGATGTTGTCTCTAATGAACTGAGAAGAAAAGAATTTGTTCACATATCTACTGAGACAGTAGAAAAGAGTTGAAGGCCTGACCAGTTGGATAATGTGATGGTGGTGATAGCTATCTTTCAGTGACACTGTGAATCTTCAGGGTTAACTTTGGAAGGAAAATCTGAGGTGAAAAGGGCAGCTGATCAAGCAGCTTCTAGTCTTGCTCCTTAGCTTTCACCCTTTCACTTACAATATTGTTGCATTTCCAAATCATCAGATGGACCATTGCCATGGCCACCAGCGCCCAGGAAAGTTGAACACTCTCTTCCATGAAAGCATTGAGATTATGTCAAAGTGTGTGGTTTTTACACAAGCCTAACTGAAAAGTTGGGGCCAGAGGTTCTGAGTTTTGTTTAATAAACTGCTCTTGCTTTTCGTCATCCTTTTCGTCATCTTTTCGTCATCCTTTTCTATAGAGCCAGAAAGAAACACTAGAACTGCAGCAAAAAGAGATTTGGTAAAACCTCAGATTCCTTATAGATGAAAAAAGCTATGACATACTACTACTTTCCTGTTTGCCACACACAAAAAAGTTGCATTGCTAAACTAAGTGTACTATTTACCAGTATACATAAATCCAAATATAGGCATTTGCTCTATTTCACGTCATAGATACTGTGTTTTTTTACAAATTGAAGGTTGTGGCAATCCTGCATCAAATAAGTCTATGGGTGCCATCTTTCCAACAGCATTTGCTCATTTCATGTCTCTGTGTCACATTCGGTAATTCTTGAAATATTTCAGACTTTTCATTACTGTATTTATTATGGTGATTGGGATCAGTGATCTTTGATGTTACTGTTGTAATTGTTTTGGAGTATCACAAACTGTGCCCACATAAGACAGCAAACTTAATCAGTAAATGGTGTGTGTGTTCTGACTGTTCCACCAAGCAGCTGTTTTTTTCCCATTTCTCTTCTTCTCCTTGGGCCTCTCTATTCCTGAGACACAATATTGAACTTAGCCAATTGATAACCCTATAATGGCCTGTAAGTGTTCAAGTGAAAAGAAGAGCCACACATCTCACACTTTAAATCAAAAGCTAGAAATGATTAAGCTTTGTCAGGAAGGCATGTGGAAAGCTGAGATAAGCCGAAACCTAGGCCTTTTGTGCCAAACAGAACTTAGTCAAGTTGTGAATGCAAAGGCAAAGTTCTTGAAGGAAATTAAAAGTGTTACTTCAGTAAGCACATGAATGATAAAGCAAAACAGCCTTATTGCTGATATGGAGAAAGTTTCAGTGGTCTGGATAGAAGATCAGACAAGCCACAACATTCCCTTAAACCAAAGCCTAATTTAGAGCAAGATCCTAACTCTTTTTAATTCTATGAAGGCTGGCAGAGGTGAGGAAGCTACAGAAGAAAAGTTGGAAGCTATTAGAAGTTGGCTCATGAGGTTTGAAGAAAGAAGCTGTCTCTGAAACATAAAAGGGCAAGGTGAAGCAGCAGGTACTGATGTAGAAGCTAAAGTGAGTTATCCAGAAGATCCAGTAAGATCATTAATGAAGGTGGCTACACTAAACAACAGATTTTCAATGTAGACAAAATTGCCTTCTATTGGAAGGAGATTCCATCTAGGATTCTCATAGGTAGAGAGAAGTTCACACCTGGCATCAAGGGATAGTCTCTCTCTCTCTCTCTCTCTCTCTCTCTCTCTCTCTCTCTCTCTGTTTTAACTTTTTAAGTTTATTTATTTATTTTGAGAGAGAGAGTGGGGAAGGATTAGAGAGAGAGAGAGAGAGAGAGAGAATACCAAACAGGTTCCACACTGTCAGCACAGAGCTCAATGCGGGGCTTGAACCCACGGACCATGAGATCATGACCTGAGCCAAAACCAAGAGTCAAACACAAAACCGACTGAGCCACCCAGGCACCCTTAGACTGACACTCTTTTTCATGACTAACGCAGCTGATGACTTGAAGTTGAAGCCAATGTTCATTTACCATTTTGAAAATCCTAGGGTCCTTAAGAATTATGCTAAATCTAATGACTTATCAAGTAAAGGGTTAGTATCCAAAATCTATAAAGAACTTGTCAAACTCAACACCCAAAAAACAAATAATTCAGTGAAGATATGGACAAAAGACGTGAATAGACACTTTTGCAAAGAAGACATCCAGATGGCCAACCAACACATGAAAAAATGGTCAACATCACTCATCAGGGAAATACAAATCAAAACCACTAGGAGATAACACAACACACCTGTCAGAATGGCTAACATTAACAACTCAGGAAACAACAGATGTTGGCAAGGATGAGGAGAAATGGGAAACCTTTTGCACTGCTGGTGAGAATGCAAACTAGTGCAGCCACTCTGGAAAACAGCATGGAGGATCCTCAAAAAATTAAAAATAGAACTACCCTACAACCCAGCAATTGCACTACTAGGTATTTATCCAAAAGATACAAAAACACTGATTTGAAGGGACACGTGCATCCCAATGTTTATAGCAGCACTATTGACAATAGCCAAAGTATGGAAAGAGCCCAAATGTCCATAGACTGATGAACGGATAAAGATGATGTGATATATATATCCAATGGAATGTTACTCGGCATTCAAAAAGAATAAAATCTTGCCATTTGCAACAATGGATAGAACTAGAGTGTATCATGCTAAGCAAAATAAGTCAGTCAGAGATAGAACTAGAGTGTATCATGCTAAGCAAAATAAGTCAGTCAGAGAAAGACAAACATCATATGACTTCACTCATATGTGGAATTTAAGTTACAAAACAGATGAACATAAGCGAAGGGAAGCAAAAATAATATAAAAACATAGAGGAAGACAAACCATAAGAGACTCTTAAATACAGAGAACAAACTGAGGGTTGCTGGCTGGGTGTTGGGTAGGGGGAAAGGCTAAAGGGATGAGGGGCATTAAGGAGGATGCTGGTTGGGGTAAGTACTGGGTGTTATATGTAAGTGATGAATCACTAAATTCTACTCCTGAAAAAATATACTTTTTATCAAAAAAATAATGAAATTGAAAAAAAAAGAATTATGCTAAATCTACTTTGCCTATGCTCTATCCAGTGAAACAACAAAGCCTGGGTGACAGCACATCTGTTTACAACATAGTTTAATGAACATTTTAAGCCCACTGTGAAGACATACTGCTCAGGAAAAAAAAGATATCTTTCAAAATATTACTGCTTATTGACAATGTACCTGGTCATGCAAAAACTCTGATGGAGATGTACATGCACCACATATAGTGTGCCTGCTAACACAACATCCATTCTGCATCCATTGATCAAGGAGTTATTTTGACTTTCAACTCTTATTATTTAAAAAGTACATTTTATAAGGCTATAGCTGCCATAAATAGTGATTCTTCTGATAGCTTTGGGCAAATTCAACTGAAAACCTTTCGGAAAGGATTCATGAGAAGAGGTCAACGTAACAACATTAACAGGAGTTTGGGAGAAGTTGATTCCAACCTTCACTAATGACTTTGAGGGGTTCAAGACTTCAGGAGAGGAAGAAACTGCTATTGTGGTGGCAATAGTAAGAGAACTAGAAGTGCAGGCTGAAGATGTGACTGATGAATTACTGCAATCTCTTGATAAGGCTTCAATGGATGAGAAGTTGCTTCTTATGGATGAACAGAGAAAGTGTTTTCCGAAGATAGAATCCATTCCGGTGCTAATGCTGTGAAGATTGTTGAAATGATAGAAAGGATTTAACATATTAATCAACTTAATTGGTAAATCAATGGTGGGGTTTGAGAGGACTGACTGCAATTCTGAAAGAAGTTCTACTGTGGGGAAAATGCTATCAAACAGCATCACATGCTACAGAGAAATTATTTATGAAAGGAAGAACTAATTATGAGGCAAACTTCATCACTGTAAGAAATTGCTACACAGATGCCTCTACTTTCAACAGCCATCATCCTTATCAATCAGCAGCCATGAACATCAAGGCAGGACCCTCCACCAGCAAAAAGATTACAACTGTCTGAATGCTCAGGTGATGGTTAGCATTTTTTAGGAATAAAGCATTTTATTTAAGGTATGTCCATTGGTTTTTTTTGGACATTGTGTTATTGCACACTTACTAGACTCAGTGGAATGTGAGCATAGTTTTTATATGTGCTGAAAAATCAAAAATTTCATTGACTAGCTTAATTGCAATATTCACTGTATTGCAGTGGTCTGGAACCGAACCTGCAATATCTTCAAGTCAGTGGCTGTATAATGTTTAAAGATTCTCTGAAAACATTTTGCAAATCACAGTTGCTGTCATTCTGAATCTTTCAGCAGTCTCTACTTCTGCTCTCACACTGAACTATAACGTGTAACTGTAATGTGCCAGGATTAACTCAGATGGCAACTCTCAAGCCCAATCCACAGGGATCTGGATTTTGTTTCTCTAAACCAGATCAAGAAGTTTCTTCTCATCAGTTTTACCCCCTTTGGAGTGGGAGAAGGTAGATGAAAGAAACAGTAACACGAGTTCTGACAGTGCAAAGGCAAATAGGCTAAACTAATGAAAACAGGTACTTAACAAAATTTAAAAATAAAAACTATACTTTTTATTTTAAATCCCAATGATGGTTGGCATTTCTATACAGGAAGGACTGTGGCTTGCATTTCATATTCATTTGGGACTATAATACATTTGATTGAGCACCTAAAATGTGCAAACAGCACTGCCCATCAAGTCTGTATGTGGCCCTTGAAATGTCTTCTTCCTGTGTTTGTTTTGTCTTCCTAAATTCCCAGAGGACAAAGACTACTTTACCTTTCTTCCACAGTGCTTCGCTGAGGAGATGCTTCCCTGAACTTGCACAAGTCATTCTTACTCTTAGAGTCCTGGGTACATCCTACTTGTAGTCCCTGTTAAAATTTGTAGCACAACACCAGACACAGTGTAGGCACTCGTGGTTGTATTAGAAATGTGGTGGTTGACTCATGCATGAGCCAGTGGTGTGCTGGAGCCTACTCATAGGAGCCAGGGACCCAGCTTGGGCACATTCCTTCCCAATTCTATATCTAGTGACCTCACCTTGGTAGCTTGAGATAGGCCATGATTGGAGCATTTAAATGATGGAAACTGTCCAGTTGATTTTAAGCGTTTTGAATATAAGCACTTTGTCTTCTACTTTCTTTTTATTCCATCTACTTTATAGGCTGTTTTACATTTAGCAGTTAGTCTTTCATGTGAGAACTGTGCTTTGAGTAACTATATTTATCTTTTTAAAAAATCATTTTTAATTTATCAGTCTGTAGATGCCTTTTTATATTATTTTGGACATTATTTTTGGAAAAGAATTATTCCTTTACTTGGCTTATATAAGAAGTAGTTATCAAAAGAAAAAAATGGTATTCTAATTTTGCCAAAAGTATTATTAAACAATTAGTAAAGACTCTAAAATTTCCTTTTCTTAATGACCAGGAAATTAAATTGTTGCTTTGTAAAATTATAAAATAGGTTTGTGTACTAGAAAGTTAATTCCATTGCATTAAAATTAGCCATTTGGGGAGCTCTATTACTATGTGACAAAATAATTGCTCTTTAAACCAAATGCATAATACTTTTTGTCTAAAATGGGCTTTGTGATTTTCAAATATGAACTTTCATTTTCCAGAATGTACATTAGAGGTACTATGGTCTTTTGAGGTTCAATTAACTTTTAACAGGAAGAATGATCTTCCCACTCTTTGGAAAAGCAGTAGGGTACTATGATTAGGAGGGGAGGCTTCTGGGTTCTAGCCCCAGATACTCCATTTATTTTCTGTGTGACCTTAGAAAAGTCACTTCAAGTCTCAGTGCCTTGGTTTCTTCATATGTAAATGGGGATGATAATAGAATCTGCTTTGTATGAGGATTAAATGCATGTGTAAAACACTTGGAGTGATGCCCAGTACCCAGTGATAATTGCTTCTGCTTCTACTGCTTTTCCTCCTCCTCCTCTTCCTCCTTTCTCTCCCTCCCCCTCTCCCTCCTTCTACCTCTCCTTTTTCCTCCTCCTTTTCTTCTTCTTGTCCTTCTCCTCTCCCTCCTCTCCCCTTCGCCTTTCATCTCCTCCCCCGCCCCTCTCTCCTCTCCTCTCCTCTCCTCTCTTCTCCTCCTCCACCTCCTTCTTCTCTTCAAGCACATAATCTCACGAATACTGGGTACTTAATAAACATGTCTGAATTGGGTAATTAAATGATCAATTACAAGCATGGATCAAAGGTACAAAGACTGATTGCCTACTAGGTACCAGGAATACAGTGGTGATATGCAAGACACAAAAGGTCTCTGACCTCATAAAGTTTACATTTTAGCTGTGTATTGTTGAGTCCAAAATGTATGGGGAACTGGTCTTAATGTTCAGGGAGTAAAAGAAAGGTCTAACTGTAAACTCCCTGGCAGTATGTATTCAAGGTTGTATTAAAGAAGCATGAGTGAACAAATAAAAATTTGGCTCTATGTAACAAAGGTCCCAAATAGCTGCTGCATAAAGAAAATAAAAAATTGTTTCTCATGTAACTGTTCAAAGGCAGGAAGTCCAAGACTCCACAAGATTGTCCAGGGACTTGGATTCTCTAAGATCCACCATGGCTAGGGTGTTCTGTGTCTGCAGGGTTCTGGGTAGCTCCTCATCACATCCACATTCCAACCAATGGGTTGGAGGAAGGAGGAAGAACATGTCCCTCCATTAAGGGAGACGCGGGTATGAAATTATGTTCTTTGCTTCTGCGCATAACCCATTAGGTGGAACTTCACAGAGCCACCCCATCTACAAGGGGCAAAGGACAGATCTTGAGGGACGGCTGATAGGCTTGGCCACATTCCATCCCTTTGAACATGTTTGTATTATTCATTCTCCACAGAGAATACCCTCATCCCTTCCCAAGGAATACAATCCCAAAGCTTCATCCGTTTCCTGCATCTAGGTCAAGATTGAGGATTCTCTGGATGAGATCAGCCCTCTACATCAAGGATCCTGATGTGGCTCTTTATAATATGGTGGCCTATAATTATAAGACAAATCATCTGTCCCTGAATACCAATATAAAAATGAAGGAGTGGGGACAGGATGACAGAAATAAAACTCCCACTGGAAAAGGGGAAATGGGAAATGCACAGCTGCCATCATTCTATGAGACTGATCAAGTCCTGTTGGGAAGGAGCTGTTCAAACTCCTGCCATGCTGGGGGTATGAGTCCTCCAGTCACCTTTTCTGGGAGCTGTGACATTAGATCTCTGGGAGGATTTCCTTTATCCATTGTCTCTCATGGCTGCATCTGAAGCAGACACTGGAGAGTATACCTTCTTGGGGCCACCATAGCTTCCACACTCCCCTTCTTGTCGATGTCAATTTATAGATCCAGGAGTCGGGTTGATTTGTCATGGGTTTTGGCAGGCTGGTTTTCTGGCTTCTTTGGCAGATATATTGCCTTTATAAATATATATAAATATATATTGCCTTTATAATTATAAGAATGCCTTACAGACCATTTGTTTCTGCTCAGCTCCATGTGTGAGTAATCACAGCTAAGGTTCTGGTCTTGATATAGATTTTAAGACTAAGCATTCTGGTCTTTATAAGGACCTCAGTGTGACTTAGATTCCCAAAGGAAAGATTCGCTTGTAGTGAGGCTTGATGACACTTTTCTGCCCCATGTTGACAAGGGTGTTAAATTGTAACCCACCCATCATTCAAAAGAGGGTGATCCACTTAACCCTAGCCCCAGGTTCAGCTCCTGGTTGTAGGGCCACAGTATTCCAAGCTGTCCTTAGGTAGACAAGCACATGTCAGCTTAGCCTGAGTGGGCCAAGAATGATCACTCTTCCAACCTAATTCTACAAAAATTTGGCTTCCTTTCTCTAAGATTCCAAATAAAAGACATCCTCTCTTAAGATTGTCCATGTAATCACCTGAGAGTGAGATCACAACCAGGCTTCGGAAAGGAGACCTTCTGAGGTAACTTGCCCAGAAACATGTCTCCTCTGGCTCTGCCCAGCACCTAAGCTACATGAACCAGGTAAATATATATATCTTAGCTCTGATGTCATTCTAGTGTCCTTCTTCTATGATTAGATATTCTTCCCTAAGTTACCATGCCTTAAATGTTAAGGAGCTGACAAAATACCCTTATTGTTCTTGCTTATTTCTATAAGGCATTTTGAATATGTTATGCAAATATAGTGAGTCTTTTATAAGAGTTGTAGTACATTTTAACAGAATTTTTCTGGTTAATTTTACCACAAAATTTCAGGGGAAATTCCATGTAGTAAAAATACCATGGCATTGGTAATTAGACATGAGTTCATTTTCAAATGCTGCCATTTAAGCTGTGTAGTCTTGGGCAAGTTACTAAAAATATTTAATTGCTCATATTAAGAATTCAAATACATTCTGCTCAATATCTCTTCCCTGCTCCTTGATAATCTTTCAAGCAGAGTTCATAACATTTATATTACTTATAGCTAAAAGAACAGTTTAATTTCATTAATTAGGACTCACTTTTAGACAGGAAAAAGTCTTCTTAAATCTAAATTAAAATTTCAGTCTCCCAGGATGCCAGGGTAGAGTTTGTTTACAGAAAATTAAAAAACAGGAATGCCTAGCTGGCTCAATCGGTTAAGTGTCTACCTGATTTGCTTCAGGTCATGATCTCTCAGTTTGTGGGATCGAGCCCTGCATTGGGCTCTGCAATGACAGTGTGGAGCCATGAAGCCTGCTTGGGATTCTCTCTCTCCCTCTCTCTCTCTGCCCTTCCCCTGCTCATTCTCTGTCTCTCAAAAATACATAAATAAACTTTAAAAATTTGGGGGGTGCCTGGGTGGCTCAGTTGGTTAAGTGTCTGACTCTTGATTTCAGCTCAGGTCATGATCTCATGGTTTGTGAGTTCAAGACCTGCATCAGTCTCTGTGCTGAGAGTGAGAAGCCTGCTTGGAATTCTCTCTCTCTCCCCCTCTCTTTCTGCCCCTTCCCTACTTGTGCTCTCTTTCTGTCAAAATAAATAATAAACTTTGAATTTTAAAAAATTAAAAAATTTTTCAATCTCCAAGTGGTCTGAGATGTGGCTTGGTGATCTGCATTGGATAAGGTATCATGGTCTTTTCTTTCCCTCTTCATCCAGTGCCCTTCCAGGGTCAGGGAAGAGGAAGAGAAGTATAGAGAAATACAAATAAAAATATATATTTGAACCTAACTCATTCTGCTGTTGTAGTTCTTTCAGAATGAACACTAGTGCTGACTGGCTGGCTGTCATGGGCATTCAGATGCTGGCCCTTTCATAGAGCAGAGTTGTAGGTTCCTCAGGGGACTCCACAAGCCACAGTTCACACAATTAATGAGTTTTCCAGCCCACTCCTGTCACCTTCTCTTTGACCTTGGCCATATACTTCCACTCTCCCAGTTGACAATCCTCCCCCAGGGCTGGGTATCTTAAGATGATCTAAGCCCATCTGGCTTTCAAGGCATCCAGCTGACCCACAGAGAGCCCACAGGTACTCACTACATGAAACTGTGGGGGTACAAGCTGTGTCATTCTAGTTCTTTTTCTCACCCTGCCAATAAGGGCTGCTCCTTAAGAATCCACCAGGGAAATGACCCAGTAATTGCACTACTGGCTATTTACCTCCCAAATGCAAAAACACTAATTCAAAGGGATACAAGTACCCTTATGTTTGTAGCAGTATTATTTATGATAGCCAAATTATGGAAGTGGCCAAAGGGTCCATCAACTGATGAATGGATAAAGAAGATGTGGTACACACACACACACACACACACACACACACACACACTAGAATATTACTCAGCCATAAAAATGAATGAAATCTTGCCATTTGCAATAACAGAGATGGAGCTAGAGAATATAATGCTAAGAGAAATAAGTCAGTCAAAGGAAGACAAATACTCTATGATCCCACTCATATGTGGAATTTAAGAAAAAACAAACAAGCAAAGGCGGAAAAAAAAGAGAGAGGGGAGACACAAACCAAGAAACAGACTCTTAATTATAGAGAACAAACTGATGGTTACCAGGGGAGGGTGGATGTGGAATGGGTGAAATAGGTGATGGAAATTGAGAAGTGCACTTATGATGAGCACCAGGTGTCGTATGGAAGTTTTGAATCACTATATTACACACCTGAAACTAATATGATGCTGTATGTTAACTATATTGGAATTAGGGGGAAAAAAGAATCAAGTAGGGAAGAAGCAAGCATGACTCTCTTTGGTCAGCAGGCTCTCAGACTTCCCAGAATTCTCTCTTCACACTATTTTCCAGGGGCAATGCCAGAGCAGCCTACAGATGTCCCAGCATAGCAAGCCTCCAGGTGCAGTAAAGGTCCCAGTCTCCTTTCAGGGACCTCACAATATTTAAAGCCAATTACTTGTCTTAGGGAAATACCACAGTTCTACCCACTAGATTTGAAACATACTAATCCTGTGAATTTTCTACTTAAAAGGATTCTTGAATTTCTAATATTTTCTCTGCATAAGTGGTAGGGGGTGACAGAATCAGGACCACTCAGCTATATTTCAGTAAGTCCTACAGAAATGTATCTAGCAGTAACTCTTTAAAATGCGGGAGTAGGGGCGCCTGGGTGGCGCAGTCGGTTAAGCATCCGACTTCAGCCAGGTCACGATCTCGCGGTCCGTGAGTTCGAGCCCCGCGTCAGGCTCTGGGCTGATGGCTCGGAGCCTGGAGCCTGTTTCCGATTCTGTGTCTCCCTCTCTCTCTGCCCCTCCCCCGTTCATGCTCTGTCTCTCTCTATCCCAAAAATAAAAAAATAAACGTTGAAAAAAAAATTTTAAATGTGGGAGTACTTATCAACCAGTGTTCCCAACTTTGAGCTTTAGCTGAAACCTGAGATAATAAAGTCTCATTCAACATTCCTGTTGCTAAAAGCAATAATAAGGATGATGATGATGGTGATAATATTAGCTAACATTTAGAACTATGCACTAGGCATTGTTCTAAGCACTTTAAGTTCACTGAATATTTAACTCTCTAACAACCACATTAGGTTGTGTCTCCATTTACATATGCAGAAACTGAGGCACAGAAAACCTGAAGAATATGTCTGAGGTTGCACCACTAGTAAGTGGCAGACTGGGATTTAAAGGCAGGTAGCCTAGCCATATAGTTTGTAACCTTAACCACTACATTTTCCCGATTCTTCCTATTAAGATATTTGGACTTTATCTTGAGGTTGATGGAAAAGAACTTGATTTTTTCTCCCTTCACCTATAAAATAAAAATAATGAAAGCTACCTTATATGGTGATTTGAAAGATAAGATAATATAGATGAAGACTCTGGAACCAGACCTGATGAGTAGTAGGAACTTGATAATAAATGATAATAAGTATCATTATTTTTCCCTTTCTTTATGAGGTAGTTAGTACCAAGTCAGGACAGAACAATCCAAGAAAATCACTCCTATAAAACTGTCCAGAACAGTCATTCCTATAGAAATAAGGGAGCACTGCTCCTCACTCACAAATCCCCATAACAGCTGGCAGAGATATTGAGCCCCACACATGATTCCCCTCTATAACAACCAAAGGATAAAAAGTACAAAATCAAAATACATCCAACCATGACCATATGCAATAGTTTCTTTCCTGTTTGGTTTAGTTCTTTGAAGCCTGAGCCAAAGAATCAGAGACAAGTTTGAGAAACTGAGACTACATCTAAGCTCTCTGATCCTCTTGATGAAGTGCCCAACCGAATCTGGATTGGGCAGCGACTGGAAAAAGACCCCAATTTTATCTTCTCTGGCAGGCAAAGTGTCAAAATTAGTCCCAGACAAAGGACTACGCAAAAACACTAGTATGACGTAAATCCCCTCCATGGATTGAGTTGACCATGAGCATTAGAGAATTCCAGCTTGAGGCCAGTGATACCTGTACAAACCAATGGATTTCAGTTTCTCTAAAGCCAGGGTATTAGAGAAAGACTTGATTACCTGTGGCTTAGTCTGAATTAAAAGGCAAAGCAATTACACAAAGCTCTCATTTAACTTTTAAGTGGGATTAGGCCCATACTAACTTTATGACACTAGGTTACTAAAAACAAATGGCAGTTTCTCACATGCCCTAGGAAAAAATTGGGGCTTATATAATTTTTCCAAATTATGAGGCATTGTGCCCAAGACAAGCAGATAGAAAGTGCCTAGAACCAAATGTACCCAGTTTTATGGCTCAAACCAAGTGACAAGAGAACAGTAGTTTCATTTTTGTTTTTCCACTCACACAGAAAGGCAGTGTGGTGTCAGGGAAAAATCAGGTTTTAGTCCTGTCTCTGCTACTGGAGTTTCAGGTCTTTGGGGAGAAAAAAAATCATGAACTCCTTTTTGTCTCACTCTCCTCATC
This sequence comes from Herpailurus yagouaroundi, assembly GCF_014898765.1. Lineage (NCBI taxonomy): Eukaryota > Metazoa > Chordata > Mammalia > Carnivora > Felidae > Herpailurus > Herpailurus yagouaroundi. The sequence continues at coordinate 20,614,398 of NW_024412407.1, forward strand.
TGTCAATGGGAAGCTGGACTCTAAAACTCTGAGTTCCTCAGTGTTCTTAGGAATTTAATTATTATGACTCAAATGTAGGAGGCAGGAGGTATTCATGAAAAAGAAACAATATAAAGAATAGGGCTAAGGAGATAGAAAGACAACTGGAAAAGTAAGCACCTTCCAAATTTGATAAAGGCGTCCTTCTCCTTTGTAACTTGATAGACCTCAGGAAACTCTCTGGCTCCCAAGGGGAGTGGATTGAGGGTGTGTGCAGGGGAAGTTACACAGGCAACTTAAATGTTTTCCCAGAACTCATGGACACTCAATGCAGCCCTACTTCTGGGATGCTGCGGTCTCTCTCACAAATATGTATAACTTTCTTAGTGCATACACAAATATTAAATTCTCTATTTCTCTAGCATCCAGAAACATTCAAGAACTTAAGACTGATTCAAAATCAAACCCAGATTAAACTAACATTTTGTAATCAAGTACCTCTACCTGGGCTGATACGGATTCTGGTGGGAACTTAAACAGCTTTTTGGTTGCCAGAGACATCTTACCAGGAGTGTATTAAAAAATAAAATAATGCACTGCCTTTGCAGTACGAAAGCAGAGTCCATAAACCACAATATCTCTCTGTGAGGAAATAGACTTCCTGTCTGCTGTTTTTTTATGTGCCCAATTAAGTGCAGATTTTTGGCTGCGTGAGCAACATAACTGCAGCATTTTTTCCAGAAAAACCAAGAAATGAACTAAAAAACTAAACAAGAAAAAGTCTTGTAAGAAGATGGTCTGATAAGTGCTGGGAGATAATATTTTTTTCTCATTTTATACCTGATATCTTCCAACCTGGATATGACCAACCTTGGGCAGAGACAACTTTAGATCACATTTCTAATGTGCTGGCAGCTCCCCACCCCAGAGGGATTTTCACTGAGTAAGGTGAGTACATTTCAAGGCCTTATATGGAATAAAATAGCAGGGTATTGAGTCAGGATGGGCGGTTCAACGAGCTGGGTGTCTGAGAATTAAAAATCAAAGTTAACCAAGATTCTTTGATTAAAAAAAAAAGGGGGTTGGATGACTTGGTTCAAAAGAAATAAAACCTGCCTGGAACCTAATTAGCAAAATAAAATTGAACCTGAATATGTGAGGTCTACAAAAGTTCATAGATGTTAATTTTAGTACTGAGTTACACACACCTGGACCCTTTCTGGCTTGGGCCAGAAGCGAGAATGCTAGAATCCTGTGAGAAAGGCTGATGTGTAAAACAGCACCAGTAAAGTAACCAAGCTGCACTGATAATTTTCTCTGCTACCTCAGAGGGACCTAAAAATCTTTAAGTAAGCTAACATACGCTCCTCAAATCTGGACAGAAGTTCGAGTACTTTCAACTCGGTCAATCTTTTTTCTAGAAGTAGTCACTGAGGAAAGTACCTCCGTGCTAGGGTTGAAATCAGCACCAGTTTTGAAGACAAACAGTTTGGCAGGACCCAGAGGAAGCATTTCTTTGTTTAGTTTGTAGAAAGAAGTAAAGGGCAACAACAATGTTTTCAGGGAGAAGCCCCAACCAGCTGGAAATACCTTTGCTCTTAGGTGAGGGCTCTGGTATCTTCCCCAGCACCTCTTCCAGGTAAATAGATTTGATATTTTCTGAGCTATTGGCTTCTCTGCTCTGGGTTACCAACTTTCTGAATTTGCATTAGTATCACGACACAGGCTATGTCTATGCTTCTCTGGATCTACTCTGCAGCCCAGTTTTAACTCAGCCAAATACCCCTAAATTTTACTGTTGGCTCAGGAAAGCTGCTTAATCTTATACCTTCGTTTTCTTCATCCATCAAATGTATTTGGAAACGTATGCTGTACCTACTTTACACTGACGTGATGATGGCAAATCAGATAATATGGCTGAAAATGATTTAAGAGCCTCCAGAAAAAAAAATATTATGAGCCTTTACATGTGTAATATTCAGCCTCACAGTAAGTCCAAACCACAATTGTTGTTTTCAAAATAAAATTATAAATAGGGAAGCAAAATAAAAACATGTGCTTCAGCATGGACTGGTATGTGAATTCAATGCATTTGTAGGTTTAATGGAAAATGTTGACTTATAGGAAGCGGGAAAAAGCCTAGTATAGACTCTGTGGTTTCAATAGGTAGGTGTGTAATTAAGGGGCTGTGGCAATTCTGATAATATTATTGCGTGTTTATATGTCAACGTACTTTGCTCTACTTCTCATCATGTAAAGGTTCAGTGGAAGTCCTGGTTTGAGTCCTGGTTTGAAATGTATATGTTATCGAATGTGAAATAAGCTTGTTAAACTTCGAATCACACCCTCTCAGGAGTCTGCATGCTTTGTGAACCACTACATAGCTGTTCAAAATGTGCCCTGCTAATGAGGCCAATTCTGACTAATGCATATTCCAAGAATAATACTTGACCAAAATTGAATGCAATTCTCTTGTACTTATTATAATTTTCTATGACAGAGAGCAGAGGCTAAATTCGGTGAAAGTATTGTTTTTCTTCTCAACTTGGGTCTGCCAAAATTTGTTTTGTTTCTCCTCCCCCCCCCCAAATCCAACCCCCAGTCATCCCTTTTGGAATGATGCAGTGATCCTAGCCAACTGGGAAACTTGCTGGCATCTGTCGAGTGCCCGTTTTCACCACTTTCCTTTACCCCCTCAATAGAATTTTGGTATGGAATGGAAATATTCCTAAATGGAAGAATCATTAGCAGCAGCAATGTCAAGAGCAGCCTTGAAATGAGGCATCTGATATTCCATATGTATAGTGCACTTATCACACAGACAACGTAAAAGCCATTTGAGGTCTGTAACTTCCTTTTCTACACAGAAGAAAATGTGGCAGTGAATCAAATTGATACAGGAATTTTAAATATGTGTGGTCGCACCAAGTTAGAGAAGATTATAAATTCAGCATTAGAAACCAAAAGAAAAAAAATAAGCCACAGGTAGTATTCTCATATTATATTTGTTTGAGCTGTCAGGACAAAATACTAGAGAGAAATATTTTTATGACATGGAAACTAAGATCTGCTTTCCAAAATTATTTTCCACTAACTTAAAGCTATGTATCATTGTGCAAACGTAAAGACTCCTACCCTTGCAGAATTAAATATTTATCTTAAAACTGGTAAAAGGATGCTTCTCTCAAATATGCAAGCATGCATGGAGTAGTGGGGTCTAATCCCTGTAATAATGGTCTGGGAAGCAGGATTCCCCTTTTAATCTCTAGGGTTATGTTGATTTGCCACAAATGCATGATTGATTCAGGACAGATGCCAAAATCCTTCATTACCTCAGGTACAGAGGGAAAAAGGAATCTGTAACAAGGCAGGCTACACTCAACAACTTTAGTAAGAGTGTTTTATCTTTCCTTTTTTTATTTTAAGAGAATAGTAAAGGCACAAACTCCCTTTTTTGAATTAAAGGGAGTGTGAAGTTCTAAAGAAGTGCTTTCAGTGGGATGAACCACATGCCTTGACAGGTCTTGAGTAGTTTTACCTTGGCTTACCTTGAGAACAAGCTCTACATTCTAGACTCCAAATACACAGTACACCTCACTCTGTGTGTTTGTGTTTACTTGTTTGTTTTTTAAAGACATGAGAATAATAACAGAGTTTAGTGGAACTGGTGATACAGGGATTCAGTAGGTTTAGATGTTTTGCAACCCAAAGCTCCCTGCATGCTTTCCCCATGATCCTTAATCAGTCTCCAAAAGGTCTCCTGAAGCAAATCTTTAAATTTTAAAAACATTCCTGTTAAGTTATGTAGACATTGCCATATGCTCAACCAATCATTACTGTTGGACTTCTCTTCCCAGACATGGAGAATAAAGCAGGTGTCTACTCTTTCCTCTTCTGCTTTATCTTCCCTTTATATGGCTTATTGATGCAAATACCAGAGTGCAAATGTCTACGGACACTGGCCCCACCCCTGCATGTGCCCACAAGAGAAGCATTACAGAGCTAGTAAAAACATGCTGTGTGCTTCCCATGGCTGCTGACCCACACACCTTTCCCTGAAGGCTTGAGAAGGCTCTGTGGTCCACTCAGGATTTAAGGGACATGCACTACCATGGGTCATTCAGGGCTGTGACACACAGGACACTAGCAAAGAATATTTAGAGATCCTTTCAAACATGGAGACTATTGTGGTCAGCAGTGTTAGGGGTGGTACCTGTGGTCTACAAGTATTTATCAACAAGGGAAGACTGATGACAACTAACCTTTATTCAAGGCCTTTTAGCTTAGAAGTTACTTTCTCATTATTTATTTAACCTTCACAATTTACCTGGGTGTATTATTTTCCTTATTCATTAAGAAAACTGAGCACTGAGTAGTTCATTCAATGAAAAAAGAATATTGAGAACTTACTATTTGTTAGAAGCTGTTCTAGGCACTGAGACATAAACAGTAATCAGAATAGACAAAATTCCTGCGTTGAGAGAATTTGCATTCTAGTTGGTGATGACAAGGGAGACGGATAACAAATGAATACATAGGTGAACTATATAGCATGTCAGATGGAGATGAATGCTGTGGAGAAGAAAATTATAATTGAGAACAATAATTAGGGTGTATTAGTAGAGAAGGGGGCAGAGTTTCTATTTTACATAGGGCAATCAGAAAATGCCTTGTGATATTTAAGCAGATAGCTGCAAGAGGTAAAAGAGCTGGTCAGATATCTGGTGCAGGGGCATTACTGACAGAGGAAGGAGCAAGTGCAAAGGCCCTGAGGCAGGAGCATACTAAGCTTGATTGAGGAAATGCCAAGAAGCTTATGCGGAATGAACAAGCCTAGTAGTAGGACATGCAGCAAAAAAAAAATGTAGCGAAGAATCCCATCAATGTGGAGATTTGGCTTTTATTTTGAATAAGAGGACAAGGTGTTGTTCAAAATGTTTAACAGCAAATACAATACAGACAGCAACCCATCAGCATGGATGTCTGGCCAGAGCATGGAAGCAGCATCCTAGAGGACCCTCTGAAGTACCAAGCATTATCTCTTGAGTTGGTGCATTATGTGGAGACCCCCCCCCCTTGTGAATTGAAGGGAAATTTCATGGAGAAGAGACTTTGGAGAAAGACTAGTAATAGGGATAGAAGGATTTCAATATTTTAACAACTGGTGTCTAGTTCCAGTATGAGCCATGTGGAGATCAGCCTTAATAAGAAACCATGGCTAGGTCTGAGTGAAGGAGTGACATCATCAGACTCAGTTTTTAAAAGATTACTCTGGCTGAAGTGTCGAGAATAGACCCGAGAGAGGTAAGGGTAAAACAGGGAGACCAGTTAAGCAGCTCTTGCAGTTATCAGATGAGAGGTGATGGTGCCTTGGACAATGGTGGCAGTCAGGAACATGGTCCAAAGAATCATATTTGAATATATTTTTAAGGCAGAGCCAAGAGGACTTGCTGATGCATTGGATCTGAGGTAAGAGAAGCATCGAGTGTGATAGAAGGAACTAGAAGATTGGGGTTGCTATTGACTGGGATAGAAAGAACTGAACTAGAGCAGGAGTGGGAACAAGATCAACAACTTAATTATAGACACAGGAAGTTTGAGATGAGTTAAGCTAACTGAGCTCACTTAGTCTGTGAGCTAAGTGCTGTGTTATTATCTTCATTTTTCAGTTGGGACAGCTGTGGCTCAGAGAGTTGAGGTGACCTACCCACAGTCACCTAGCAAGTAAATAGCACTTTGAGGACTCAAACATGTTTCTTCAATTCTGAATTGTATGCTTTTCTTAGGATACCGCAGCTGAGAGTCAAATGGTACTACCAAAGTAGATCACTGATGAGAATCCACTTTTCTGTGACCCACTTTGAGACAAAATTTCAATAAAAACTTTCCAACTCTGTGATTGAAGGAATCTATTGTAAAAGGGAAGAGTTAAATCTTAAATTCACTTGAAAAACCAAAAGGTTTTTTTCCTTAAAAAATAAAACAAAACTGAGGTGAGCCTAAGGCCAGCATGCTGATTGCATCAGAGAGACAAAGATGAAAAGAGAGAGGAAAATGGGCATGAGCCCTAAATCAGCACGTTAAAGGGGCTGGCCCGCAAGGCTTGTATTATCAGACGTTAGTCGGAGAGCGACGATGTTCTTTTGCTGGCACAGAAGAAATCTGAAATAACACATTAATTTTAGGTCCTTTGATATTTTTTCCTGGAGATGTTTTGTTTTGATACATCTGACAACAGCCAAAGAGAAAGCCTCAGAATACAGACATAATAAAAACAGTTGATGATCCATAGTCACTAAGCAGAAGTTCCACTGTCTTCATCTTACTCAGCCCAAATCGGCAGCTCACTAGGAAGCTACAAGGCATCTTGAAGGATTTAAAGAGCAAGACTAAACATTTTATTAAAGTTCTAGTGTCAGGACTTCCTCCTTCAACTCATGGCTTTGAGACCTGATAAAATTCAGATGTTTCTGAGAAGGATACTGTTTTACAATTAACCAGGAGTATATCGAGCATATTAGAGGGGTTTTACCAACACCAAAACCCAATGGCACAGCATGGGAAGCCTTCACTGTTTGCCAGAGGGCTGGCTTCCAGTGGTTTAGGAAAGAGGGTATCCTCCTTCTGGTAAAAAAAAACATGAAGAAGGAAACTGAATTGTGCACTCACCCATTCAACCAGAACTTGTCCAAACCGAGTAACATGACTATAAAAACTGAGACCTGGGGGCGCCTGGGTGGCTCGGTCGGTTAAGTGACCCACTTCAGCTCAGACCATGATCTCACAATTCGTGAGTTCGAGCCCCACTCTGTGCTGACTGCTGGGAGCCTGGAGCCTGCTTCAGATTCTGTGTTTCCCTCTCTCTCTGCCCCTCCCCCACTCATGCTCTGTCTCTCTCTAAAACAAACAAACAAACAAACAAACTGAGACATGATTGGGGGGTGGTTGGGAGATGGTATAAGGTAAGTAAATTTCACATCTTTTATAATGCAGAGTCAAAGATATATAAAATTGATAAATCAATAAATATGAAGGAAATCACCAGAATAAATAAAACCAAGAAGGGTTTGGTGGTTTTGGGTGGCAAGGGAATGAGATGGGGGCTAAAGAAGTGGGGATAAATACTTGTATTTCATACTCTTCTGTACTGCTTGCCTTTAAAAAATGCATGTGTATATATTTCATTTAAAATTTTGAATTGAATAAATATATTAAAATTTTATTTATATGAGCAAAGCTCTGGGGATAGCTGGTGAATAAGATATACATGTTCCCTGCTGTCATGGAAACTTGTGATTGAACACCCTGAAGCAGAGAAGACTGAGAAATCTCAGGCACAATAAAGGAAAAATTGAAGTAGAATTTTATTTTCACTTTTGGAGGGAAACCTAGATCTATTTTCTGCGAATGCCTCATTCCTCTGCTTTGGACTAAATTAAAATGAAGGAAGAAGGGCGCCTGGGTGGTTCAGTCAGTTGAGCATCTGACACTTGATTTCAGCTCAGGTCATGATCTCAATGTTTGGGAGGTCGGGCCCGCCCCCCCCCCCCCCACTGGGCTCTGCATTAACAGCTTGGAGCCTGCTTGGGATTCTGTCGCTCCTCTCTCTGCCCCTCCCCTGCACACAGATGCATGCACTCTTGCTCTCTCTCAAAATAAATAAACATCTAAAAGACTAAAAAAATAAAATGAAGGAAAGACGTGTTCCCAATTGGTAGACATTTAGCTCTAGAAGGCAAACCAGCTCTACCATATTCCTTACTCATTCCTCCCATATTCTTTCTCTTTTCACCCCAAATCTTCAGAGTTCCTTTCCACAGTAGAAACTTAACCACCCACAGAAGAAGATGTGTAGGATGAATGGGGAATAGTTAGAGGAGAGGAAGTTGGTTCTGTCTTACATTTTCCTTTGATTCTAGAACTCTGACATGGCTGTGGTACTTGCTTACCAGACTCCCCAACTGGATCATAAGGAAGATGATTCCAAAAATAAATTGTTAGAAGCAAACGAGTTAATAAATTTAAATATGCTAAAGGTGACTCATTCACAGAACTTCAGACTTCAAACATGGAATCATTAAAACTATTAGTGTTTCTCTGAGTTCTGTCCTGCAAAAGCTGGGGGTGTCAGTCTACATTTGTTTTAATAGCTCCAGTAACTCTTTCTTCACGTAATTGGCTTCAGTGTATCAAGACTTTTTTCCTTAGGCTGCATGAAGGATTTCTGACTTGGCTAGTTGGAAAAACCTTTTCGATGTAGTGGCCCACAGTCACTACTAACCCAGGATAATCATCCTAATTTTGCAATTAGAACTCAGGCTTTTTGCTGATAATAACACTAGTTTACATTTGCACTCAAGCGTTCATGCTCTGCATTCAACAAAACTTAATTTGTGCCTATCGTGTGCCAAAAGTATAATAGGCATAAGGATACAGGATGAAATAACAAGTCCTTGCTCTTAAGAAGTACATAGTCTAGCTTACATCAAAATAAACTTTAGAACACTTGTTGTGATACGCACCAGGTGTTCTATGGAAGAGAGATGAAAAATAAACTTTAGTGAGTGCTTTAATAAAGTTTAATAAATGGGGATAATATTATTATCTCTTTCCGCAAATGTACACCCATCTGCATTGTTTTCCATCAACCTTTATAGAGTAAGGAGAGGAGAAGGATGATATGCCAACTAGAGATGGATATGCAAAAGACCCTTTCATGGAGGAAAAAAAAAAAAGCAGAAATCCATCCAGTTTGAAGGATTGTAAGAAGAAATAATGAGTAAGGTGAAGAGGTCAGACTCACATGATTTCATTTCACCCCTATCTCCCACCTTGAAAAAGAAGCTTGGTTTGGGTGGAATATATAGAAATATCAATATAGGTATGAAGACATCAGGAATAAAGATAGCCTGGGGATACTGTATACTTCTAGAAGAAGCCAGCATTCAGCCTAAAGAATGCTGGTATCCTGCCATCAACTTACCATCATTCTTCTTCCTGGACTTTCCCAAAGGGACCACAGCCATTTATCATGATGACTATATGTTGAAGAAGGGAAAATAACCACTTTTTAAAGAAATCATCTGACATTGACTCTGAACTTACAGTAACTCCTGAAACCCAAAGACACTGTGGCTCACCAGTTAGAGTCCAGGCTAATGGAAGTCAGGTGATCAGTGTAATTTTAGGTCAGGTTCATCTCACAATGGGCCAGTGGGTCTCCAAAATTACTTCATGGTTATTTTCAAAATTTTAGAAGGCTTGGTTGAAATCTATAACCTTGGCAACTGGTAGAACCCCCACATTTGTCTTCTGACCTATGGAATGAGGGTTATTATGGTAAGAAAGGCTGAGTGGAAACCCCCAGAACTTTTCCCATACCCACCAAATATTAACTGAAAGCAACACCACATTCCTAGAAGAACTGTAGAGATTTGCTCCATGATATGTAAGTGATGATTCCCAACACATCCCTATTCAAATAACCTCGTAAGCCTGTGCATAAGACAGATGGATTCTGAAAAATGATAGTGTATGATCATACTCTTAATCAAGTGGTGACTCAAACTGCCCTTGCTGTTTTAAATGTAGTCTCTTTCCTAGAACAAATCAACACATTCTCTAGCAGCTGGTATACAGTTATTGAGCTGGTGAAAATTTGTTTGGTTGATTTTTGTACTGTTTTGTTTTAACCTTGTTAGTGAAGACCACCAGAAGCTTCTTGCTTTCACCTTCAAGGATCAGCTTGAAGAATCACCAATATACATTCACTGTTCTATGCAGGTTTGGCTTATCACAATGGAGTCACCAATTGTGGGTTCGGATTTTGGCTTTGTTCAGCAAAGCCGAGGATGGCAGAGGGGATTACTCAAGACTCCTCAAGTCAAGAGAGGTGAGAAGATGGCTAACAGAAGTCTCCCTGAGCTGCTCTCAAGCTCTCATATTTATTAGGCATACATTATAGGGAAAACATTGCACAATATGTCAGTGGCTATGTGTCAGTAAGAACTTACAGAGAGTGTGCAAAAAAACACAAGGTGTTCCCAAGACTACAAAAGAGCAGATGCCAAAAGCAGGGTGGAGAACAAGATATGATATTCCATACACAACATGGTCTAAGGCATTCATGAGCACAGGCAGGACCCAACACCTATCTATACATTAGCTAGATACTGGTCCACTGTTTTCAGCATGGCCAGAAAGCAGCGTAAAGCGTTCCCTTTAATCTCTTTAACCAGAGCATATCTGTTTGATTTCCCATAGTTCTACTACCATTGAGGGTTATATTAATTCTCCAGACTCAATTATAACTTAGTCCACAGGACTTTGGTCACCTCTTCATTCTACAGAACAAACACTTTCCCACTATATTGAAGATATCATGCTGATTGAATGTGGTGAGTAAAAAGTAGCAATTACTCTAGAAAGCTTGAGAAGACACATAAGTACTTGAAGATGAGAAGTTAATCCCACAAATACTGAGGAGCCTACTTAAAAGTCACTGGTATAAAACTTACACTTCTGCCACCATAAACAATTATAAAACTGGATACAACACATGAAGCAACAGTGATATGATTGGGACAATAATCAGCAAAGACTGTGATCTTTAAGAGAGGGGAACAAACAAGACCTAGGATCACCCTAGATTTCTGCCTGGAAGCACTTACCAGCTGGTAGCACTACACACAGAAATCTAAATTTGAGGAGGATGAGGGAGCTGAAATATGTGGGGCTGAGTACTAGAGGGAAGGGAGCTATACGGAGAAAGAGAGAGAGAGAGAGAGAGAACTCTAGAAACCTGACTTCAGGTCCCCTTGAGTCTTTTGCTGATTAATATGCTGTACATATGTAGAGTGAATCTTCATGATGCCAGGCAAAGATAAATTAGTAGAGTTACAGGATGAATTCACCATGCTTACACAGGATAAGGAGATATTTATGTTCTGACCATTCAGAGAAAAGAGACCTCTCTGAACATTGGGAGCATCCAATAGAGACTCCAAAAGAGTCACATGTTAGTAGTAGGATTAAACCAGCTCTAGAGTAATGGCTATTCTAGGCCCACCCTAAAATGGGCTTAAAAAGAAACCTGAAAAAGGATTAAGCTATTCCACAATTAACTTACCTGCTTATTATAACAAAGCCCAATAAAGTTTAAAGGAAGACAGTCAGAAAACAGCACTCAAAAACAGAACATTCACAGTGTAATGTCCAATCAAGAAGAAACAGGAAAACATCACTTATCACCAAGAAAAAAAAAAAAAAGCCAGTCAACAGAAACAGAGTCAGAAATGTTAGAGCTGATGGAGTTAGCAAACAATGACTTTAAAACACCTATTGTAATATAGGGGGGAGAAAAAGGAAAATATACCTTAAAGGGAACTTCTAGAAGGGTAAAAAATGTTATATCTAAATGAGAACTTTACTGCTTGAAGTGTGCCCCCCAAAAAGGTGTGTTGAAGTCCGGACCTCCAGTACCTAAGAATGCAATTTTATTTGGAAATGGAGTCACTGCACATGTAATTCGTTAAGATGAGATCATACTAGAATAAAATAGTGTCGAATCAAAATGGTATTCTTATAAGAAGAGGCACGAGACACATTGGGAGAAGATGGCCATGTGACAATGGAGGCAGAGATTGAAAAAATGCTTCTACAAGAAAATGAATGTCAAGGATTGTCAGCAAACACCAGACGCTAGAAAAGACAACAAAAGATTCTCCCCAACAGGCTTCATTGACACCTGCATTTCAGATTTCTAGTTGCTAGAAGTGTGAAACAATAGATTTATATTGTTTTCAATCACTTATTTTGTAGTTGTTATGGCAGCCATAGGAAACTAATACAGCTAGATTATCAGAATGTAACTGTATAATGATAATTACAATTACATCAGATTACCAATTGAAAAATAGAAAATATCTAAACCCTAAGCACAGTGAACAAAAGAGACTTAAATTTAAAACTTCAGTAAGTGAGACAGTATCAAGAGATTGAACATATGTTTAGGTAAAGTCTCAGAAAGAGAGGAGAGAATAAGGCAGAAAAAAATATTTGAAGAAATAATGGCCAAACATTTTCGAAAGTTATTGTGAACTATAAACCCACATATCCAAGAAGCTCAATAAGCCCAAACAAGATAAGCACAAAGCAAATCACACCAAGACATATCATAATCAAATTGGTGAAAAGCAGTAATAAAGAGAAAAATGTTAAAAGCAGCTAGATTGGGGAAAAAGACATATTACACATAGAGGAACAAAGATAATAATATGTGTTGACTTCTTTTAAGAAATGGAAAAATGAAGTTTTTTAACAAAATTGAGAAAATTTGTCACCAGCAGACCTGTTTCACAAGAAATATTAAAAGGAGTTCTTTAGGCTAAAGGAAAATAAAATCATATGAAAAATCAGATTTACATAGCGGGGAAAAAGAAGCAAAATTGTAAACATATGAGTTAATACAGAAGACATTTTCTCATTTTTCATATCTTGAAAATTAATTGATAATTTGAAGTAAAAAATATTACCTAAGTATTGGGAGATTATTCTACTATACATAGAAGTAAAACATAGGACAACAATAACACAAAAAATGAGGGAAGTGGAACTATACTCCTTTAAGTTTCCTAAATTACATATGAAGTGATAAGTTAAAGATGCATACTTAGAAAAACATTTTTTTATGTTTTTATTTTATTTTTGAGAGAGAGAGAGCAAGCGGGAGAGGGGCAGAGAGAGAGGGAGATGCAGAATCCAAAGCAGGCTCCAGAGTTTGAGCTGTCAACACAGAGCCCAACATGGGACTCGAACTCACAAACCATGAAATCGTGACCTGAGTCAAAATTCAGATGCTTAATTGAGCCACCCAGGTGCCCCAGTTAAAGATGAATATTTTAAACTATTTAGCAATCACTAAACAATAAAGCAAAGAGGAACAGCTGATAGACCAACAAATAATAATAATAAAAAGACTACCAAAAAGTTCAAAAGCAGTCAGAAAGGGATAAAAAACAAACAAAAAAGATACAGCATGATGAACTTAAACCTAACCATATTGTTATGTTAAATGTAAATGTACTAAAATTCTCAATCGAAAGGCAGTGTTTTTGTGGGGTTTTTTTTTTTTTGAAGTTTTATTTTAATTCCAGTTAGTAACATACAGTGTTATATTAGCTTCAGGCATACAATATAGTGATTCAAAAATTTCATATATTACCTGGTGTTCACTACAACAAGTGCACTTCTTAATTCCTATCACCTATTTAACTCATCTCCTCAGCCCCTCCCCTCTGGTAACCATCTGTTTGTTCTCTGTAGTGAAGAGTCTGTTTCTTCATTTGTCTCTCTCTCTCTTTTCCCTTTGCTGATTTTGTTTCTTAAATTCCACGTAAGAGTAAAATCATATGGTATTTGTCTTTCTCTGACTGACTTATTTTGCTCAGCATTAAAGTCTCTATCTCCACCCATTTCATTGAAAGTGGAAAGATCACAATTCTTTTTTACGGCTGAATAATATTCCATTATCTATCTATCATTATATATTTATTATATACACACAAACACACACACACACACACACACACACACACACACACACATACACATGTCATCTTCTTTATCCATTCGTCAACTGAAGAAGACTTAAAAATTAACAACACCTGGGCTGCTTCCATATTCTATATCTTGGATATTGTATACATAATTCTGCTATAAACATAGGGGTGTGTGTATCCCTTTAAGTTAGAGTTTTTGTATTCTTTGGGTAAATCCCCAGTAGTGTGATTGCTGGATTGTAGGATAGTTCCATTTTTAACTTCTTGAAGAATCTCCATACTGTTTTCCATAATGGCTGTACCAGTTTGCATTCCCATCCACAGTACAAGAAGGTTCCTTTTTCTCCACATCCTCAACAACACCTGTTGTTTTTTGTGTTGTTGATTTTAGCCATTCTGACAGGTGTGAAGTGATATCTCATTGTAGTTTTAATTTGCATTTCCCTTACTGTAAGTGAGGATAAACTCTTTTCATGTATCTGTTGGTCATCTAGATGTCTTCTTTGGTCTTTTTTTTTTAATATGAAATTTATTGTCAAATTGGTTTCCATACAACACCCAGTGCTCATCCCAACAGGTGCCCTCCTCAATGACCATCACCCACTTTCCCCTCCCTCCCAACCCCCATCAACCCTCAGTTTATTCTCAGTTTTTAAGAGTCTCTTATGGTTTGGCTTCCTTCCTAACTTTTTTTTTCCTTCCCTTCTCCCATGGTCTTCTGTTAAGTTTCTCAGGATCCACATAAGAGTGAAAACATATGGGGGGGCGCCTGGGTGGTGCAGTCAGTTAAGCATCCGACTTCAGCCAGGTCACGATCTCGCGGTCCGCGAGTTTGAGCCCCACATCAGGCTCTGGGCTGATGGCTCAGAGCCTGGAGCCTGTTTCCGATTCTGTGCCTCCCTCTCTCTCTGCCCCTCCCACCGTTCATGCTCTGTCTCTCTCTGTCCCAAAAATAAATAAACGTTGAAAACAAAAATTTAAAAAAAAAAAAGAGTGAAAACATATGGTATCTGTCTTTCTCTGTGTGACTTATTTCAGTTAGCATAACACTCTCCAATTCCATCCACGTCACTCGCTCTCTCTTGCTCTCCCTCTCTCTCTCTCTTCCTCTCGAGATTTCATTCTTTCTCATTGCCAAGTAGTATTCCATTGGGTATATAAACCACAATTTCTTTATCCATTCATCAGTTGATGGACAGTTAGGCTCTTTCCATAATTTGGCTATTGTTGAAAGTGCTGCTATAAACATTGGGGTACAAGTGCCCCTATGCATCAGCACTCCTGTATCCCTTGGGTAAATTCCTAGCAGCGCTATTGCTAGGTCATATGGTAGATCTGTTTTTAATTTTTTGAGAAACCTCCACACTGTTTTCCAGAGCACGTGCACCAGTTTGCATTCCAACCAACAGTGCAAGAGGGTTCCCGTTTCTACACATCCTCTCCAGCTAGATGTCTTCTTTGAAGAAAAGTCTGTTTATGTTTTCTGCCCATTTTTTAATTGGATTATTTGTTTTTTGGGTGTTGAGTTGTACAAGTTCTTTATACATTTTGGATATTAATCTTTTATTGGATATGCCATTTGCAAATTTCTTCTCACATTCCATAAGTTGCCTTTGTAGTTTTGTTGGTTGTTCCCTTCGTTGTGCAGAACTTTTTATTTCGATAAAGTCCCAATAGTTTATTTTTGCTTTTGTTTCCCTTGCCTCACAAGACATATCTAGAAAAATTTTCTATGGCCAATGTCAAAGAGGTTCCTACCTTTCTCTTCTAGGATTTTTATGGTTTTAGGTCTCACATTTAGGACTTTAATCCATTTTGAATTTATTTTTGTGTATGGTGTAATAAAGTGGTCTAGTTTCTTTCTTTTGCATGTTGATGTCCAGTTTTCTCAACACTATTTGTTGAAGAGACTGTACTTTTCCATTGGATATTCTTTCCTGCTTTGTTTAAAATTAATAGACCATACACTTGTGCGTTCATTTCTGGGTTTTCTATTCTTTTCTATTGATCTATACGTCTATTTCTGAGCGAGTACCATACTGTTTTGATCAATATATCTTTGTAATATAACTTGAAGTCCAGAATTGTGATGCCTCCAACTTTGTTTTTCTTTTTCATGATTGTTTTGGCTATTTGGGATCTTTTGTAGTTCCATATAAATTTTAGAGTTGTTTGTTCTAATTCTGTGAAAAATGCTATTGGTATTCAGATAGGAATTTCATTAAATATGTAGATTGTTGTGGGTAGTATAAACATTTTAACAATATTTGTTCTTCCAATCCATAAGCATAGAATGTCTTTCTATTTCTTTGTATTATCTTTAATTTTTTAAATGTGTTTTATAGTTTTAGAGTATATGTTTTTCCCCTCTTCAGTTAGGTTTATTCCTAGGTATCTTATTATTTTTGGTACAATTGTAAATAGGATTGTTTCCTTCATTTCTTTTTCTTTTTCTTCATTACTGGTGTATAGACATGCAGCAGATTTCTGTACATTGATTTTGTACCCTATGACTTTTCTGAATTAATTTATCAGTTCCAGAAGTTTTTTGGTGCTGTCTCTTTGGTTTTCTATATAGAATATCATATCATCTGCAAATAGTGAAAGTTTTACTGCTTCCTTACTGATATGGATGCTTTTTATTTATTTTTCTTGTCTGGTTGCTGTGGATACAACCGCCAGTACTATGTTGAATATAAGAGGTGATGGTGGGTATCTTTGTCTTATTCTTGACCTTAGGGGGAAAGCTCTGTTTTCCCCATAAAAGATGATGTTAGCTGTGGGTTATTCATATATGGCCTTTATCATGTTGGGTGTTTCCTCTAAACTTATTTTGTTGAGGGTTTTTAACATGAATGGATGTTACTCTTTGTCAAATGCTTTTTCTGCATCTATTAAAATGATCATATGGTTCTTCTTTTTTAAATTTTTTTAATGTTTATTTTTGAGACAGAGACACAGAGTTTGAGTGGGGGAGGGACAGAGAGAGAGGGAGACACAGAATCTGAAACAGGTTCCAGGCTCTGAGCTGTCAGCACAGAGCCTGATGTAGGGCTCGAACTCACGGACCGAGAGATCATGACCTGAGTTGAAGTCAGACACTTAACCAACTGAGCCACCCAGGTGCCCCTTGGGATCATGTGGTTCTTATCCTTTCCCTTATTGATGTGATGTATCACACTGATTGATTTGTGAATATTGAACCACCCTTAAAACCCAGGAATAAATCCCACTTGATCATGGTGAATGATTTTTTTTAATGTATTGTTGGATTTGGTTTGTTAGTATTTTATTGAGGATTTTTGCCTTTACATTCATCAGGGATATTGGCCTGTAGTTCTTTTTTTTTTTAATGGTGTCTTTATCCAGTTTTGGAGTCAAGGTAGCACTGGCCTCATAGAATGAATTTGGATGTTTTCCTTCCTCTTCTATTTTTTGGACTAGTTTGAGAAGAATGGGTACTGACTCTTCTTTAAATGTTTGTTAGGGGGCATCTGGGTAGCTCAGTTGGTTAAGCATCTGACTCTTGATTTTGGCTCAGGTCATGATCTCATGGTTCATGAGATCAAGCCCCACATTGGGCTCCATGCTCATGGCATGGAGCCTGCTTGGGATTCTCTCTCTTCCTCTTTCTGTCCCTCTCCTGTGCTCTTTCTGTCTGTCTCTGTTTCAAAATAAATAAACACTTAAAAAAATTAGATGTTTGGTGGAATTCATCTGTGAAGCCATCTATCTGGCTTTGGACTTTTGTTTGTTGGGAGGAAAGGCAATGGCTTTAAACCAAAAAATCAAGACCCAACTATATACTGTCTATTAGAAACTCACATAAAATATAAAGACACAGGTAGATTTAAAGTGAAAAGATATTAAATAATATGTCATGAAAACATTAATAATAAGAAAACTAGTGCTTATATCACATAAATTAGACGAGATATAATACCATAAATAAAGAAGGACATTTCATGATAATCAATGAGTCAGTTCATAAAGGAAACTTAATAATCCTAGGGGCCCCTGGGTGGCTCAGTTAAATGTCCAACTTTTGGCTCAGGTCATGATCCCACCGTTCATGAGTTGAAGCACCACGTCAGGCTCTGTGCTGACAGCTCAGAGCCTAGGGCCTGCTTTAGATTCTGTGTCTTCTTCTCTCTCTGCCCCTCCCCTACTCTCTCTCTCTCTCTCTCAAAAATAAATAAACATTAAAGAAAATAATAATAATCCTAATATGAGTGTAACTGATTTCAGAACTTTAAAATGTATGAAGCAAAAACTGACAACTGAAATAGACCAATCAACAATTACTGGGGATTTCAACACTCCTCTCTCAGTAATTAAAGAACAGGAAGACTAAAAATCAGTGTGGAAATAGAAAACATGAACAACACTATCAACCAACTTAATATATATAATATATATTAACGTATATAATATTACCTTCAACAGAGGTACAATGCATACTCAGTAAGTGAACACGGAATGATCACTAAAACAGAATATATTCTGGGTCATTAATGAAGTCTCAATATAACTAAAATTATTGAAATGATATGTTCTTTGACCACAATGAAATAAATTAGAAATTAATAACAGGAAAAATAGTCCCATATATGTTAGAGAAATTGAATTTGAAATAAAAAACCTCTCAACAAAGAAAATCCCCAGCCCAATTTGTTTCCAGGCTGAATTTTATCAAATGTTTAAAAGAGAAACAATAAAAGTCTTACACAAACTCTTTAGTGATGAGAGAACATCTCCCTAAATATTGTAGGAGGCTAGATTTGGTCTGATACCAAAACCAAAATCATTATAAGAAAAGAAATTAAAGTCTGACATTCCCCATGAACATAAACAAAAAGTTTCTTAACCAATTATTAATATAATCCAGTAATTTTTAAAAAAGATAATACTTCATGACCAATTGGGGGTATATTTCAAGAATTACAAGGTTAATTTAACTTTTGAAATATCAATCAGTATAATTTACCATATTAACAGAAAAAAAGGACATACAGAAGATAATTTGAAAAGAAATTCAATATCCACTCATGATGATAACTCTCAGGAGGTTAAGAGTAGAGTAACTCTCAGGAATTAAGTCAACTTCTTCCATCTGATAAAGGGCATCTACAAAAAAATTACTATTAAAATTATAACAATGGTAAAAGAATAAATATTTTCCAGGGTATGTAGGTGGTTCATTTGGTTAAGTGACAAACTCTTGGTTTGGATCAGGTCATGATCTCATGGTTTGTGAGATCGAGCCCCACATTGGGGTCTGTGCTGACAGCATGAGGCCCACTTGAGATTCTCTCTCTGCCTGACTCCCCCTTGGATGCATGCTTTCTCTCTCTCTTTCTCTCTCTCTCTCTCAAAATCAGTCAATCAATCCATCCATCCAACCTTTCCCCCATCAGGAGCATGACAAGAATGTACATTCTCACCATTTCTATTCAGCACTGTATTGAAGATCCCAGACATGCAATAAGGCAAGAAAAATGAATTAAGGTCATTAATATTGGATAGGGAGTAAAAAAAAAAAAAGTCTGTATTTGAATGACTGTGTATGTAGAAATCATAAGGAATGAAAAAAAGTTACAAATTATTTTATTGAGATTTCAAAACACAAAGAAAATTACAAAAACTAATCATATTCCTCTATACTAATAGTAAAGAAATTAAATATGAAAATAAAATAATATTAATGATAGAATCCAAAATGTTAAATACTTAAAATATGTTTTACAAAATAGATTCATTGCTTACTGAAAACTGTAAAAAAAAATTCAAGAGAAATCAAAGAGGGCCTAAGTAAATGGGGAGATATATCATGGTCATGAATTGGAAGACAATATTGTCAAGATGTCATTCTTCCCAAATGAATTTTTGGATACAATGCAATCCCAATCAAAACCCCAGATAGAAGGCTTTCTCCTTTTTTGTAGACATTAAATATCTGGTTCTAAAATTTATCAAAAATTCAGAAGAAACCTGTATCAGCTAAAGCAGTTTCGTTAAAAGGAGAGCAAACCTGGAGGACACCTCCTGATTTCAAGATTTATTATAAAGCTAATCAGGAAAGTGTGGCATTGCCATATGTTTAAACATAGAAATAGGTCAATGAGCCAGAATAAAAAGTCCAGAAATGGATTCAAATTTTATGGCAAATTGTTTTCGACCAAGTTACCAAAGAAATTCAACAGAGAAAGGATAGTCTCTTCATTTCCAATTTTATCATATACAAAATTAATGCAAAATAAATCATGGACTAAATTATAAAGACTAAAACTAAGAGAGTTCTAAAGAATCATAAAAGTCTTTGCAACCTTACAGTAGGCAAAGATTTCTCAGAAAAGTCACACTAATCATAGAGAAATTGTACTTCATCAAATTAAAAAAATCGTCTTTGAAATACATCATTAAGAAACTTAAAAGGCAAGACACATACCAGGAGAAAATACTTTCAGTGCAAAGGACTTATATCCAAAACATACAAGGAATTCTTACAGTGCAAAATAAGACAAACAATCTAACTTTTTAAATAGCCAAAATATTTGGTGGGGGGGAATGCATCACATAAGAAGTTACATAAGTGGCCAATAAGTACATGAAAACATACTCAATGTTATTAGTTAGCAGTGAAATAAAAATGAAAGCCACCAGATACGATTTCATATTTATTGATGCTATAATTAAAAACACTGACAATACCAAATCTGGGCTAGGAAATGTAGCAAATCAACTCTCATATTTTGTTGATGGAAGTATAAAATTGTACAATCACTTCATAAAGATGTTCAGCAATTTCTTACAAAGTTAAACATACACTTTTCATAGTACCCAGTCATTCCACCTAAGTATTTACTTACAAAAAACTTGTGTATGAATGTTCTTAGAAACTTGAACCTCAAAAATTCGAACCCCAAATGTTCTTCAAATGCTGAATGAATAAACAAATTGTGGTATGTCCACATGATGAAATACCACTCAACCATAAAAAGGAAAAGTATTGATATAAAAAAAACGTGGAAGAATCCAGAAAACCTTATAATGAGTGAAAGAAGCCAATTACAAAAGAGGGCAAAATGTGATTCCACACATGTGAAATTCTGAAATAGGGAAAACTAGTTTAGAGTGACTGAAAGAATGTTACAGTTGCCTGGGTGCAGGGAAGGAGAATTATTACTATAGAGGGAGACAAGGGAACTATTTAGGGTGATGGAAATGTTCTGTATCTTGATTGTGGTGGTGGTTACTCAGGTGCACATATTTGTCAAAACTCACCAAACCATACACTCAAATATGTGTATTTAATTGCACTTCAATAAGGTGGCTTAAAAAAAAATGTCAGCCCACCATCTCAGCAAGGTGTTTAGAGGTCCAAGGTGAAGAATAAATTGTTCTCCTTATCCCTTCTTATTGCTAAGAAAGATGACCACCCCCACAAATGCTTCAGAACTGGTAAATCTCATAATTCTCTCATTCTCCCATTCTCCTGTCCGGACTTTAATTTCCCAGCTTGTCTCACAATTGTATGAAGTCTGATTCCTACAATAAATCCCTTATTTTATAACACTCAGTGTTGCCCTACTTCTCAGAATGATTTCCTAGACAGAAACAATGCTTATGTCACACACGGGAAAATACACAAAATTCTGAATCAATGAACTAGTCACTGTGCTTCCAGGAACTAAACATCAGAACTCACAACCATGGTCTAAGGAGCCTTCAATTGCTTGTAGCAAATTGCCACAAACTTAGAGGCTTAAGACAATACAGGTTATTATTTTACAGCTTCCGTAGGGCAGGAGTCTGGCACATTTTAGCTGGGTCCTCTGCTCAGAGTCCCATAGGGCTGAAATCAAGGTGTCAGCTGGGACTGGGATCTCATCTGAGGCTCAAGTTCCTCTTCTGAGCTCACTGGTTGTTTGCCAAATCAAATTCATTGCAGTTGTGAGACTAAGATCCCCTCTGTCTCGCTGGCTGTTAGCTGGGGACTGCTCTCAGACTCCAGAGGCCACCCTTGGTTTCCTGTCACATGGCTCTCTCTACAACATGGCAAGTGCTTCTCCAAGGCCAGCAGGAAAGCTTTCCTCTTTCTTCAAATCTCTGAATCCAGTTTACTAAGGAGTCTTAAGCAATGTCACATTATTACAGGAATGACATCTGACTACTTTTGCATATAATATAGTCTAATCAAGGAAATGACTATTGCATCATCTTCACAGGTCCTGCCCATACTCATTGTATTTAGACTCACCATTTAGTCCACCATGGAATAATACAAAGGATATAGGTCTTGGAAGATGGATAGAATTCGGATAGAAGAAGAGAAAAGGGAAAAGAATTTCAAGCAAGGGAATATAGGGCTATATATTGTAGGACTGACAGAAGGGTGAAGTTGGCATAGGAAAGCTACAAGTCAAAGAAGTAGGACGTTTGTGCTACAGACCCTGGGAAGCAGAGTGATTAGAACACAGAGTCAGATCCTAAGGGTTTTTACCACTCTACTGGGAAACGTGGGCTTCAACAAATAGGCGGAAGAGAAATGATGAGCGGATTTTTAGTAGAGAGAATGACAAAATGAAAGCTATATTTTAGAATGATAAGGCACGTAAATGCATTCAGAAATCATTTGTAGAACTAGACGCTATCTGATTCAGGCATGAGGTGGTAGGCCTTTAGCTAACTGTGGGAATAGGAAAGAGGAATATGAAAGACTATTAAAAATTTGTGAGACTTTTGCCTTTTCTACATATAATCTTTCCTAACCCACATTATCCTTGATTTTATAACCTTCCTTATATCCACTTTTAATTTTACCTTCTAAGAACAAGTGTCTGCTATGCCAGTTGGATATTTAACAATAAATAGTGATTATTATAATTAGTAATAATAATAAATAAAAATGCTTTCCACTTGGGCACTGGTAGATACTATTTTTACCTTCATTGTACTGGTGAGAAACAGAAGGATAAAAGGTGACCAACTCAAGTAATCTAGTTAGTATTAAAGTTCTAATTTGAATTCAGGCCTTTCCCCCTGTTATACACCATGATATACTGTTTCCACAAACTATAAAGTTTGCTGTTTGTGTATACAAAGTAGTTTAAAGACTGGTTTTATTTATGATAGCTACAATTTCATATTCATTTTTCTTTTTAGATTTTTTAATGTTTATTTATTTTTGAGAGAGACAGAGTGCAAGAGGGAAAGAGGCAGAGAGAGAGGGAGACACAGAACTTGAAGCAGTCTCAGGCTGTGAGCTGTCAGCACAGAGCCCAATGCGAGGCTTGAACTCATAGACTGTGAGATCATGACCTGAACTGAAGTCAGATGCTCAGCCGACTGAACCACCTGGGTGCCACTCATATTCATTTGTCTTGAGAAGAAGTCTGATCCGTAGCATTCCATCCAAAGGAGGATCAAAAGCATGGAGCGGTATCTACTAATTAAATTGAGATAGAGGATGGAAATAATTATCCTCATGATTAAACCTATCTTGATTATATTACAGAAGTTTATGAGATAACGTTCATAAAATACCAAGTAGGATGCCTGGCCTATAAGCAGTCACTCAACATATATCAGTTCTCCTTCCTCCTTTTCCCTCTTTTTATTCTCTTCCACCTGGTTACACTTTTCCTATGCTAATAAATCAAAATATAGGGATCATTTAGTTTAATGCTGTTTTAAGGAAAACTACATGTCATTTGAGGAGAAAGGAGAAGAAATAAGTATATGAAATTCACAAACCCCCAGAGACTGCCAGAAAGCAACCACAAGAAGATTATATATATATATATATATATATATATATATATATATATATATATATTAGGAAAAAAGGGGTGAGCTGGCAAAGATGATGTTTGGGGGAACCGAAAGCTTATAGCAAGAAAGAGAAATGCATGGGCTCACCATCTATAACCTTTCATGATGACCTCAAAGTATGAAACACTGTGGTTTGATTTGCCTGGATAATTGCTTGAGTTCTGTGTTTGGGGTACCAGAGGACAAACACTTGTGGTTGTGTTGCAGACTGAAGTGCCCTTTGGAAACTGACTTTTCTCCCTGACTGAACTTTGTAGCAGCAGGTCATTCCCAACCACAGCTGGAGACCCCTCTGCTCTCTCACTAGCCAACAAGTACAGACTTAGCCTCCTGGCCACATAAATCCAGGCATGTATCAGTTCATCTCCAAACACCCAGCATGTCTGCTCTATCAATTAAAAAGCATTAGGCAAGTGAGCTACTAGAAAGTTCAGCATGATTAGTAGCTACTGTGCTTTTTCATATCCACTTTTATCATCTCCATTATTTCAGCTAAAACCTCAGGTTATTAGTTTTATTAAAGAAGGGGGAGGGGAGAAGATGAAAAAAAAAATCACAAACATGCTTCCCAGACAGGTTAATACAAGCTCTTCCTCAGCTCTCTAGTCTAGACCTAAGGAACATTCCCAGAGTGAGAGCAAAGAAATTTGGGGTTGTATGGAAAATTTGACTCAACCCAAAAAGCCAGCCAACACCACAAAATGGATTGGAGTCAAATCAGATAAATAGAAAAAGAAAAGAATACAAAATATTTTTGAATGACAGTATCAAAAAGGTTAAAAAACTTAACAAGAACCTGATTGCAGACATACAGACTAGAGTTTAGCTTTACCTTAACAAGGTGCTTTTAAGTATCGATTTAATGATGTTTCCTCTCCTATGCCCATAGAAATGTAATTAAATGGTCACAAACATATACATTCCTCTTGGGTTTGGTTTCTGTAACTACCAAAAATAATGTTTGAGAAATCATCCAAACCTCCCAGTGTATTATTCATGTAAACCTAGATATCTCACAAAAACAAAACATACAAGACCCGAGTGCCAGTTAACATGTGAAAATATCCAGCAACAGTCTGTTTTTACTTCTTTGATAAACTGTATTGTCTTTTTGTTGTAATGGAAAAGGATTAGTAAGGCTTACCAAATAAACAGCAACTTCCTTAGAGAAACTGACCCTTGTATTTTATAAAAACCAAGAAATCAATCCTAAAAAGAACATGGGGGTCTTTGACAGACTAATGGAGGGCAAACTTCAAGGTCTATAACCATGAAAAGATCTGGGTCAGATGAGGATTTGGGCTAGTGATACATTTTGATACTTTCTATTTTAAGCACCCCAAAATGTAAATGCTCACACAACTTATCCAAGTTTTTCTGAAAATCTTTAATCTGCAAAACTGTGTTCTTCCAGGACTTTTTGCCTGTGTTTGGTCTGGAAATGATAACATTTATAATAGTATATCTTAAAATGCAGAGGTGTGCCCAAAGGAAAAAAATAATAATAACAATTAATAATTAAATTCAAACCTCCAAAAACGTTTGTTTGGTTTATTGAGTGCTCTGGGTGAATGCTCAAAGGTGGCGGGGGACGGGGGGAGGGGGGTTGGGAGAGGGCGGCGAGACACATTTTGTAAAGTCCAAATAAGTTCTTTCCTTTGCCAAAGCAAGGTTGGTATTTTCCAAACAAAATTTTTACTATATACTGAAAGTTAAAGAGGTAAAGGTGAGCACCATTTAGAATTTAACTTTTGGGATTGGGAAGGAATTTAAAGCACTCAAGAAGCAGAATTTAGACATTTCAAATACATGTCAGCTCTGGCACTGTCTGAGGTAACATCACCTATTTGATTTAAGACCAAAACCTGAATTATCAAGCAGTATTGCCTTTTTCAGAAAAGGTATTTGAATCAGCTTCTCTGTATCACTCTATGAGTAACCTGCTTTCTTGACCACTAAAATCTGGTCTGAGCTCCTGAAATTGACATCCCAATACATTAAACCAGATAACCTGTAATTGAGGCCAACACAAGGTTATCATTAGGTGATAAGCCTTCAACCTTATTTTCTTCCGTCATTCGTGATGAGGAAGTTGTTGCTTCCGAGATAATTAAAGGTCGGCAGATTTATAAGTAGGTTTGCTTTGCCATTTCTTTCTTCATATGGTTTCTTTTCAGTTTCTTTTCCCTTAATAACTGGCTTAACTCTTTTATATAATAAAAAAAAGGTCAGATAGTCTCCCCACAAAGTGCTCATAAAAGCTGGCAGCCTATCCTCCTGTGATTAGCCATCATTTAGCTAAGCAGAAGTGTCGGAGCATGTAGAACAAAGAGGCAACAGAGCATTTCTAGAAGCACATCAGTGTGAATGCAAAGAGGGGAACTAAAAGACAAGGCGTGGGGGAAGACACACTGCATAGAAACAGCAGCATGATTGCTTCTGAGGTAGGCAGCAGGCTTCCTTGCAATAACATGAGACTATCCTGAACAAATGAATGCATTGGTGAGGGTACAAACATGGGTCAGATGTAGACATATGTAAAGGACAGACCAGGATTATGGCTTATCCACTCCTAGCTTTCAAGATCAATGATCAATTCACAGCAGCCAACTAACTCTTTTTTTTTTAATACTTTAAAGGTTTATTTATTTTTGAGAGAAACAGAGAGAGACAGAGCATGAGCAGGGGAAGAGCAGAGAGAGATTGGGAAACACAGAACCCAAAGCAGGCTACAGGTTCTGAGCTGTCAGCACAGAGCCCGATGCAGGGCTCGAACCCATGAGCTGCAAGATCATGACCTGAGCTGAAGTTGGACCCTTAACCAACTGAGCCACCCAGGTGCCCCTGCAGCCAACTCTCAAGAAGACCAGTACAAATGCAAAACCCATAGTCATTAGAAATGTATGGACACATTCCAGTTACCCGTGCATCTTTATTACATAGTATTGGGTAGAACTGTAAGACATTGCTGATGTTTGACCATTTTTGACCTACAAAATAGGCCATTTCATATGATTCTTTCTATGTTTATAAATAGAATGGTGTAAAGATTTTCTCTGGACTTGAAAACTCAGTCTAATCCAGTGAATTTTTTGGATTCAGTGCATTTAAAAGCCAAACACTAAATTATTTGTATTTCTCCTACACCTGGAGTATCTCTATCTCTTGCCCATTTTCATGGATATCAAGTATTTCATAGATATCTGGTCCCACATGCCAAATTGTGGGAATATTTAACTCTCAACTTAGTTATGAAATCAAGGATGCAATTTTTGGATAAGACAGTAAACTCCACACAGGAGTTTAGGCCTTGTTCTATGCCCAAATCCTCCATATCTTGTCCTAGCCAATTTGCCAGCAAATTCTTTCTAAGAAAGACTGGAGGGAAAAAACTGCTCAGCTCTGAAACAGAAATTACTAATATCCTCCTAATGTGAGGGAAATTTGATTTATTCAGCAACATCTTACCAGACAACTGAGAGAAGAGTACAAATTTCAGAGTAGACGACTTCATGGGAGCTGTCTGGGCCTCAGCGCCTTTTTGAGAGGTTAAGTCACATGAACTAGGGATCCCTTTCTTGCTCTAAATTCTGTTTTTCACTTTGTATTTATGGTTGTCAATGCTCATGGAATTGTTAGGGTGGCCTAATGAGTCAATATAAGGCTTGCTTTAATCTGCCTGACTTTGCCCCAAACCTTTAAAAGCACACAAATATGAACCAATGAACCTAAATTATAGTATACTGTACATTTGCTTAAGAAACTTCCTATTATCGCCACCTTTATATAAATGGTTGCTCACTGGTATAAGTAGGAGACAAACCACTTAATAACTTCCAGGCCAGTGAACTTTTGCCCAACTTCAAAATAAAGTTGTTATTCTCCTTTCAACAAAAGTTTAGGATATATCAAGCTTACTAAAAATGAGTTGCCAGAAAGAGAAAAATAAAAGGCTATATCATCAATATACTAACAATGTCAGATCAAATAGTTCCAAATATTTTATTTTCTACCATATGCCTTCATATGAGTCCATCTCAATGAATACTTGGGTTTGGGTGGCCAGAGAGCTACCATAAAGATGTTTCTATTCTGAGACTCCATGAAGATTTTTTTTTTTAAGAATAAAGAATTTCATAGTAACTTTAAGGTAATATTCTCAGGGGGAAAAATCCAAATTTCTGTACTATAAATTGCCAAGAACTGAGATCAAGTCTTGATTTCTCCACCGATATGCTCTGGAACTGGAAACAAATCCATCTCTCCCTCCCTCAAGGTCTTGAAATATGTTTTATCTGGAGCACCTATGTCATAGTAATCAAGGTTTCCCAAGAATAGAGTGGAATTATATGGCATCTTAGATTCCTTCCAAAAGTGGTGTCACTGTTTCTTTCTCCTTAATTACTTGATGATATTGCCAACTTCTCCCCAAGGCATCATATTTATTCCAGCAAATTCTTATTTAGAAAGCTCACATTACAATGGTCCTGTACACTTTATCTGGATTGGCAAATTTAAGCCCCCATCCACTAATTTATGTTTTATTAAAACTGATTCAGTTGAGGGAGCATATCTAAAAGTACTGCAATGAAATTCCTTGAAGGCAAACTGCAAATTAAAGGCTATATCAAATCCCATTTATAAGAGTAAATACATGTGTGTCTGTGTGTGGATAAGGAGTCTGCACATGGTTGCACAAAGGCAGGGAGGTAACCATGGTGTGAATAAGAAATACCCTCCATGGCCTGTGTGCTGAGCAGGCTAACTTTATTCTAAAAGAATGTGTTTAGTGATGAGTCTAAAGTGGCCAGTGCTAAGGTAAAGCTCATGCCAACATACAGCCAGCTGTTCCATTTCCTGACTCACTGACAACTTATTATAATGAAGCCAAGAAGTGTTTGCCTCACTCTTTGTAGGTTTGAAAGATGCATTTAAGCTAGATAGGGAGAACCAGTACTGCAAGATAAAAGAACCTGACAATCAGGTAAAAAGGTGGGCAAGCATTCTTAAAAAGGAGAAAGGATGAATGTGAAAAGGAAAGAAAAGAATTCCAGAAGCATTAAGGAGTGCAATGGGAATATAAGGAAAGTAGAGGTGAGCAAAAATGAAAATGGAAAAGTGAATTACTAAGGAAAGAAAATGGTGATACAGGGAAAGATTAACAAATGAAAAAAACTCTACTTTCTAAGCCTAAAGATCAAACACTACTGTTGGTCACTGTACATAGCAATTCTAAAACACAAAAACAACAACAAAAACAAAAAACCAAAATACCCCTCAATGTTCAAATTAGCTATTTTACTTAATCATTTTTCCCCACAATATCAAAAGAGCAACTCATTACTTAACAGAGACTATTACTGACACTGTTATGTCTGGCTTAGTAGGGACGTTTACTTTTGTAAGACATGAACATTATCCTAGATGAGCAACAGAGCATCTTATAGAAACTTCCAGACTTGGGAGCTCAGGACCAAAGTGAATCACTGTCCCTCTCCATTGTTTTGGCCTTGAATTCCTACTTCCTTGCCAAGAATGGTGGATGTGATGCTCTATTTCAGGATTTGCTTTAGCCAGAATGCTTCCTTAATTAGCAAACAAGTGCAGTGACCCAGAGCTAGCCCCCTGAGAACCACCAACTAAACAGTGATTTAAAGGCAAAAAAAGTTCCAACCACCAAAAACGTTCTTTACTGGTTCTGCCATGATGCTATAAGGCACTGACAGCTAGAAGGTTTTGTTGAAATAAGGCAAGAGAAAAGGAAACACATAAAGCCATCACTGTTCATTATCTCATCAGAACATATTAGTTCAGCAGTATAGGTGGCTGTCACCTAGAAGACTGGGGGGTACGGAAACCAATTTGACAATACATTTCATATTCAAAAAAATAATAAATAAAAAAAGAAGAAGACTGGGGGGATGAGAGCAGAGCTGGATAGGTTTACTTGCATGCGTGTGTGCATGCATGTGAGAGAGAGAGAGAGAGAGAGAGAGAGAGAGAGAGAGAATAATGGGACGGTCTACAGAGGGTTGCTACTAGAGAGGGCTGGCTTGTGGGGGTGGGGGAGGAACAATTGGAAGGAGAGGCTATGAGGGACTGAACGAAAGCAGTGATTGGTATGTGGTATGTGGGGGTGGTGTGCACGGGTGCAACATGCATGCCCATGTTCACCCTCCCACCATGTGCAATGCAACCAAGTATCTGCGTATTTGTGGGATGGGGAAAGGAGGCAACATATACCAAGCCCAGAAAAGGCTCCACTATGTTTAAAGAATGCTCACAGGTAATTCTCATCTTTTTATAAGCCACCACAAATGCCGGTTTCATCACAATGCCAGGCCACAATGCTTAATCCAGGTCATTTTGACAGCACAGACCTAGAGGCATTGTCCACCACAATCTCTTTTAGAAGTTTCTTTAAATAAATGGAGGTGAACTTTGCTCTGTCAGTAAGACGCACTTTGTATGAAACAGTGCCAGTGGCTCACAGCATACCTCATAAATTATCATGGCTCTGGTTCAATATTTATGAAGGCTGTGCTTGGGTCTTTGCTACCATTTTTCTAGCAGTTTCATAGATTATCTTTGTGATATAATTATTTCATTTTGCAGAGGAAGAAATTAAAGGAAAAAAAAAAAAAAAACTTGCCCAGACTGCTCAGGAAGCTTAGGTCTTGGGTATAAATCAGGACTTCTTACTGAGAACTCTGAGTCTCATTGTCACAGAGATCATAGTGAATGCTGAAGAGTTTTTAATTTAACTCTGAACATTGTGACTTCACTCAGATGTCATAAAAACAGGAGTAATTATTAAGAGTTTGTCTCTGTATGATTCTCCTGTTTTCTGACCTTGGGGTGGTGACTTGGATCTTGTTTTTTGGCAAGAACCAATTGTCACAGTTACCACTGTAGTCAAGAAAATGCCATGGAGTGAGGGTAAGGAATGCCAAGCACTGATCATTTGGACCCCAGTTAAACAGAGCTGCCCCTTCTCTCAAATGTTTCCAAGAAGAGATACTGCTTAAGGGGAAAACTCATGGGAACCAAGCAGAATACCTTGCCTTATTTATGTGGTGTAAAGAAGGAGAAGATGAGGCTGTCTGAGTGGCTGCATTTACCTAATATTTAGGAGTTTATCTCAAATGAATTCAGATCCTAAATAATTTTTGGAATACACATCTCTAGTGTGTCTAATTGCTCAAATCTTTACATATGGGCCTAATTTTTAGTTAAAGAGACAGCTGGAGTGTTGTATACAGCTTGTTAGGCTTTCTTGATAGATAAACTTCTGTACTTTAAAGAAAGAGGTACCCTTAGGGGCACCTGGTGGCTCAGTCGATTAAGCATCTGACTTCAGCTCAGGTCATGATCTCACAGTTTGTGAGTTCAAGTCTGTGCTGACAGCTTAGAGCCTGGAGACTGCTTCAGATTCTGTGTTGCCCCCTCTCTCTACCCTTCCCCCGCTTGCGCACGCACGCGCGCTCTCTCTCTCTCTCCCTCTCTCTCTCAAAAATAAACATTAAAAAATTTTTTTAAATAAAGAGGTACCTTTAAATCATTTGACCAATTAAAGGAAGAGTTAAGACAATTAAGTCCTTATAAGCATATGGACTGTCTTGCAGCCTGTTACTATATTTCAATGCATTGATAGGAACAATTTCCTCTATTTCTATAAAGACTGCAGAAAATCTGGTTACAGGATGGAGTGAAGGAAGAAATAGGAAATCAGAAAGATTAATAGAGGTAAGGGAGCGAAAGTGTCAATGGTTGAAATTTGTAGCAGGAACTTAGCAAGGAGAAGAATTAGAGTAGTTAAGAGGACAAAAGTAGGAGCACCATACTTTTAAGAGTAATAAAGAGTTTCTTCAAATATATCAAGGTCAAGAATGATAAAGAAAGGCTGAAAGAACTATTAACAGAGACAAGACCACTGAATGCTATGCATAACCCTAGACTGGATTCTGATAGTAGAGAAAAGACCATGTAAAGGATACTATTGGGACAATAAAAAACTGAGCATATGGATAGTAGCTAAAGTTTAGTATTAATATTAATTTTCCTGAACCTGATAACTGTACTATGGTTATATATGTTCTTGTCCTTACATACTGAAATATTTAGGCATAAAGAGGTACAATGCCTCCAACTTGCTTTCAAATAGTTTAGGAGAAAAAATATGGACAGGTATATCAATCAATCATAAAATCCCACCACCTCTCTCTCTCTCTATTTCCCCATATCACGTATAGGTATACACATTTATATCATGTATAGGTAGAGATATGTATGTATGCATGCAGGTATACATGGAGACAGAGAGACAGAGAATGATAAACCAAACAGGTCAAACTATAAATAATCAGTGAATTTGGATAAAGGGTATATATGAATTTCTTGTCCTATTTCTTGTAACTTTTCAATATCTTTGAAATTATGACCAAGTAAAAAGTTACAAAATGTTAACACAGAGTAAAGGAACTAACAATTTCTTAAACACACAGCCTATTGTATGCTTAAACACTCCTGAATACCCTGACATCAAAGTTTTCACCCACCCATTAACAGGATATGTACTGAAAGAACCAGGAAAGCAAAGACTCTAGTGTATGCTCTTAAAGTTTCCTGTTGACTTTCAACAGCAATAGCACACCCTGTCATCACTTGAAGCTGCCATTTCTATATCTGAAAAATCTTAAGATTCAAACAAAAATCCTTTCTTCCCAGTCTTAGCCAACTTGACTCACGGTATCGACAGCTACTGAGGGCCAGAAAACAAACGCAAGGAGGAAGTAAGCCTAGAGCTCTCCAGATTGCTCTCTGTAACCCAACTATCGAAGAGGCCAGGAGAATCCAATCTTTAACAGCTACAGAAGTTCTCATTCTGTGGTGGCACTGCAAGCCTTCACACATTGTGATTTCTCCGAGCAGTTTTGAGGGATTCTCCCAAGCCCTTAGGGACATGATGTTTAATTACCTTCCAGAAAGCCGGTAATGGTATTTTGTGGTCATGAACAGATTACACACATAGGCACAGATACACATTCTCTCACGAAAGTGAGTTTCTAAGGCTGCATGACTCATTGTCTTCTATTCATATAGGTAGCATATTATGTTTGGCTGGAATACAAAAACAGGTAGCTTAACTAGTAGCATGAGCATGTGGCCTTTGTCCATAGCCCAAAGGAGATCACCTGTTGGGCCCTCAGCAGAATTTCCACTCCCTGTCCAAGTCAAAAACATAATTGAAAAAAGATGTCGTTGGTCTCCAGGTGTTTCTTTGCATTGGCCAACTTCTGCCCTCTCCACAGTGTCTCCCAGGAATGAAAGATTTGAAATCGAGTGGCAGTGGTGAGGTTATTGCAAGGACAGTTGGGTAGGAAATGGTGCCCAACCAGTCAGACTGGAGGTCTTTTTTTGAGGGCACTCAATAGCTCTCAATCTCTTAACAGATTTGCTCCTTTTAAAGAATGTTCATGGCCTCATGAGCCAGAACCAGGCTGGATATAACTGGCATGCCTATCACCTGCCTGGCCTTCCCAACTTCTCCAGGCTTATCCATTTCTATTGGTGCTTTTCAAACCCTTTTAAGATATACTTCCGGGAAGTCTCTACAGATGAAGTTCACTGGAACCTGTCCACTACTCTCCTGTATATTCCCTCCATACTTGAATACAAATATATCTTTCCTCACAAAACATATACTCTTATAAATTTGAATATAAGTGTAATTTTTTAAGTCAATATATGGTAATCAGGTTTTTGTTACAAGCAGTAGAAATACATTCTGACTTACTTAAGCAAAAAAGGAAATCATTACGGGGATGTATACATTACATGACATAATCAATAGGAAGGCTGGAGAACAAAAGGTTGGGAAGAAAAAGGCCAGAATCAAGGAAAACAAGAACTGTGGACGGTTCCACATGAAGAATCTGTGTATGACTCTGCCACTGACATCTCCACCAGGGTCACAGCTGGACACTACTACACTAGACAATAACAACTGCCGCCCTGGGAATAATTTCTAAACTGTTTTGTTTTGTTTTGTTAGCTTTATTTATTTATTTATTTATTTATTTATTTATTTATTTATTTATTTTGAGAGAGAAAGAGCATGAGCAGGGGAGGGGCAGAGAGAGGAAGAAAGAGACTCCCAAGCAGGCTCTATGCTGTCAGTGAGAAGCCCAATGTGAGGCTCAAACCCATGAGCCGTGAGATCATGACTGGAGCTGAAATCAAGAGTCAGGGGCTTAACTGAATGAGCCATGCAGGTGCCTATAAACTGTTTTCTGGTCTTTGCAGCACTCTCTCAAAATTCAGAGTCCCACGTGGAAACATCCAAAAGGCTAACTCGGGGTCTTATGCTTCAACCCTAGGCGTCTATACCCTCACCAGAAAAGATTCAGGTTCTGAGGAACAAAAGCAAGTGTCAGCACATTTAAAAACTTCAAGGGAACTAAAATTGAGAAACACTAACTCTAATTCACTTGCAAACTTAAAAATTTTATTTTTAAATAACCACCCCCTTTGATTGAACTCTTTCATAAACCCAGGTTTTGGGCACCCTAGCTTTATTCACTCAACACCTTCTGCATTTCTTTAATATCCTTCATTCTCCCTCTGTTCACTCTAAAATAGGAAGAGAGTCATTTCAACACTTTGGCCTTAGCTTACTAAAATATTTGAAAAATGTTGTCCGTTTGTCATTATGTCTGTGGGCTAAAGAACAGGAGTAAATGTATCTCATAGAAACAAAATTAATCGACCCCCTCTTTTATATTTACCTGGCAGAGGGTGCAGGATTAACAGGTTTTCTAATGCATCTCTTCCTTTGTCTAGTAGAGGCAGAAGCTGAAGCTGTTGGCTGGTTCTAATTAAAAGTTCATTTTAAGTCTTAAAGAAAAATGAAAAGCTAATGTATTCCATCGAAGCCTTTGCTGAATATCTCCTTCACATACATATAGGTGAGGCCTCAAAATACTTTAGTCAGTTTTCAAGACTAGTTTTCAAATTACCAAATGAAGGTAAAGACTTTAGGGTGTCTATTTTGTAATTACCTGTCCTCCTTGGGGAGGCATCATGGACACAGTGTGTCTCCCCTAGGACCTTGAACGTGCTTATGGGGTCAATGAGAATTAACCGATATTGAGCGCCTGCAGTGTCCCAAATTTCGTCCTGGGTGCATCATGTGTATTATTGCATTGAATCCTTACAATGCTGGAAGGAAAATAACAGTATGCCCTCTCTTCAGATGAATACACTTAAGCTAAATTAAGTAAGTTAACCAAAGTTGCAGAGTAATAAATGAGAAAGTGAAAATTCAGACACATACTGCAGAACCCCTACTCTTTTCATGCATACCATGATGCCTCAGAAGTATCCTTCCTAGAATCTGGATATTGTCCTTGATCTGATCTCAGGCATTCCTCTATAACCTGGAATTTCTATAAAATGTAGAATTTTTTCGTTTACCAGAACGGTCAGTGTGGCCACAGATCCCAAAAACCAGAACAACTGGCACAAATGCCAATTCAGGTCAATTGCAGAAGTGATTGCTTTCTTGCATTCATTCACAAAGCATGTTGTTTTACTTCTATACAGCCGAATATGCTATTCAGACCCTGAAGAAGTTAGGTTATGCCTTCTAAATGCAACTCGATTTGAAGTCCTAGGTAATTTTTTTCACTTTCTTTTTTCTGATTGGAAAAATATACCCATGATATAATTTAGAAAATATAAAAATGTATAAGAACAAATTAAGTTATCCATAATTGATGGAATGGTTATGATTTGGTTGATCTATCTAAATATAAGAAAAATCACGAGACTTCAGTTCTACACAAATGTTTTTAGTATAGAGCCACACTCGAATTCCTCTAGCCTGTCTCTTTAAGCCCATCAAGGCAAGAAACGATGAGTGAGCCTTTAAGGGCCCAATATCAGAAACATAATATTCACTTAATAATAATTTGATTAGCTAATCTCACCTAATTTGATCCCTGGCCAGAGAGGCAAAATGACAGCTTTTATGATGAAAGGCTGATATAAATCTAGCAGCGGTGGCAATTGGTTACCCTTTCTTCAGCTGAAGAGGTTGCCAGTGGAAGCTGGCCTAGCCTAACAATTGTTGCCAGGCCTACATTTTTCATCCCATAATGGTAAGAAGAGATGTGTGACTGAGATGGATTCATTCATCCACTCAACAAATATTTATTGAGTGCCTACTATATGCCAGGGTCTGGCAAGTCTTCTAGACGCTAGGGATTTAGCAGTGAGCAAGACAGACAAAACCCTGCTCTTAAAGGAAAACAAATGAGAACTGTTTTCAAAGGTCCAAAGTCCTTGTATCTGAAATTTTCAAATGAACTTCAAGACTTTTTGTGCTTTCTAAATTTACGGCAGGACTAGAGGGATAAACCACCTCAGCATCCTTTTCTGAAAGGCAGTGAAATACTTTCCAGTGAAATACTGTGTTAAGGAAGCATGTTCAAATTAGAGCACATTTAGGTAAAAAGAGGCTCCAGGTTGGAAGGTAGTTTAAACCCCCTCATGCCAAGGTAATGGGTTGGTTGGTTGGGGATTTTTCCCCCCCCACTCACCCACTTACGGACTTGGATCAAGAAGATGCCATATCCAACTGAAAAGAAATATCAGAAAGTGTGAGTATTTCCCCCAACAGTCTTAGACACGTGATCTCTTTTTCCATGGAGACTTTCTTGATGCCTTTTATACGTGTGGGCACTTTTAGGCATGTTTTAAGCTGATTTCTGGGTGTAGCACGTTTCTCCCTTGTCCAATGCAACACACCCAAATTACCACATAGAGCTCCTGGCTTGAAAATGTTGGATGCCTTTTTGAAGAAAGATCTCTTTGGCCTTCTAACACTTGGAAGTTAAGGAGCTCTTAATGCCTTTTTTATTTTTCCATGACTGCCAAACATGGACAAGTTACAAAATTTTAATTTGGGAAAACCAACCTCACCAACTCACACAAACACGTGTTCAAAAATTATTTGTCTCTCCCTCCCCCGATTAAGTTTCCATTTGTTTGTTTCAGAGATTGCTTGCGTCTTTCTTGAGCCCACTCTCTGTTTCCTGTTTTTGAGCAGAGGTTGCAGGGTGGCCCTTGAAGCCCAGGTATGAAGATGCTTGGTGATCAGAGGTACTGTGAGTTTTTGTCTGACATCTCCTTTCTCCAGCAGATGTTTCTAGCTGCTCACGAAGGACACGGAGAATCTTCCCTTTTACTGTCTCCATCTCAGTTCTTTCACACTTGTGGAATGATTGACTCATCATTGTTGGGGAGATTTGTATGGAAGAAGATAAAAGAAATGCAACCTCCTCCTTGCAGTATATAATCCACTAATTTGAGCAATAAAGAGAACAAATAAGGTGCAAAAAAAGTAACCTAGTTTCAAATTCTAGCACTGTGATACTAGATCCCTGATTCTCAGTAATTTTGCCTACGAAGACCACTTTTTAATTTAAAAAACAGTCATCAGTCATCCACACATACCACACATACATACACACACAAACAATTGCAGTTATATTTTTGGTGTATGTTATTTAGAAAAATACATAATCAGATATGACTAGTAGGTATTAAGAAACATTTAAATTAATTTGTATTTTAACTAACTGTAAGGCCATCTATATACGTTTGAAAAATAATAATGCATATATGCAGGAGATGTTTTGAAGCCACAGGCATATTTGGTACACCAGTGGATTCATAGATTTCCAATAATAGCACTAGGGTTTTCATAGATTCAGAGCACCCACAAGTTGAAAAGTTCAGAGTTGAGGAAGAAGCGCTGCACTCTCCTAGAGTTGGACCAGAACCAGGATAGGCATCTGGGGACCCTGGCTTTGACTGTGTCTGTGCCATGTGGCTACATAAACTTGGGCATGTTGCTTAATCCCTTTGGGCTGCATTTTCTTTACTTGTAAAGTGGTTATGATAACATCTAATAATGTTAATGTGATTCTCAAATCAGACCATAGATAGGAAGGTAAGTAGGCCAGATTACTAGGACCAAAAGTAGTCTTTCTATTTCTCTCAAACTTGGTACCACACAGCACAGCATAGCCAATATGTACTTGCCTCATAAGGTCAGAAGGGAGAGATACTTCCAAAAGACTCAAGCCATATGGAGAGTGACATTTAACCACCACTGGCTGTGCTGAATTTACACTGATGACCTATCCGTGAAAGCCCTGGTGTCTGTTGTCCGAACTAGCAAGTCATTTCCCAAACAGAAGCTCTGCTAATCCCTAAACCTGCTGATATGAATGAAGCACAATGCTGCTCTCTTAAGAACTGGCCTTTCTAGTTATTATAACTCATATGAAGATTTGCAAAGAGTATGAATTCACAACAGAAATGAACTAAGGAAGTACCATATTCATAGCTGGAATTTTAGCATTTCGAGTCTGTAAATAGCACCCCTTATGTAATCCATTATTCTCAGCAAGGATCCGTGGGCTCAAGTCTATTTATTTTAATTCAGTTTTTCTCATGTCATCTGGTAAGATTTAGCTATAACCGTAGCAGCTGCAGTCCAAATTACCATGCTGCTCGGAACAGACTCACAGTGTGCTGCTCTACGATGACTATGTCTTTTTTCTCATAACGAGGTTAATGCCGTGGGTCCCATGCTAAGTGTACATTCATATCCCAGGAAGAGTGAGCAAGGTGGCACAGGGACAGGCAGCATCCCATGGAACACTGCTCAGGGTGCTGCAGCTGTTCAGTCCTTGCCCTAAGGGCAGCCCAAACATCCAGATCAAAGGAAGCTCAGAAAGAACTAAGGCGCAACCCTAATTCAATACAGGAAAATTGCCTCAACTGTAGTGCTTAGTTCATTCTTCCAAAAACAAAACAACAAAAGAGGAAGAAAAAAAAAAAGACAAAAAGTCCCTAAGATCAGGTTCTGGCATCAGGAATTAGTCTGCCAAGGTAGAAGGCATCCCCACTGGGGAAGGAGGCTCATTTTCCTAGATTAATCAGAGTGCTTGGAGTCTGCTTTCATTTCTAAATGTACTACTGCCAAAGTAGAACATAAGCCACTTAATGCCTTCCCACAAACTAGAATTATTAGCTGTCATACAAGCTAGACAGTTTTAATAAAACCCCAGGAAAGTGAGATCCATGTAAGGTGGAGGAGTTAAACCAGGAGATAGGTAATCAGAGGCTGGGGTTTTTTAACCTCATTAAGAGCCTAATATAAATCCATTCTAGGGTATTAATAAAAAGCAGTTACCCAAGTGGTTTACACATTGACACTTGTCTGATCGGGTAAGGTAGCTAGTAAATCCTTTCTGTGGTGGACAGAAGAGCAAGACGTAGCCACCACTGTAAGAGCCGAGAATGTTGATAGCTTAAGTTGTTCTATGGAAAGACAAATAGAAGACCTATGAAAAAATTATACTTTCCACTATAAGAGCTTCCTTTATAGTCTGGTTTTGGGCAACAATAGGTCTAAGACTAAGTAAAAGAGGTAGAAATATTTTATTTGGAGGCTTTTGATCCAAATAGCTCCCAGAGTGACTGATATTGAGCACCCTTCCCCCACCTCCATTAGTCACTCCTTGGAGTTCAGACAAGTTTCCAAGAGGCACATGTTAAAATGCCAATATGGTTACCTGAGAGGATGACACATGAACGTCCATAATCACATCAGTTTATCAGGTTGCTTTGTGACCGAGCAAGGCTCTCAGCCTAAAGAAAGAGTAACCAGAGCCATTCATCCACTCAACAAGGAACACTCCACAGGAACAAGGACGTTTCCAAGGTGGAAAGTAGTGCTCTCTGGGACAAGAATTCCTGTGGGAAATGCTCCAGGAGGAGCCCTCCCCCACTCCGGGGAAGCAGGGAGGCATAGGAGCAGGATAAGGGATAAGGGGCAGGATAAGCAGGACAGAAGGGCAAAAAGAACTCTAGTCTCTGGAGTGGACTGTGTTGACTCTTCCTCTTCTAGGACAAGAATGTAACAACAGAGGCTGCAGTTTTATTCTGGATTAGGAGCCTGTATTCTTGCAGAAGTGCCACCCTTCATGGTTTTCATCAGGCCGTGAATCATTCTGGTCAGTAGCACCACCAGCTCAGACCCAAAGAGTTCAGTGAAATATAGCAATATTTAAAAAAAATTTTTTTTCATGTTTATTTATTTTTGAGATAATAGTTAGTGAGCTGGAGAGGGACAGAGAGAGAGAGAGAATCCTAAGCAGGTTCTGCACTGTCATTGTAGAACACTACACGGGGCTCGATTCCAAGACCGTGAGATCATGACCTGAAATGAAATCAAGAGTCAGACGCTCAACTGACTGAGCCACCCAGGTACCCTGAAATATAGCAATCTTAGCCAAAAAGACAATAGTGCATGGCTTAAACCTTTCTTCAATATATCACTTTAAACCAAGGAAAACATATTCATAACCATATAGTGAAGCTCCTCAGAATTTACCCAGATCTAGTAATTTCTAAAGCTGCATTTTCTATATATTGTGCATAGTGGCAAAATTGAAAAGTTTAACTTGGGGGGAAAAAGTGGGCATTTTTTTGTTTTAAACTGAAAAGCTGCATAATTTGTTTCTAGTTTCACATGTGCCTACCTCTTGTTTAACACGGTAGAGTAAAATTAAATTAGGAAAAGATTCCCATTTAC
Organism: Herpailurus yagouaroundi; assembly: GCF_014898765.1. Lineage (NCBI taxonomy): Eukaryota > Metazoa > Chordata > Mammalia > Carnivora > Felidae > Herpailurus > Herpailurus yagouaroundi. The sequence goes on from NW_024412407.1 coordinate 20,654,442, forward strand.
CATGTTTTGGGGGGACTATTCTATCTGCATTTGGTCTGTTTTTATTGCTACTTACTTTTTCTACCATTGTATAAGTGTGTTTCTTTTTATACAATTTCCAAATAGAGAAAGTTGACACAGGGAATTAATGGTAATGTGCACAAACTGGATACTGAGTCCATCAGTATTAGATGAGATGCCTTTCTTTTCTAGCAGAGGTGCTTGCATTTGGAGCCACATTCCTCTTCTATTCTGAATGAACTGGGTGGTTTCTGTCCTGCTTCTCTTGAGAGATTACTGGCATTGTATGTCTTGAGTGACAAGCAAATATCTACAAGGACGGCTAACTGGCAATTCCTATTTCTTACTAGGGTAGAGAATGGGTATATTGACAAGAGGGATTCTTAAGGATTTTCTCTACCCATGTTTTATTGTTAATTGAAAGAAAGGGAAGTTGGGACTGCAGAGAGAAAGGAGAGCATGAAGGAGACCACCCCTGTCACCTCACAACTCCTGAGAATTTGCAGGCTCCACCCAGCACCCATGAGACACAATAAAGCTTAACAATAAGGCACAACACAGCTCACTACTCAGTCCTTCTATCTAGCCAGCCCTTGCTCAAGGCTTCTGAAACAAAAATATCATCCTTAGAGCCAAAATCATTCTCCTTCCTGGTAACTTGAAAAATAAGCCAATTCTACTGCCCAGATATAGCCTCCAATTATTATAGGTGTTTCTATTAGTTTGCATAAGACAGCACAAGGGAAGTTTCTACTATCCAAACCTTTCCCTGAATTCATTAGTCATGCCATTCTTTTTTTTTTTTTTAAGCTTATTTATTTATCTATCTTGAGAAAGACAGAGACAGTGCCAGCAGGGGAGGAGCAGAGAGGGAGAGAGAGAGAATCCCAAGCAGGCTCAATGCCCTCAGCACAGGGCCCGATGCGGGGCTCAAACTCATGAACCATGAGATCATGACCTGAGCTGAAACTAAGAGCCAGGCACTCAACCGACTGAGCTACCCAGGCGCCCCCTCACTAGTCATGTCATTCTTAATTTTTTTTTAACGTTTTTATTTATTTTTGGGACAGAGAGAGACAGAGCATGAACGGGGGAGGGGCAGAGAGAGAGGGAGACACAGAATCGGAAACAGGCTCCAGGCTCCGAGCCATCAGCCCAGAGCCTGACGCGGGGCTCGAACTCACGGACCGCGAGATGGTGACCTGGCTGAAGTCGGACGCTTAACCAACTGCCCCACCCAGGCGCCCCTAGTCATGTCATCCTTAAAGGACTTTGCTTTTTAAGAAGATTAGTACCTTTTGATTAGATGGGAAAATAGGAAGGCGCATACCATGACAAAACAATGAGATTGTTTCCAGCGGAGCTAAGAAAAAAGTTAGTTCTTCAGAAGCTAACTGAAGTCTTTAATGTGGGGTGTAGGAATGCCATCTGATCCAAACTCCTACTCAATGGAGTGAGAGAATCTTCCATACCACGTCCCCAACAGATGGCTAGTCTCCACTTTAATACTGTCAGTGTACAACACATACAACCCACGTGTTTGCAGAATGGTTCATTTCTGTTTTTCAACAGCTCCAATGTTTAGGTCTGTGTTAACATCATGCGTTTGTCTCCCTCTCTACATTTTCATTCATCCGATGGCTTCACTCCCCTACTAAAAACACTGATAACCCTCCAGTGGCTTGAGAATAAATTCAAATTCTTGAGCATCACACTCTCAGAACTTTACAATCTACATCTAATTTTTTCTTTTTTACCTAATTCTATTTCCATTCCCCTATTTCAACTATTAACAGATATATTGAACTTCTATATATGTTGGGCACTAGAGACCACAAAGATGAGAAAACAGTCTTTTGCACTTTAAGAACCTCCTAGGAGCTCTTTCCAAGTATCCTGAGCCCTAGCAACACCAAGCTGTTAACTGTTTCCTCATATATAGATGTTCTTCATATATATCTTCATATAAGATGTCATATATTCTCACACCACTGTAGGACTGTTCTCCCTTCCTGAAATGCACTTGCCACCTCACCACTGCCGACAGAAATTCTGCTTATCTCATAGGAGTGCTACGCCCTATGAGAACCCTTTTCCAACATCAAAGTCAGAATTGAGGAGTCTCTTATCTGCACTCCCATAGCACTTAACTTGTAGAAAGTAAGGGCAGCACTGCATCCCTCTTGTTCACTAATACGTCTCCGTTCCTAACATACTGCAGGGTCCAAGTCAGCACTAAAGAATCATTTGCTGAATGATTGCTTGTGATAAAAGAATGGTAAACAAATTTCCTCAATGGCACTTGCTAGAGTGTAATTCGTGTTACTATTGAATATGTGTATGTCTTCCCCACCAGATTGTAAGCTCCTTGTCAACAAGAACCGTGCTATGCTCCTCTGTCCTCCATCCCTACCATAATGCTCAGCACGTGATGAGTGCTAAAGCATGAATTTGAACTAATTCATTTAGTAAATATTACTGAATGACTAATACATGTGCAAAACACTGTTAGGCCCATGTGTGTCCTTAACAACAATGAGAACTTGCTCTATTATATAATCTAATAGGAAGGACAAGATACCACAAATATAATAATATATCAAACTGGCTTTTATTATCTTGCACATTACTTTTCTGATGAGTCATTAGAAGAGTGTCTGAACTACTTAGTTTTTACAAAAGTGCAAATTAAAGCAGCTTTCACTTAAATGACAAGAACTGATATGTTATTGACTGTTTATACTTACTAGGTGCCAGATCCTGTTCTCAGCTTTCTACGTGTCTTCTATATTTGCAACACCAGCCTTTGAGGTACATGCTATTATCAATCTCACAGAGGCAGAAGAGAAATTAAGTAACTTTCCTAAGGTCACACATACAGTAAGTTGCAAGGATGGGATTAGAATTCAGCCCACACACTTGACCATGAATACTGCCTTTTTGGCAAAAGTAACACACCTCACACTAGGCAATAGTCAACTGATATTTAGAACAGAAGTCACTGCTTGGGAGATTTGGAGCATTGTCTAATTGCTAATTTTCCCAACTACATTAGGACACTCACATTGATAGCTTCTGTAGGAAGAGCCTTGAGGATACTAGAGCTGATTCTGAAAAAAATGGAACATCTAAATATACCCATGGAGGAAATCTAACACAAGCAAAGACAGAAACTTATTGGAAGGATATGGAAGAACTCTGCAATTTTAATGGAAGCTGAAAAACCAGATTTCTGAATCAACAGGAACCAGTGTAACTCTTTGGCTGCGGGGAGCAGACAACTAAAGGTGTTTTTTGGCTGGCCAGGGAGGGTCAAACATTTTAATTGGCAATACCAGCAAGGCTGAATCCAATGGGGGTAGGGCGTTCTCTGAACCACAGTGCTCATGCTGTTACTGGGGAAAAAAAGATGGTATGAGGCAGGACTGCAACAGATGCCTATTCCAGCAAATGTTAGCTGTAGGAGTTATCCAATTTTTCAGGATAAAATGATTTAGATATTCCCGGAATCCTGAATTAAACATAGACAAATTCATATATAGTAGATCCATAATAGGATGCTAACAAAAAGCAGATTTAAAAGTATGGCCTAAAAAAAGCTTTTATTGTACATATGCTGTAACAATACAAAACATTTTTAAAAGGCAAGTTTATCCATTTTTTCCCATTTTCCCCTCAAACTGGATCATATATATAAAATCCTAGCACAGAGTTACAGTTTTTTAATTTCCCCCTTTTCCCTTATCATATACATTTCCCCAGGTTCCTCCACAGTTTTTATAATTTTTATTTTAATTACTTTATAGTATTCTATATTTTTCCAATATAATTTTCTCAGTGAATCTCATGGATATTTGGAATATTTCTTTTTTTTTTTTTTAATTTTTTAAAATGTTTATTTTTGAGGAAAACAGAGTGCAAGTGGGGGAAGGGCAGAGAGAGATGAAAATACAGAATCTGAAGCAGGCTCCAGACTCTGAGCTGTCAACACAGAACCCGACGAAGCAGGGGTGGGGGGTGTTGGGGGTGGGGGCTCCAACTCCCGAACCACGAGATCATGACCTGAGCTGAAGTTGGACACTTAACCGACTGAGCCACCCAGGTGCCTGCCCCTCTTACGGATGTTTGGAATATTTATCCTATGCATGATTCTGTAATTAATGTCTTCACGTATACAAATTTCCCTTTCTTTGTATTATTTCCTCATGATAAATGCCAAGAAGGACAACTTGGGTCAGATTTACAAAGTATGGAACAATCTGTAGTTCCTAAAATGCTCTATCACGTGATTTTAGAAAAGGTGTACCATTTCAGATTTGCCATTAGCAATGTTTCATTATTCCACATCCTCCCAACTACATGGCAATACCATCATTTTGCTAATCATTAAGATTAAAGTGGTACTTTGTTGTTGAAATTTAATATATTGAGGGATTCTCCACAACATATTCCCTTACACCAATGCAAGAGACAGCTTGATCTGAAGCCACCACCTACCTGTCCTGATGTATCTCTTATATTCTTTAAATTCACCTAAATGTCTCCTTCATTCCAGCAAAACTAATCTGCTAGCTTCCCAATGTACATTATTGCGTAAATGTGACTTTTTTGAGTTCTCAAGTGTTTTACTCAACAGAAAAAATTATTTGTAAATTCACTTAATTAAAACAATTTTTTTCAATTATTGAAGTTACAGACTTAAAAATCTAATGCTTTTACATTCACCTTGGAAATCTTATTCTATTAGCCTGCTAATGTTTAGCAATTTCTTAGAAAAGCATTTAGAATATATTATTTCATTTACAAACTTTGCTAAATTAAACTCTTTCAAATAATTTTAAATGCATTAATGCATTTAATGTATTTTTTTTAAGTACTGCTATTGTGACAATAATTTTCTGAGTACTTTTAGAACCATAACATTCTAATACATTGGGTTTACAAATATGATGGGCTTTATGTTTTCTTAGGTCTTCCAGACCTCTAAATAAACTTGGTAAGGTTTAACTTAAAAGAACAAATCTAATCAATTATGTAAGTATACATTTTAAATTGCAAATATAAAGCCAAAATTTATTGAATGGGCCAAAATATTCTTTAAAAACATTTTTTGGGGTTTATTTATTTTTGAGAGAGAGACAGAGATGGAGCATGAGCATGAGCAGGAGAGGGGCCAGGGGGCGGAGTGGTCCAGAGTCCGAACCAAGTTCCAGGCTCCTACCTGTCAGCACAGAGCCCTAAACTCATGGACTGTGAGATCATGACCCGAGCCAAAGTCAGATGCTTAACTGAGCCACCCAGGTGCCCCTAAACCAAAATATTCTTAAATCTTCCAAAATAAAATAATACATACACCAGATTCTTTACTATAAAGGTATTAATGCAATGTGTTTGATTTTCTTAATCATCTATAATTAATGCTAAATATACCCACTAAGAAACCTTCCTGACTCACCGAGTTCACTCCTCCACAAGAGACTTGGCCTGGGATGCTACTTGGGTTCTTGTTGGCAACTCTGAGGCAATACACTAAGGCCACTTCCAGCCTACACAAGGGACCACATAACTTAAAGAGGTGTTGGTTTCGTGGCCCTCCTGGCCTCATCTTCGATGTGGTCCTCGTCCTGTTTATCTCACAGAAGTCTGAAACTTACCACCCAAACTGGTCACTTGATTGGCCCTAGGGAACTTATTTAACGTCAACTCTAAAATCCTTTGAACCTCACTCAGTTCTGCCTTCTTTTTCCTATTCCATCCTGCTTGGTCTACACAAGTCTTATGGATGCTAAAATGATATCTAAGTGAAATCTTGGTATCTTGCATGGTTTTGCTTGAATACTCAATCACAAATGCCAAGTTCATTCTGCTGATGTAACAAGTTAATACACACTTTTGTGTAACCCAATTTTATCCTCCTTGGACTTCATTTTCTCTTATCTGCAACCCATTGAGACTGCATCTTGCAAAATTTTGATTAAGCCAATTTTGAAAATTTGATAATTGACCAAAAGACACTACATGACTTTACACTGTACCTCTCACATTGCTAGGCTTGCTAACTGGTTATATCTTTATTACAACAATAGTTTGTAGCCAGAGCATCCAGAAGAAAATGCCATATAAAAGGTACAGAGATTTCCAGGGCCTAGAATAAACTACTTGTCATTATTCCAGGACTTACAATATCCTGGGCTTCCAGGTATTTGATGAATGTAGGAAGATTTTAATGACCATGTAATTGCAACAATAATTATCATGAGTTTAGCATTTACTCTAATACCAAGTGTTCTGTACTCCTTTAGGAGATGGTTAGTCAGGTCCAGCCACAAGAGGAGACAGATGAGAGGCTCAGGGGAACAAAATATATTGTACTCACAGGTCTTAAAGGCAAGAGGCACAGCATGGCGTACAGGATCACGTGGAAAACACACTGCGACCCAGAAGACAGGGGAGAGGGTGTGGGCAACACTTAGGCCATTGCCTTTATTTGAGTTTCAGCTGGAAAGGCAAGGCACAATAAGGTAAATACTTTAGGATTGGCCAGTTTGGGTAATTTTAGTGGGCCTTGTGATGTTATAGGGTGGTCTGTAGTTTTCTGATACCTGGTCCTGGGATGAGTAAAGCAGAGGAATGTTGCCTCCTGGCGTGCCTGGGCCAGAGAAAGGAAGTGTGGCTCTGGATGGGTTAGTCTGCATATCAAGGACCTGCTCCCTTCTGGGCCCTTTGCTTCCTCTAAGAATTGGCCAGCCCAGGGAAGGTAATCTCTTCAGAGCCAGAAGGGATTTCTAAGATGTCAAAACATCATAATAAACAAAATATAAAAATATAAACAACACAGATTAAATTCACTATGTGTTAAGGACTCTGCAAAATACTGTAAATGCTTATCTAATCTAATTAACATAAAGCCTAGGAGCTGATGGGTTTTAAAACCTGGCATTCTGAGTGTCAAAGGGAGAGAAAATTTCTAAGGACAGAAACATACAGGTATTAAACACCAGTGTGGCACCTGGCTCTGAGAATACTGGAGAATTTAGTAAACAAATGCCTCACAAACAGGTTTGAGGTGTTGTTCCTTCTGTGTGTTAGTCAGCAATTAGCATTATATGCACATCAGAATATCTGTCACTCTGCAGTCATTTGAATCTTCAGAATGTAGGTTCTAAGCACCATAAGAGCTGAAGGAAGAGCCAATAATATGTCTACTTACAAGTAATCCTACCATATGTCATTTCACATCATCATCCCAACATGGCAGCCCAGCCCAGGTATCATTTGTAGGCTGTTCATTTCCACACTATGGGAGCAAGATGGCTGCCAATGAGAAGGAAAGAGAGTGAGGAAGGGCAAGTAAGCCCACACAAAACCACTACATTCTTCTTATACTCCAACCACCCCACTTGTTAAAGTACTATCATCAACACCTCCATTTCACACACCACTCTCCCCCCACTCTCTCCTTCCCAGACCATTTTCTCTTTCCATCCAGAAATAACCAAGAAAAGCAACCATGTATGTGACAGTTGAATGACTTGACTCCTTTGTGTATGTAAAGTCCCCTGTGTCGCCTCTACATAAACCTCTTCAGGCAAACTGGATTGGAGGTGAGTGAAGAGAAGGAGAAAGGGTTGGGGCCTGGGCAATTCTTAAGTTGGAGCAGGGCAGCTGATATGAAGACAAAGTTCCCTCAAACAAACAACCCAATGCATAACGTAGCTCACAGGTGGGTTTTAATAACAAGGCTGAACCATCTGGTAGCTTCCTATTTTAGCTAATTATTCTTGGTAAGTAAGTGCTAAGCTTTTAAAATTGTTGTTTCTTTTTTTCTTTTTTCTTTTTTGTCACCTTCTCTCTATATTTCGGTTTCCTGGGGTAAATCCCTGCCCTAGTTACTTTTCTGGAGAAAGCCTGACTTGCCTACTATTCTTAGCAGAAAAGCCTCCAAGGAAACCTCAAAAATGTTTCCTTTAGCATTCTGATTCTCTAAATTTTCCATCAAAATACACTACCCTAAACAGCAGAGTTAATTAAGCGCATACCCCAAGGGTCTGGGGTTGTAACCCAAAGCAGCTCTCACTAGCAATCTTATACTACATCTTAAAATTTCACACCAAGCTTGCTTCCTTACCTCCTGTCCCCCTCATATAGGTGGCTTTGGGGAATATTTCAAAAACTATCATTGAGTACAACTGAATCTCCAGGAAGATACCTCAGATTGTCCTGTGACATTATATACCCTTCAGAACATTGCCACACTGCAAAAAGCACATTAAGGGAAATGAGTTTAAGAATGTAAGGAATAACAGAAAAGAGAGACACTGGTAAGGTGGTGGCAGTGGAAGCAAAAAAAAAAAAAAAAAAAGGAGACAAGTGGGCAGCTCAGTCCTTGAGCACCTGACTTCAGCTCAGTTCATGATCTCATGGTTCACGTGTTTGAGTCCCGCTTCAGGTGAGCATGAGCCCTGCTTCAGGTGAGCCCCGCTTCTCTCTCTCTCTTTCTCTCTCTCTGCCCCTCCCGGGATCCTCTTTCTCTGCCCCTTGCTTACTCTATCTCAAAAAAAAAAAAAAAAGTAGATAGGTGAATCCCTGATGAAATAACGAAGGTATCCAGAAAGCAGTCTAGAACCGAGAAACATCACTGGGAATTACATCATCCTGAGGCCTTGGTCTCAGTTTCACACCATACATCTTGACCTTCATCCCTTCCTAGTCCCAGGCCCTGAGGGCTACCACCGTAGGGTACCCCCCTCACCAAGAATAAAGGAGATAAAGGGAATATGTGATCCAAATACTCTAAACTATAACTGAATTCTTTAAAAAAGCATGAATTCCAGAGTATCACTCACCTTGATTCAAATCCCACCTCTCTCCCTCAGAAGCTGTGATATTTGGGGCACAACTGCTGCCATTTCCTCGGTGGTAAAGGTGTAATAGAGATCTCACAAGACTCCTCTAAAGATTGGTTGGGGTTAGGCACACAGCAGGCCTTTTAAAATGATGAATGATTTGTAAATTAATGAAATGTACAAAGATATGCAAAGAAAATAAAGCTCCTTTATTTCCTATACCTACTCTAATACCACTCTGCTGTGGGGTGGGGGTACAATAAAGAAAAATGAATTCCATACACGTGTGAAGTGGCAGTCACTTGGTTTGTACCGTTCTCCACAGCAGAGCGTCTGGGCACGTCCCCAGAGCTGTCACACTGCAGTGTGCTGGGGGCCAGCTGGTGAGCCTGAGGCCTGTACTTTCTGCTCATTTGGGCCTGATCAAGGACAGTGCAGCAGGGCCATTCTGCACAGTTGTCCCCTTGCCAAGATTCAAAATGGCGACTGGAATTAAACAGCCTCCCTTCTTCTGGCTTTTCCTTTAATTCATCTAAATCCCTCCTCCATCTTTCACATCCACATCTAACTACTTGCTACTCATCTTGCCTGTCTCTCCTACTCCACTCTCCACCCTTCCTGCAGCCAGAGGGCCTCTTCCCCGGCACTCTGGGCACCAGCCAGCCCTGGCTATAGCACCTTCAAGGCCTAACTCTTCACTGTTAGGTGGCTGTGTAATGAGTGGTTGAGAAACTAAAAAATCCTTTCTCTCTCGATAAATTCTAGATTTCAGGACTATAGTCTCAAAAATTCTACTCCAGTGTTAAAAGCTGAATTCAGACTCTTTGCATTCCTGCGGTAACAAACCCAAACCCCCTGACACCAACGGATGCCTCTGGCAAATCGGAGAGAAATACAGACAAGAAAAGCATACGGATAGATTTTAAAATATACATTATCCTCATGACACTATTTCTTTTTCCATCGAGGCAGTATTTCAGTTGGTAAGGAGGCCAGCCCTATACTATCAATACCATACTTTGGGTGATAAGAGTTAAATAGGGTTTTATGGGCTGGCCTAGGAGTGTAGTCATCACAAATAACATCATTTCTATGGGAAAATTTCTTAAGAGTGCTTAATAACCGACTTACAAATGAATTTTTGGAACATAGCTGGTTTGTAAGTTGAGAATGGATAGGATTCCTTTTTAATGCTGAAAACGTCCCCGAGTTATACAAAACGAAAGCTAAGGAGGATGATTATCTTGGATGAGAAAAATTAATATTTCTAGTTTCTCTGTTTTTGTAACTTACTTCCTCAGCCTTTTAGCACAAATATAACAGATCAGAGAGGCCAAATTTGAACTATAAACTCAAGGCTGTGGCGAATTAAATGTATTTGCTTTGTTCTGCAGATGTTAAACACAATTCCCACAAAATCTGAAAGGTGGAGTTAATTCTGACTTAGACGAATCTAATGAGCATCTGTTTTGATTTTTCTAACCATTGATCTGATTTTCTTTTAACTTGATACTGGTTGGTTTACACAAGTCCGTGTGATAATTGCAAATAGCCAAAGGTGAAGTCATTCCAGAACACCCAAAACAGTTTTCTTTCCCTTAAATGTCACATGATTCTTTAAAGACTTTAAAAAAATTGTATGAGTGCAGAGTAAGTGCATAAATACATGTACCTTTTACTCCTATAAATGTGTCTGTGCACAAACACATAACTAAATAAAAATTGAGAAGTTGGGTACAGCTTTCTGTGAAGAGAGGACGTTTCTTTAACAAGTATATTCAAAATCAAGAAAACTCCACAATGTGAGCTATATGTCCCCCACAAAATTCATATGATGAAGTCCTAAATCCCACTACCTCAGACTGTGACCATATTTGGAGACAGGCTTTATTTTTTACTACTACTACTACTACTATTATTATTATTATTATTATTATTATTATTATTATTATTTAAGAAGCTTTTATTTCTTTTTTAAGTTTGTTTATTTTGAGAGAGAGAGAGAGAGAGAGAGAGAGAGAGAGAGAGAGAGAGAGAGCAATTGCAAGTGGAGGAGGGGCAGAGAGAGGGAAAGAGAAACCCAAGCAGGCTCTGCATTGTCAGTGCAAAGCTTGATGTGGGGCTCGAACCCATGAACCATGAGATCATGACTTGAGCCAAAGTCAGATGCTTAACTGAATAAGCCAGCCAGGCAGGTGCCCCTGGAGACAGCGGCTTTAAAGAGGCAATTAAGAAAAGTGAGATCAGGAGCACCTGGGTGGCTCAGTCTGTTGAGCGTCTGACTTCGGCTCAGGTCGTGATCTTGACTTTAAGTATTTTATTGTATTTTATTTTTTTAATGTTTATTTATTTTTGAGAGAGAGAGACAGAGCGTGAGCAGGGGAGGGGCAGAGAGAGAGACACACACAGAATCCGAAACAGGCTCCAGGCTCCGAGCTGTCAGCACAGAGCCCAACACGGGGCTCAAATTCGTGAACCGTGAGATCATGACCTGAGCGGAAGTCAGACACTTAACCGACTGAGCAACCCAGGTGCCCCTAAGTGTTTTATTTTTTTAAGTTTATTTATTTATTTTGAGAGAGAGCATGAGCAGGGGAGGAGCAGAGAGAGTGGGAGAGAGAGAAAATCCCAAGCAGGCTCTGTTCTGTGAGAATGGAACCCAATATGGGGCTCGATCTCACGAACCACGAGATCATGACCTGAGCTGAAACCAAGAGTCAGACCCTTAACCGACTGAGCATGCAGGCACCCCTATATTTTAAGTATTTTAAAACTATGATAAAAATATTCAAACATTTAGGAGTCAAGATTTGACCCATTGCAGACCTTCATTCTATTAAGTTATACTGCCAGGTAACATCATCACTCTGCAGTACTCAGAATGAAGTTTTCCTCACATCACCCTGCATGTATTTTAATTACCTGCAAATATTATCAGAAATTGTGTACTTTGTATCTGGTCTTTTTAATGCAGTCTTGAATAAGATGTCTGTGCTCAGTAGCAATTCTTTAATTTTACCACCTTGAATAAAGATTAGAGAACTGTAAAAAAAGAAAGAAAGAAAGAAAGAAAGAAAGAAAGAAAGAAAGAAAGAAAGAAAAGAAAGAAAAGAAAGAAACCTAAAAAGTGGTAGGAAAAAACATTCCCAGATGCTCATTCTTGATTATATTAGTGATTTCTCTGTAGTTTCCTGTTATGTAATTATTTTTACATTACTACAGTAGGGAGATATGCATAATGAGAATTAAAAATAAAAAAAATTAATTTCCAAAAGTTGATGTGTAAAACATTCTGAAAATCCAGAAAATAATGAAGAGGATAAAACTCATTCACAACCTTCTGAATCTACCCACAAAATACAGTTCTGCATACATCTGCTTGCATAAAATTATGAGTATATTACTTTTCTACAGAGAGTTGAGTACCGGTATACTATATCCAAATAAATGTCAAGTAAGGCTCCAGCACGTTTGTTCAGTGCATGCCTTTGTCATGATATACATAATAATGAATTGTACAAAAAGAAGACACAACCAAGACCTTTTGAGTCACAGTGTCAAAATCTGCGAGATAGTTTCAGCACATACAGTAATCTCTCGATATGACTTATTCATTGGTTAAAAAGTAAGCAACTGTTAGCTGTTATTGGCAGTGAAATTTTGAAACAATATGCCCTGTTAATTCTCTTTCAATCATTTGCATCAGTTTAATTAAAGAGAATCCTCAGACTGTAATGAGAATTGCTTACAAAGCTAATACTATTGGGGTGCCTGGGTGGCTCAGTTGGTTGAGCATCCAACTTCAGCTCAGGTAATGGTTTCACAGACTGTGGGTTTGAGCCCCGCGTCAGGCTCTGTGCTGGGACCTCAGAGCCTGGAGCCTGCTTTGCATTCTGTGTCTCCCTCTCTCTGCTCCTCCCCTGCTCATGCTCTGTCTCTCAAAAATAAACATTAAAATTTTTTTTAAAAAAGCTAATATTATTTGCAGCTCAAGGCTGATGCAAATCTGCAGCAATAACCCATTTCAATTATTTCAGTTTTTAAAAAATTTTTTAATGTTTATTTTTGAGAGACAGAGAGAGTGTGCGTGAGCAGAGGAAGGGCAGAGAGAGAGGAAGACACAGAATTGGAAACAGATTCCAGGATCTGACCTGTCAGCACAGAGCCCAACGCAGGGCTACAGCTCACGAACCATGAGATCCCCTGACTTGAGCCGAAGTAGGACGCTCAACCAACTGAGCCACCAGGTGCCTCTCGATTCTTTTAGTTTTTAATGTATAGTCTCATCACTATCCTTAACTGACTTTACAATAAGGTAATATTATAAATGCAAACTTATCTAATTAATACTTATTTCACCCTTTATTTCAATGTAAGATTTCATTTGAAAAAAATATATGGAAACCACTGACACGGAGGTATAAGTGAAGGAACCAGGGTCTTTAGTCTGGAGAATAAAAAGTTAAATTATTTTTTTTAATGTTTATTTATTTTTGAGAGAGAGACAGAGCATGAGCAGCACAGGGGCAGAGAGAGTCGGAGACACAGAATCCAAAGCAGGCTCCAGGCTCTGCGCTGTCAGCACAGAGCCTGACACAGGGCTCCAACCCACGAGCTATGAGATCATACCTGAGATGAAGTCAGACACTTAACTGACTGAGCCACCCAGGAGCCCCTGGAGAAGGAAAAGTTAAATGGAGATATTCAAGGTGCCTTCATATATCTGAAAGAGGAGTCATTTATGCTGTTTCCTTCAGAAAGCGGGAGAGTGAACTGATAATGTTGCAAACTGACAAATACCAGCACAATATAAGAAAGAACTTTGGCACAATTAGTTCTTTTTAAAAGTAAAGCCCTGCCACTGGAGCTCCCAAAGATTCAAGCATGAGTGATATAGGCAAAAATTGGGTCTTCAAGGAGTTCTGCACAAGGGAGTCCTCCTTTGGAAAGGAAAGATTAACTCCAATTCAGAGTTCAGAATCCAAGGAAGAACAATGCTTTGAGAAGAAAGTCTTCCTCTTTTAGGGATTTGGAAGAAAATCCTTGAATTTTCTGCACGCTTAATCATGTAAACCAGGAGATTAAATTCACATATAACCAGCATGCTCTGCCTGATACAGCAGGGATCTACAGCAGAGAGCAACTTAGAAAATTCCCTCCTTATGTGGGGATAAATTAGTGCTTGGAAACACTAAACTTCAGGAATCAGGGTTTGTAAAGTAGAAAAAACAAGAGAAGGGATTCAGGAAATTACACCCTGAAAAGGGAAAATAGTAATTTAGGGCTGACTTACATAAGAGCATTTTATATGTTCAGGTTTAGGCAACTGAAGGGAGAAGCAGGAAACCATTGTCCATGAGGATGCTCCCAAGTCCACCCTAATATCAATGGCTTATTCAAGTGCTTGAATATTCGCTTTGGGAAAAAGTCAAGGCATGTACATTGCAAATGGTGACTTCCTATTGAACTCATCCAAGAGAGGCAAAATAGCATGACAGTTAGCGGTGCACTGTCTAAAGCCCAACATCCTGGGTTCAGTTTCTGGCCATACTGAGAGTAAGGCCCACAAGTTTGCAAGGGACTTCTGATTTTAACACTGAAAGTCTCATTTCTTGAGAGCCCCTTCAGTCCCAGGCAGACCAAGCATTTGATCACTCAGATTCTACAACTGGATAGCTGAGAAAACTTGCCTAAATTCTTTGGGGCAATAAAAGCACCTACCTCAATAGTGCCATGAGGATAAAGTGAGTAATAAATAGTAAGTGTGTGGAGGAATGTCTATATGTGTTCACATTTAATAAACAGGGGTGATTTTTGTTATCTGTTATCAAGCTGTGCTCGGCCAACAATGCAACTGTAAGTAACCTGTCGGTTCCATGTAGGTGCTTATTTGCAACTATTTAAAATAAGTTCCTCCCTGTTTATTTATTTTTTTTAATTTTTATTTATTTTTGAGAGAGACAGAGACAGAATGCGAGTGGGTTAGGGGCAGAGAGAGAGGGAGACACAGAATTCGAAGCAGGCTCCAGGCTCTGAGCTGTCAGCACAGAGCCCGACGCTGGGCTTGAGCTCACGAACTGTGAGATCATGACCTGAGCCAAAGTCAGAGACTCAACCAACTGAGCCACCCAGGAGCCCCAGTTCCTCCCTGTTTAGATCATTATCTTCCCAAGAGCTGAATTCTAGCCACAAAGAAAAAAAAAGGATCTATCCATTTTTATATCAATGTATTGATCAATTATTTAAATATTTACTTTCATGTTTCCATATTAATCTGTGGATCAATCATTTAAATCCATTTGTTTAAATTCACATATAAACCGTATATACATTGTTCAACTCCACAGCTCAGAGGACTACATCCTTCAGGAATTTCACAAAAGTGCTGCATGTTTTCTCCTTAGAAGATACAATGGGTCTTGGAATCACCTAAAACAGTCCAAGTAGAGTGTTGGAAAGATGGGGAAAACAGGCCAGAGACAGAACAGATTATTCAGCGGGTGAATCAGAGCAATGATGTAGTTTCATGCAAATGCTGACAGCAATGAAACGCTAAGGAAAAGGCTGGAGTGTGGTGCTCATCTGTCAGCATTTATATAACTTTATGATGTTCAACACGGAAGAAAGAAAAATATTGCAAATGTACAGTATATCCCACAATGATCACATGAGTGTGTGATTTGCCAGAAAAGACTCTTTGTTCCTAAATATATTTAAAGACAATAGGCAGATACAGCTATATAAAAAATAAAAAAATAAAAAATTAGAGTATAAATTCTTAAGTAGTAGTGGGCAAGGCTTTCCTATACAACCTGAAAAGCACCCAAGTCATATTTAGAGTAAAAAACTACAAGTGGGAAAAACCACATGTTGGCAGAATTACCAAGGGCATCTCATCTGCTTTGATGGGACAGCATCAGACCCACTGTCATCACGTTAGTATTTTTACCTTAACAGAGGAGGCTAGATGATCTTTAAGTATCTTTCCAGGAAAAAAAAAAAAAAAAAAAAAAAAAAGCGGGGAAGGGCAGGACAAGAAAGGAAGGAGTTTGCTGATTCAGAGCTAATAAAGTTAGTAATAGTCACTAAAATAAAGCAATTTAAGAAAGGTCAGTGAAGAGCCAAATGTGTGTGGATAGGATTTTTATGAAGCACATTTGCTGAAGGACTAGATCCTGGCTTCTGCCTTACAAACAGTCGGTGTGGGCATGAAGAACAGGGGTGTCACAGCCCCCACGCATCCCACCCAGCGCCTGTCCTTCTGGGGACAGGAAGTTTGCAAGTTGCTGGGCATTTATTTTTCCTTCAGATTATCCAGAGGTAATAGACCACATGAATTTTGTTCATTCATGGAATAGTTAGTTTATTCACCCTAGAGATTGGTTCAGACAAAATAAAGCCTTAGTCAACTGGAGCCTAACTTACTACAACCTTTAATTAACATTTTTTCTTTTCATTTAGCTTCGATGAGAAATGAAGTGAATCACAAGAAAGTAATTTGACATGAGGGATTTATCTTTGAACCAACCAGTTCCGAGGCATAACCAGGTATTAGTCAAGATTCTTTTCTGGCTCATTTTGTTTATCTTTTCTATTTATGATAAAAAAAAAAAAAGTGTGAATTTAGGCTCAAATCAATGACCTGTAAGCATAGAGTGGTGTGAGATTCTTTGGAAACAGAAAGAATACTAGCCTTTAGAACTGGGAGGTACCTTCAAGACAGGGTTTGCTTCTTGTGGTATTCATGCCCCTTTCACTCTCAAGGATGTCCAGGTTTGGATAACAAATTATTTGCTCACCATAGGTGATCATCTGTCTGTAATTTAAAAACATTTTCAGCAGCAGAATCTTTTTTTAAATTAATTTATTTATTTTGTGAGAGAGAGATGCAGAGAGAGTTAGAGAGAGAATCCCAAGTAGGCATCATCAGCATAGAGCCCGCTGTGGGGCTCAAACTCATGAACTGTGAGATCACAACCTGAGGCAAAACCAAGAGTCGGATGCTTAACTGAATAAGCCACCCAGGCGTCCCAGCAGCAGAAAATTTTTCAAAAATTAAACCTTAACACAGAACTCTGATATATAAACAGAGCAACCAGCCATGCAGTTTGACCAGGACAATTGCCGAGTTTTAGGATGAAGAACATTCAGTGCTAAAACAGAGACAATCCCTGGTAAACCAGGACAGTGGTCACCCTATCATAAAACAACAAAAGCTCTGTTTTGCCAGTGTAAATGTATTTTTATAAATACAAATTCATAATATCTGTTTACTATTAAGCCAATTAACGGGGTGGGGGGAAGGTCACTTCAAGAACCAGAAGGAAGAAAAAATAATATTGAGAGTGATAGACGTACTCTTACATGAGCCTCAGAATGCAGTTTATTTCTGTATTTGTTTTGGTTTCATAATATTGAGGAAAGCCTGATTTGCATCTGAGTAAGCATTTGTGAGAGTTTGTTGGTAGTGTTCTTATGATAGTCTTCACTAGAGGCTCCAGATCCTTTCTCATTAGACTGATCCAGAAGCATATACGAAGAAAAGCAGAACATGTTTTTTTTTTTTTTTAATTTTTTTTTTCAACGTTTATTTATTTTGGGGACAGAGAGAGACAGAGCATGAACGGGGGAGGGGCAGAGAGAGAGGGAGACACAGAATCGGAAACAGGCTCCAGGCTCCGAGCCATCAGCCCAGAGCCTGACGCGGGGCTCGAACTCACGGACCGCGAGATCGTGACCTGGCTGAAGTCGGACGCTTAACCGACTGCGCCACCCAGGCGCCCCAGAACATGTTTTTTTAATGTCAAATCACTAACACAATCTAACACATCTTTTATGACAAACAGACAAGTCAGATTAGAAGCATCTAAAATGCATGAAGAGCATAAAAACTCTTTATTATACCATATGTATTGTGATGCGACATGTCAGAGGTCACTTCGTGTGGCCCAGTTACCCCAGTATCAGATGCTAAAATGCCTGGACCTGGCTGGCTTTCTCGTCATGTAAGTGCAATTCTGGCATGCGTGTTCTAGAAGTCCAATATCCTGTACAATTCTGTACCAGAAGTATTTGTGTTGGCCTGGGTCTTAAGAGACACTAGCATTCTTCATCAATATTAATACAGTCACAAGGGCTGTCAGGAGAAACTTTGTCCCCAATGCCGACTCAAAAAAGAGTTAAACAGCACAAGAGGTTTGTCACTGTCCATGTGTTGCATGTTGACATGCAACATATTTTTGTTTTCATGGCTTTTTTAAAAAAAAAATAATCGCAATCACACTTTAACATGATATTCAAGCTAATGAACCTACAGAACTGGGTTCCAGAAAACACAGAAGTAGCCATGATAGGGAACATTTCTTTATAAGGAGCTCCAGGCTCTAAATATTAACCCATTTAATCTTCAGAACAACCCTGTAAGATAGCCTTTATCCTTGTTTTTCCAAAACTGAGGCTCTGGAATTAGTCATTTGTGGAAGGTCACAAAGCTATCAAGTCACAGCCGGCCCTGAGCTCAGAGTTCCAGGATCTGTGCTGGCTCTAGAGTCTGTGTTCCTAGCCACATACTACCAATCCCCTCAGTGTAACAACACTACTGTAATATGTCCTACAGAAAACTTGTTCCTGGGGAGGTGAGATAGGAGGCAAAGGTCATGCAATTTGTAAAAGGTAGAGGTCTGGAGCTTGCCTCCCTGAGGCCCATTCCAGAGTTCTCTCTGACACACCTCAGCCGCTTTCCAGGCGTTTGTCTAACCCAACTTGTACAGACACTAATAACAGATTACTGTGCTACCTGTCTCATGCCACTAACTACGGAAGGCTTTACTAATTAGCGAATTATCACATTCTGACCATTTGTTTAGCGGGACACACAGCTGCACAGTACACGGCCTCCATGGACAGTTACAGATCACGTGAGCAAGGGCCTGGTTCCTTTCTAAAGACTAAAGACAGCCCCTTTTCTTGTACAGATTATCTCAGCTATAAAGGGTCTGAAGATCTGTTTACAATTACACAAATATTGCCTGTTTTGTTCCTGGCATGCCTCTTTAAAACATCATAAGCAAGCCACAAAAGCCCAGAGGGTGGCCCCATTCCTCTCTGAGCATTAAACAACTCCATTAACTTGTAGAGAGCTTGAACTTTTTACCAATAGCTACAGAGAAAGAACAATTGTCAACGGGGTGCAAATCGCTGGATTACCTGTCATAGGTACCCAAAAAAACCAGACTAATGAAAAATCACAACCAGTTTAACATATGTAGGCTATTTCCTACTCAATGTGTTATTGAAATTTGATTATAAAGTGATTAATTTCTAATATTTTCCGAAGAAATATTACAAATGGTGGTGAGAGTCCCAGACTATCTTCTTTCCCAAACATATTTGATCCACAGGGATCTGAAATACTGCACGTTCGCAATCAAAAAGAGAAAATGCTACTGGAGAATGTATTGTCTTCAAACTAGTAGAGGTATATTTAAACTACACCTAATAAACATACATCAAAAAATAAATACATATAGTGATTTCTGGAATGCATTGAGACACCTGTAACTAAATAGTGTTGAAAACATAATTAAGTAACTGGTCTTAGTTATCTTTGATTCTCATGTGTGAGGAAACCAGAATCTAATTAGAGAAGACAAATGGTGGGTGGCAATTGTAATGCTGACAGGAATCCCTGGGCACTTTCAAGGGTTTAGGACTAGAAGCGGAGAGTATTGGTTTTCTGTGTTTACTTCAAACCAGAGTCTTTCCTCTTCCTTCCTTTTAGAGGCACATCAATAATGATAGTCATTTACTACCTCACACTGCTTTCTCCTGGTGTACTTCCTCCCTTGCTATGTCTGGAGTCCCCACTGATACTCAGTGAGGTCACTTGCTGGCCAGGGGTTAGGCAGGGTCAGTGTGGCCTCACATAGACCCATCTCATGGTGCTTCTGGAAGCTGGCCGACACAGATGGGGCAAGACACTGTTAGCATGGGTTGAGGGTTGGACCATGGCCATAGTCCTGCCTGCAGGACCAGCTGGCCCTGGCCATGTTGGCCCCACCCACTGCCTCACCCCTTAGGTAGTATCCACAAGCAGTAAACACTAACACTCCATGGTTATATTTTCACGGTAAGAAGAGGGGTAATAAAAAATCCAGGCTCAATGAAAAGCAACTATCCTTGCTCCACAAGAGGACAAATATGACAAAATGTGTGCTTTGAACATAACCTTCACAGACTGGGGACTGAAGAATAAATCCTAATGTTCATGACTTGGACCCATAGCAAATCCTCTGATTCAGGTGCTCAGTTTGACAATCTCTCTGTTAAATGTAGCTTCCTCTAGGAATCCCACCCTGTCCTTCTGAGACAGGTAAGGGACCCTCTCAAGTTCTTAGAGAGCACCTGGCCACAAATGACAGGCCAAAGTCACTGTCAGGATGTTACACAGCACCTAGTCACAGCTTTCATCATGCTGTCTTGTAATCCTAAACCTGCTCATCTTCATTTCTCACTGGTCACTGTCATGGTTGAGAATATGGATCTCAAATGATCTGGACTCTAGTCTACCCTTTTCTAGCCAGGTGATCTTGGGCTATTTCATTAATTTATCTAAATTTCAGTTCCTTTATCTGTAACATGAAGGTAATAAGACTAGTTACTATATAGGTTTATTGTTACTAACACATACTATTAAAGTTATTTAAGTTCCTTGAGGAAAGGTGCTCTGCCTTCTTACTATTGCACCACCAGCTCCTACCGTGCTGTCTGGCTCAGGAAGAGTAGCCAAGAAACATGAGTTAATCATAATTCATAATTCCAGCTAAGGAATGGAAGAAAGTTCCAGATATGAAATGATGCTCTTCCACAAGGCATCTGTGCTAAGAGTTAAGCTGCCCTAAAGGTTTTCTCAGTGCTGACGCGTCCTCTAATTTTAAGGATTATAAGTGGTCTCAGCTATTTCAAGTGTTGAAAAGCATCCTCGCTCTGAGAAATGCTATTTCACAAACAGGCCACCATCTGCCGCAAAGATAAAAACGTTTGGTGCTGAATTTCTGTGGTTGTCAGTATCAACATGCCTGATATTTAGAACACTTACTTTTTTATGGAGCTGATTTGGGAGCACAGAAAGCTTCTGGGAATACTGCCCTACATAGCTGCCCTTTACAACCAGAACAGCTGTGCCACAGTTTTCACTGTTCTGAGGCTGAGAATAGGGAATTAAAGAATCCCAACAGCCAGGGCTCCATTTCGGAGCCCTCACCCGGATGCTATTCTAGGGCAGTACACACTCAAGTCTGCACCAAGCTTTCCAGCTTTGTTTACATTTTAGTTCTTAACATTGCATGTCAATTTAAAGTTTCTAAAGTTACTGTAACTGATACATATCTCAGTCCACAACACTGATACGCAAGGGAAATGTTTTATTAGTTGTTTTTTTTTTTTCTATAACAACTTAATTTCTATTTTGCATTCCTATTGCTCGGGGCAACAGAAGTGTGATTATTAGTTCAGTTGAAATCCCCTTTTCTCAAGAGTTATACGGGAGATCAGAGGGTTCATCCAATATCAAGCTGTCATAGGGTCTGGGGAAGTACCTGCTTCTCCAAGTGCTGTGTCTTTGTTTAGTAATCTATGAACCCACAGGCACCGATTTCCCAGCTCAGCCCCGAGACAGCCCCAGTCCCCGTCTCCTGGCCACTTTAGGTGAGCTCCACCCTTTGGAGCAACTCAGTCATTCTGTGGCTTCCTTGTAAATTAGAGCATGGGATTCTCTGTGGGCCTGTGGCCTAGTTTGCCCATACTCACTGCAAAGCCATTCCCTTCTAAGGCTATGTCGTTTCTGGGGGCTCCATCCACATGTACTCCTCTTGGGTTTTATAGCTCACCTATCAAGGAGGTCATGGGGAAGCCTTGCAGTTTAGGACCAGTGCTTCACTATCCCCACTCTATCTTTCCTGGAGGGAATCCAGGTGACATTAACAGTATCAGACTCTCAAAAATTTGGATAATTCCATAATCTTTCCTATCTCCCTAAGGCTGTGGGATTTTGGAACAGGAAGAGACTCCTTTTTTTCTCTTTGTGCTCTGCTACATTCTTACCCTGAGACAAGGAATAGGCCTCACTACTGAAAAGACAAGGTGGTAAGAATAAAGACAGAGAAGGTGAATTTGTGGATGGCAGTAGGGGGAAGGACCTCAGCTAATATTTTAAAAATTATCTTGCCACAATACATACATTGTCTCATTTGATTCTTACAACAGTTCTGTGAGGTAAACAACCTTACTTTTCAGGTGAGGAAACAGATTTATTTTTTTTTTTTAATTTTTTTTTCAACGTTTTTATTTATTTTGGGGACAGAGAGAGACAGAGCATGAACAGGGGAGGGGCAGAGAGAGAGGGAGACACAGAATCGGAAACAGGCTCCAGGCTCCGAGCCATCAGCCCAGAGCCTGACGCGGGGCTCGAACTCCCGGACCGCGAGATCGTGACCTGGCTGAAGTCGGACGCTCAACCGACTCCGCCACCCAGGCGCCCCAAGGAAACAGATTTAGAAAGATTAAGCAATACATTCAGCAGCTATCTCCCAGTTTAACACTGTTTGTTTTGGTTTTTGGTTTTTGTTTTTTTGACACTATTTTGTACTCCATCCAAAAGGCCTGGGACCCAAACCCTGTCTCTACATCACAGACCTGCTCTTTTCACCACCCCTTGCTTCCAAGCAAACTGTACTTCTCTCCATCTCCCATTCATGGCTTATTCCCACTTCTTCATGTTCTCCTCACCTTATAAAAGGTCCTCCCCACCATTTCAACCTGAAAAAGTCCTCTCCGTCACACATTTTTCATGAAGCCTTTTCTGGTCAAGCAGCAGTGATCATCCCTCTCCACTTGGGGTCTTGGTTCCTGCCTCACACTGCCTCTTCCACACTGTTTTGCATCGCCATTATTTGTGCTCAGGTCTTATCACATCTACTAGATTGACAGCTCTTTGAGCCCAACACCCTATCATTTTTTTCGCGAAAGTAATGAACAAATATACAAACGAATGAATAGATGGGTGGTTGGATGGAAATAGATGCTCCATGACTCCATAGAGGAAGGAAGAGTCTTAGCAGCCTCACATATAAAGTTGCTCTGTAGGAGGAACAAAGAAGAATACCCTGCAATTTTAGGGTGAGATGGATGGTAAGAAGCTCTGTGAACTGTCAGTTGGCTAGTCTAGCAGAATGACGAGAGCCTATGCATGGAAAGAGAAAAAAGCAATCATGGACAGCCAAAAAAAAAAAAAGTCTGCACCCCAGACAGAGTGGCCCCTTTGAATAAGGCATTTTCATATGTGTACTGCTTATTACTCTGGGATTCTCTGTCCATATATAAATGCATAAATAAGAGAGCATGACCACTAGCTGCTGTGAAACAATGAGATAGACTGTTGTGAGAAAAGCATAGTAACATTATTATTACAGTAGGTTCCATTTACTGGAGATCTGTTGTGTTCCATTTACTGGAGATCTTTTATGCCTCAGCTTATTAGAGACAACAAATCCTCAATTCTACCTATCAGTGGTTAAAGACTTAAACATAGCTATCAGACACTGATTTAATAACTTCTAGCCATCAACATGGAAGGTGTTCGAAGGAACACGGGGAAAACTAAAATTTGTGAGACTTGAGGAATATTATCCAAGTGGTCTACACAGGCACTTTGTGGGCACCCTGCAGGAAGACTAAAATAAAGAAAATAAGTAGCTGGCTACTAAGCATCATCTTTCCATCAGCATCCCTCCACACTCAATGACATCAGATGAAACAAGATTTCTGCCTGAGAGTCATAAACCCTGGGCTTCTCTGAGGGAGGCTCATCCCAGGAGCCTGGCATGTTAGGAATTTATTTAGCCAGCTAGTAGGAGGTTGATCAACACAAAACATGGTTACAATCAGATGTATACAACCAGGTGCTCTATCATAAAAGATATTTGTCTTATTTGGTTAATTATCATTTGAATTTTCTTCCCTTTCAATGCAGCAACATCTAATAATTTGTAGGAGGGACACATAATTCATTCTCTTTCTGCAACCTAAAGACTATGACAGTGGAAAGGGTTTAGGTAAATAACTGATGCATGTAAATTTCTCCCATTTTCTTTTTTAATCCTTCTTCATGTATACTGGTGGTCCATCCCTCCTGTTACAAAGATGTGGGGCAGGCTGCTGCCAATATCCTTCCACCTTTTGTGGGTGTCATGCTTTGGTAAGAGTTATTCCCCTAAGGAGGAACAACAAAAACAACACCGGGTAGGTAGCTGATAATTAAGAATCTCTCATACTTTCCAGAACTAAGAAAAAGATCTTAGCCATAAGGGTAAGGATTTACTGAGCCAGATGTCATGCCACACATTGAAAGCATAAAAACACAAACATTAGTTAGGTCCAGCCATCCTTGTGCCAGAAAGCTTTGGAGATGGCCCCCAATGATCTCTTCCTCCTGATATTCATGACTTGTGTCATTTCTTCACCTTGAGTGTGGGCTAGACTTAGTGGCTCACTTATAACAAACACAAGAAATAAAAACTGATGGGCTGATACTTCAAAGACTAGATTACAAAACAAAAAAACAAAAACCATAGCTTCTGTCTTGGACATCCCTTCTCACTGGCTTGCTGTAAAGGAGGCTAACTGCCATATTGTGAGCTGCCCTGTGCAGTGGCCCGTGATATCTCTGGCCAACAGCAGCAAGGAGCTAACACATGCTGACATGAGTGAGCTTGGGCTGTTGAGCCTTAAGATGACTGTAGCCCTAGCCAGCATCTTTTTCTTCTTTTTTTGCAAGTTTATTTATTTACTTTGAGAAAGAGAGAGAAGAGAGAGAGAGGGAGGGAGAGAGGAGGGGCAGAGAAAGGGAGAGAGAGAGAATCTCAAGCAGGTTCTGTGCTGGCAGCTCAGAGCCCGACAGTAGGGCTCAAATTCACGAACTATTAGATCATGACCTGAGCCGAAACCAAGAGTCTGACGTTTAACCAACTGAGCCACCCAGGTGTCCCAGCCCCAGCCAGTATCTTAACTGAAGGCTTGATAAACTCTGAGCCATAAGCACCCAGCTAGGCTGCACTCAGATTCCTGATCCATAAAAACTGAAATAATAGATGTTTGTTCTTTTAAACCACCAAGTTTTGGGGTATTTTTATGAAACAATAGACAACAAGAGTGGAGGAAATAGTTATATAAGCAAAAAGAAACTAGCATATGCCTTGTGTCATGTAGACACATGTCAGAAACTAGACTAAATGTTTAACATGCATTATATCATTTATTTCTAAAAATAACTCTATGAGATGCTGTTATTAATCCCATTTTACACATGAGAAAACTGACACATAACGAGGTCATGGACTTGCTTAAGGCTACACTGCTAGTAAATGGAGGAACTAGGACTCAAGCCCAAGTCTGATTTAAAAGTCCTTGCTCCACAACCAATGAATACTGTTTCCTAGTCATAGGCAATGGGTTTTACACAACAGTAAAAACCTATAAAAACTCCAGAGATTATTAAGGGAGTCAGCAATGATGTCTAACAGTTTTAGAGAAGTTTTTGAATTTGTGGTGGGTCTACAAAGATCAGAAGTCAATCAGACCTCTAAAGCTTGAAGGTCCATCATAGGTAGAAAAACTAACATGCAAAAGCATGCCGGGTAGAAAAAGCTCTTCAAATTTGAAAACTCCCTGTATAAATTTCAAAGCTGTGGGAATTGAGGCTAGATAAATCAATAAATTCATAAATCAGATCTGGCCTGCTAAAGGGTTTTCTCCCATTAAACAAAGCACTATTTTTTTAATGTTTATTTTATTTTTGAGAGAGAGAGACAGAGCGTGAGCAGGGGAGGGGCAGAGCAAGAGGAAGACACAGAATCTGAAGCATCCTCCAGGCTCTGAGCTGTCAGCACAGAGCCCGACACAGGGCTTAAACCCATGAACCACAAGATCATGACCTGAGCCGAAGTGGTTGCTTAACTGACTGAGCCACCCAGGTGCCCCTAAACAAAACACTAATTTTAAATTGGGTTACTTCTCTTTTATATTTCATCTCTTAAATATACATAAGATGCCATTTCAAAGTCATGTCAAAAAATAGAATTTAAATTTGCAGACTATAGAAGTTAGACCCTGCAATTGCCCAGAATTTTTGTTTAAGGTTTTAGACTCAGACTATAATAGAGACAGTTCCAAGAAATATCTACCCTTTTTTTATAATGCTCTATGACAAGTAAATATACAATGAACCTGAGCTAAGTGTCTGTTGACATGAATAATTCTGTAAATATTATCTCAGCCGTTATGATTTCATTGATCTCATATCAAGTCTGCAGTTTCATCTTAAAAACCTATCTCGTCAAGCTTCAGGTCTTTTATGGCCTACTTGGGGAATCTGTGATTTGAGGTACTAAAAAGAAAACACTAGCAATGTTGAACTCTTATGTTCTGAGACAGTGGTTTTGACTGTGGAAAAATATGTATAAAAGTCCCATTGCATATATCCTTACAATAGAAAAACTATCTGAAACTCTAATATTTAATGATAAAGTCCCCAACTTTAAAACATAGAGAAATAAAAGCAAAAATACAGAGCTTTTAAAATATAAAATTCCTATACTGTAAATTGAAAATAGAAGAACAATATGTTGGGGGAATTATTACCATCAAATAGAACATAGGGTTAATATACATAAAGAATTCCTTAACTCTACAAGGAAAACATCAGTATTCAACACATGATCATAGTTACTCCTAAAATCCCTATTATATTTCAGATGTTTTATTCATTCTGTCATTTCATCTTTTCAATAATCATTCAAGGCTAAGTACTGTTATCCTAATTTTGCTATTGGAAAACTGTAGCTTAGCAAGATTAAATAATTTACCCTAAATTATATCACCAACAAAGGGCAAGGTTGTCTTATAAGTAGGATTCTTAAGTTTTACTTCTTTCGGCCTTGACCTGCCATGTAGGTGAAAGCGTGAAAACCATGAACAGAATCTACACAGATATTATATTATCCTCAAATATAATCTAAGTAAACTAAGGCAAATTGAGGTAAATTTTAAGCATTCTAAATTTTTTTAATTTAATAATAACACATACATGGGCCTAGTTTTGAAACTGTAGGAAAAGAAGGAAATGTTTTACAATTTACAAATTGTGATCTGGTAAAACCTATCTGGAAATAAATTTAGCAAGCACTTTTTATTACTATTATAATTATACTTAGGGACAATTTGAATATCACCTTCTCTGCATAACCTTTCGTGGTATCTCCTTGTCCAAAAATATTATGCACTTTTCTGGGCTTTGAAAATATTTATCTCTGTGTTTCAATGCATAGCCAGTCACTGGAATATACAAAAAAGATATCAGTAAGTATTTCGTCACTGAATGAAGAAGTAATCCTTCAGAAGAGAAAAAAAGTTATGTGCATGAAAGCATACTTTACAAAATATTAGAAACAAGGTCAACAAAAGTGAAATGGTTAAGTAAAGGACATTAGAACGACATGACTATTTCATAGGCTAGAAACAATAATATGCAGTCATTGGTAAAGCCTAAGAATATTTAGCCAATGAGGAAAAGAAAACTGAATATAAAATACGTGATCACCCTAATATTACAATATGTTTGCACAAGGACAAAAGCTAGAAGTTAACGTGTTTAAAAAGTAAAAACTAACAATTCTATGAGACAGGTGAGAATGACATTGTCTTTCATCATGTCTCACGATTTTCTTTAATGCGGTTATTAAATTGCTCATACTCTTCTCAAAAAATGATCTAAATTGCTCAGATTATTTGGAGGACAAAACATTTTTTTTTCCACGTTACCAAAACTTCCTGTCTTGGCCATTAAGAAGTTCAGAGCTGTAGTAACATCCTTAGCCATTTGTTTCTAGCATAATTTTTTCTCCCACCTCTACTAGTGTTAGTACTTAGTTCTTACCTTTTATTCTTCTATTAATGGTTTGAGGGGTTTATTATATCTGTGCCTTTTACTATAAACTGCTTCAAATCCTTTTTGGAAGTAGAAGGATTATAAATAAATAACAATAAGGATTACCATATGATAAGTAAGCCATGCATAATACTAAGACATTATTCAAGGAATTAGGCAGATGCCATTAGCTGTCTAGAAAAACCAACTGAATGCTAATTAAAGCTAACTCCTTTACTCTTTCAACCTTCACCTCCCCACCCTCCCTGAAAAAGAACTAACACCCTTAAGATAAACTCTACTACATTACTTACTCATGATGTCTTTTTATTTTAAACTTGTAACAGCAATAACTACCTCAGCACAGGATGTACTGTAAGTATTAATGGGCAACTGAGCTACATGGCTTCTTTTGCTTCCAGCTGGACACCACCCCCCATTCCCTTCCATGCAACCACCCCCTTCCTCCCCCACAGCCCTTTTTCTCTCAGGATGTGACCTGTACTTTAATCCTTCTTGCTCCATTTTAATGCTTTGTATTTTTAGCTGTTTGGTCATTCACTAAAAGCAAGACTCACATAACTCAGTTGTTCATTTTATAAGGTATTCCACTCAGAGAACCAAGTTGCTCGTTTTAATACAGCTCTGAGATGTAACTAATATAAGAGTACATGTGAATTCATTGCATCTGATTCTCTTTTGAGGTTTATTAACACACCTTTCCATGTAAGTCCTTTTAAAAGAAATGGCATCTAAATAAAACCAGTTTGAAAAATGTATAGGAGGAGACTAGTTTAAGATATCAGAGGACTTATTATCGAAGTAGATGAAGGCAGATACAGTGACCTTGAACCTCTAGAACAATTACCAATCCTACCTTCCACCTTCCCTATTCATCCTACTACCATTGGTATAAACTGATATTGAACAGAAAATTGAAAAAAAAAAGTGAGTAGTATGTTATGCTATTTCATATTAAAGAAGGAATTGGGAAAGGAAAATCCAAACAATATTTATATAATTCAATTCTGTCAAAGTATGTAATTTGAAGATCTTTCAGGGGTTTGAAAGATTAAATATTATTTTCAGTATGCAGAGGAAATAACTTACTTGATACCTGGCAATTAAGCCTTTGCAAACTCACAGGTTGACATCTTTTATTTGATTTATACCAAACAGAATAAAAGTTGAACAGACTTGAAAGAATATATTTTGCAAAGTAAGTACAATTCTAAGCAAACCTAATCTCCTTCCTAAGTATCCAACAATATTCTTCCAACTGCCTCCATTAAGAGGGATGAATGAAGAGGAAGCCCATACATTCTATTGTATTTCAGGACAGGGATTACATTTTTAATAGTGTTAAATAGAAAGTCTCAATAGTCATTTCAAAGGAAACACTGTTAAAAGAAGAAGAAGAAGAAGAAGAAGAAGAAGAAGAAGAAGAAGAAGAAGAAGAAGGAGGAGGAGGAGGAGGAGGAGGAGGAGGAGGAGGAGGAGGAGGAGGAGGAGGAGGAGGAGG
>NW_024412407.1:20683798-20760852 GCF_014898765.1 Herpailurus yagouaroundi
GGAGGAGGAGGAGGAGGAGGAGGAGGAGGAGGAGGAGGAGGAGGAGGGAGAGCTGAAAGAATACCTATTATGAACATGTTCTTGCTTCTAGCTGGCTAACAATAGAAACACCATTTGGGATGTTCCCATGAAATAAGTACCAACATGATTTTTCCTTAGCAATGTGCATCCATGGATGAATCAAGTCATTTCAAGAAAGCAAGCAATTATTGCTACCTGTGGTATAATAAGAATAGCTATAGGACCATAAGTGTTAGGTCAACAAAGACCTTAGATTATCTCTAGTCCCCTACCTATTTTTTTTATAGGTGAAGATGCATGGGTAAAAGGGGCAAAGTAGCTTGCCCAAGGTCAAATAATTAGTGATAAACAACATCAGGACTAGAATTCCTCAATCAGTATTTTAGCTACCATGCCATACTGTTTTTCCTCCATCCTTCCATCTGTCCCTCTACTTAGCCATCCATTCAGTTTACTCTACAGGCCTTTGCAAAGCTTAACCAGAAGCAATGTCTGGCCCCAGTGAATCATTCTTCCCCCTGTACATGGTACTGTGCAGTGTGACTTTGCTATTCCTCCCATCAGGAGGGACAGATTGTTTCCTTACTTGCTGAATCTGGACTGACCTTGCCATTTGCTTTGGTTTTATAAAAATGTGGCAGAATTGACAATATACAACCTTAGAGTCTGGATCTCAAGAGACCTTGCATCTTCTCTCCCCATCTTGCTGCTCTGAGACTGCTGTACAGGGAAGCCTGGCTAGGTCATCTCAAAGATGAGAAGCCATGAAGCAGAGAACCAATATACCTGAACCAACAATACCAGTCAACTTCTAGACATAGATATGAAGTCGAATAAAACCATCCAGTCCCCAGCTGATATGCCAAGTGACTGCAAAGGCTTGAATGAGTTCAGCCAAAACCCTGTACTGAAGAGACCGGACATCACAAATGAGCACTGCACAAATGACCCACAGAATCATGAGCAAGTAAAGAATTGCTGCTTATAGTCTCCAAGTTTTGGGGTGGTTATGTAGCAATAGATAACTGATAGATACACTATGATAAGTACTAGATTCTAGAGAGATAGCCAAAGAGAGAGATGAGTAAGACAATCTTTGCCATCAAGGAACTCATGATGAATATAAACATAAAAGCCACCCTTTAAGAAATGAAGTGATAAATTTCATGCAAATTTTCTAAGTGAGAAATTATTAGGAGCTAAATCCAGGTATTGAAGTTATTCAGTAGGGTTTGATGACTGAATAGGTGGCTGAAGGAGTCTAGTATGATGTCTACCTGAGAACACCTGGTCGATATTGGTGACATTAGGCTGCAGAAAGCCTGAGGAGGAGTAGGTTTAGGGAAAAGGGGAGGAAGATAGGAGTTCAGATTTGACATGTTGACTTTGATAAGGAACCTAAAAGTATCAGGATGAAGTTCAAGCCTATTTAACATCCAGGTAGAAATGGATATATGAGCCTGAATTTCTGGAGAGCAGACTGGATTAGAGAACAACCTTATAAATAATCTATAGCTACTAATAGTAGTTCAGTCACAGGTAGGGCTTAAGTTGATGAGAGAGAAGGTATCAGGTAAACTAGAGTGCAAGTAGAAACAGTTAGTGGGCCATTCTTCTAAGAAATGTTCTGGGGTCAAAAGGAAAGACATTGTGGGACAGACACATTAGGTCCAGGACAACTTTATTTTTTGTCTAATGTCAGACTTTAAGATTCCGTGCTTTTTCACCTTCTTCCCACAAAGAAGAACTACTACATAGAATATCAGCTAAATGTGTAAGAATTTGAGATTGAGCATGGGTAGTTATATCACTCAAGACATAACATTTCTTTCCAAAGATCTCTGTCTTTCTGAGTCACTCATCAGATGACCAGCTGTTGAGTTCCATTCTCTCTTCCTAGACACTTCCCTTGCATGGCCCTTACATCTACCCCTCTTCCTTCTTAACCAGAGCAATTTAGCTCTGACCCTTTTCTCTCAGGACATCAGTCTACCTATAGGCCCCAGAGGCCCAGCCTCTGAGTGGGCTCACCAGGGCATTTACCACACAAAATACTTCATGGGGTTACTGCTAAGAGAAAAAAAAAAGATGGATTCATCTTGGTACCTACTGAAATGGGTTTCCAGAGAGTGTAGTGGAAAGAGAATAGATCAGGAGAAGGAAGCACAGTGCTATTATCAGTCTATGCGTTTAGGAAATAGATGATCACAAGTTCTGTTATCGTCTCAGCCCAGGATGATAGGGATGAAAGGTACAGTGGAATAAATTGGCCTCAAGGCTACAATATAAAATGAGGAACTTCCTGTAATTTGAAATTTAACTTAGAAACCATAAAAAATAACTAAAAATTAAAGATCTCCTTCATTTTTTAATTAACATTGCACTCCTAAAAGGAAACCATATATTCAACCATTCTTTTTTTTTTTTTTTCAACGTTTATTTATTTTTGGGACAGAGAGAGACAGAGCATGAACGGGGGAGGGGCAGAGAGAGAGGGAGACACAGAATCGGAAACAGGCCCCAGGCTCCGAGCCATCAGCCCAGAGCCTGACGCGGGGCTCGAACTCACGGACCGCGAGATTGTGACCTGGCTGAAGTCGGACGCTTAACCGACTGCGCCACCCAGGCGCCCCCAACCATTCTACTTTTTAATTAGTATTTCCTCTTACAGCGACAAATAAGACTACACAAATTGTTGATAAAATAATTATCACTATTTTGTTTAGCTGTACCATATTGGAATTTCCAAAGATCTCTGACTCTATTTTCTATGCACTTTGTAAGACATACAAAACACTGGAATGAACTCTGAACTAGAAACTGCCCCTTATAGAATGAGAAAAATAATTTCTGTTATAGCAATTAATTCCAGTCCAAAAACAAAAAACAAAAAACCTCTGCTGAGGTGAGGATTAACAGAACAGCCAAATTCTCCATCTTTTACCCAGAGGAATAAATACTATTCCAATATGTACCCAAGGCATCTCAAGGGAAGTTTTGTGATGTTTTCATATTTTTCCAAACCACTTAAGAGCTTTGTGATGCAAACAAAAATGGTAATTTTGGCCGTCAATAAAAATAATACTCCAATAATGGGAGAACTGGCTAAAATAATTACACTAATTAGGATTAAGAAACTATGACACTTCAATCAACATTTTAGAGTCTGAGATAAAAAATAATTATAACAAGTCACACTTTTTCCCAAGAATTAATTAAACAAGGGGATGTGCACTATCATTAAGTAGTTTTCAAGTAGCTGCTCCTCTTAAGAGGTCCAGATCAATAGAGACAGAAGTATTCATAAAACTTCAGATCCCAAGCAAGCTGTTTAGTTTTAGATGGTGGGAAGAGCATTTTTTAAAGACTTGAGAAGAAATTCAAATATTTTCAGAAGACCTGAAGCTCTCTCTACCTCCCAATATTTTCCACTCCATCTTTAGGCCTCATATTTGCTACTATCATTGCCATAAGAATGTCTGGGCCATCACATCCCCAGCAGACAACTTTATAGTTCTGAGAAGCTTCTATTCTCCATACCCTATAAGAACACCACATATGTGACTGGAAGTGCATAGAAGGTTCTTTCCCTCAAATACCTTGCATCTTCATGTCCTAGTAACTGAAATTTCACCATGAGAGATTTTATTCTTTGCTTTAAAACAAAACAAAAATGAAACAAAACACCTTTGTTCTCAATGAACAAATATTTACTGAGCACATACTAAGTTACATGCTTAGGTTTGTGGTATATGCCATGCAAGTTATAGGAAAATACAAGACAGGCTTGCTGTCCTCAAGGAGAAACATCCAAGCTGGGAAACCATGAAGACTACAGAGTCCATGGCAAAGGTCATTGTGGTGGTCTGTATGACCTATTGGTATGTGTGTCAGAAGAGAAAAGACACCATGGAATACAGAGAATTCCAGAGAGGTAGGGGTGTGTGAAGCAGTGTAGGGGACATTCAAACACATGTCTCTTGCACTACAGTTCTGCCCAAGGCCAGAACTGCCACTGACCACAGCAGTCCCACAGTCAGAATGATTCACCTGGGAGAGTCAAATCTTTTTATTGAAAGATGCCCATGTCTCTCTGACCTCTGATCTTTTTCCTGTCTTCCACTACCCTCCACCCCCACCCCCAATTATACCACTTCTAGAAGTTGAGAGGGGAACAGAATTCAGGGAAGGCCGGCCTTGGGAGAAAAAACTGAATGTGTAGGTGGTCTCACAGGAACCTGGGACAAAGCCAGTTGGTTAGGAAAGCATTGAATGGATCCAAGCAGTAGATTTCTTTTAGGATTTTCTGAGTCAGCCCAGGATCAAAGGAGTACCCTCCACCTACTTTCTTCTTCTATCCCTGGGCATAGAGAGAAAGTGAATTTCACTACAAAAAAAAGTCGGGGGGGGGGGTGGTGAGGGAAGAAAGGGAATGGCTTTGGTACCAGTGGGGATATGGAGTAAGGAAGATGGCCCAGGCAGTCTCGCAGGTGCTCTCTACCCCAGCTAGAACATCTGTGGCCACCTCTGTAGTGCTGGCCTGGGCCGGAACAGGCAGCTCTCTAAGAGTTCATAAGTCTTTGTGGCTGGAGCTCAGTCCTGGGCTCATAATGTAGTGTGAAAATAAATAAAACAACACCTCAGTCTGTGGAAATTTAATAATGTGTTATATTTAAAGATAATATTAAAATAAAAACACAGTCCTCATTGTGGGTTCACCCTTCTCTTTTTAATGATACTATAAACTTAAATAGAAAAAGAGCTCTACCCTAGCTGCAAAATATGAAATGGGTGGAGTCAGAGAATCCTGTAAATACATTTTAAAATGTGTTTCTAAAACAGGTTCCCAGTTTATGGGTTTATTTTACCAACCTTCAGCTTGCTGATTTACAGATCGGCTCTGAGCAAACCCAAGAACAGGCCTCAAACTTGGCTCTGCTTTCCTAAGGGAAGGGGATCCAACTACAGGTGCTCACAGGTTGGGGGTGAAGGTGGTGGGAGTAAAGGTTCGTTAGGGGAGTCGATACAGGGTGCAGATTGATAGTAAAACTAAATCCCCAAATTAGAAGCTACTGAAAGCCCCAAATTATGGCTTCAAAGAAGTCTGATAAATGTATTCATTCATTTCCTTTTGTCTTGCAAACATAGGGGATGTTCTGGGCAGCATGTCATGGATATTATGAAGCCTGGCCTCTCTTTCTTCCATGGAATCAGTCAACATCTTCATTGTAATTCTATCTTTCCTAGATAGCATCTGCATCCATCGTTTCTTTCTGAATATGCCATCTACATAAGACCAGGAGGATGACGATTGTGAAGGCCCACGAGACAGTGACTACTTTGTACTCTGAGTTAGGAATGAGAAAATTACAGAAAAGATCAGTGATTCACATGCTCCTATCTCCACCTCCCGCCCCGACCACAAATGAAATACAGATCTCCTGCCTCCTGAAGAGGACTCATAGTACTTTCCCCAGAGCCTTTGCTCTTTCCCCATTTAAAATATCCTTCTTTCCCTCTGCTCAAGTCTTCTCTCCTCCTTGAGCTCAAAGCCTCACCAACCACCCAGCCTAGGGTGAATGCTTTCTCCTTCAAACCCTCACACCATGACCCCTGCTATGCCCATGTCACATCTACCACAAATCACTAACGTTGTCAGAGATGGGTTATATTACATGGATTTCTGGGGGCACCTGGGTGGCTCAGTTAGTTAAGCATCCAGCTTCAGCTCAGGTCACAATCTCATGGTACATGGGTTCAAGGCCCATGTCAGGCTCTGTGCTGACAGCTCAGAGCTTGGAGGCTGCTTCGAGTTCTGTGTCTCCCTCTCTCTCTTTCTCTCCCCACCCCCACTTGCTCTCTTTCTCGCTCTCTCAATAATAAATACTTAAAAAAAAATAAATGGATTTCTGGGCTTCTGAAACTTTAGTTTGCAAAAGATCTACCTACCTAAGAAGCATAGTATACATGTAGAGTTCTGCAGATTTTCTATGGTGGAATCTAGGAATGCACATGTTTAATCAGTTTCCCTAGTGATTCTGGTGCAGTTAGTCCAAGAATCAAAGTACCCTGTGAGAGACATTGTCCTAGACACACACATACACACACACACACACACACACACCAGAGTAACCATCCTTGGAATTTTCTCACACCATTAGTAAACAAATAAAAAATGAAACACTTTCATAATATCCACTTAAAAGGAAGGGGGAAAAAGTCTACTATGGAGACCAGCATTTTAAAGCATTTCTTCGTTTACTAATTTTATAATTACTAGCATAATAAACATCTCTAACAAAAAGGGTAGTATCTTCATCGGCTTATACCACTCAATCTCTTTTCACTAAACCTTGTTATTCCATAATCTAGCCCAGAACATTAAAATGAAACCTTTTGCCTTTAGAGGGATAAACCAGAAGCTTCTCACTATCTAGAGACACTATCTAGAGTCCTCCCTGAGGACTGAAAAATTTTGGAGAAAGATATTCTGATCATAGACTCTCTTCCCATTCCTCAAAAATCATTATAGCATTATAGTATCATGGGGATAGTAAAAGACGACTTCCATGCTAGAATGTAAAGGTTTGATACTCAGATAAAAATGTGAGCCAAACAACCCTAAAACAAATATTATGAGACTTGATGGGAGGGATGCTCATTTTGCCTTCCTTGTGATTCCATGTGGAAGGAGGGACCTTACTTGACAACAGTTCTGACAACTCCCTGCTCACTCATACTTCTACTCCTTTGGAGAAGACCCTGGTGACATCTGTTGGGTCTGTTCCACTCTCCATGTGCAATTAATGGGCTGAGTGGGTCATGTCCCCCTACATGGGCAGCCTGCAGGACTCCCTATAGTCCCACAGTGCTGGAACCAGTTAGCTGGACACTTCAGTCAGGAGCGGTATGGGAACAAGCCCATTTAGCCATACATCTAAAGCTGCTTGTCCATTTAGCTTCTCAGTAGTAAGGCCACATGTTATCTCTCTCAAGACTCCTGGGTCCTATTTCTCAACCACATAATGAAAGAAATGACAATCAAGAGAGGTCATTCCACTACTGTATTCACTACAAACAATTATTAGTGTTTCTGGAAGCCCCAGTCAGTTCTGCATCTGACTTCTGTGGCTTTATCTTACCTGATAATAGGAATGTCCCAGGTTATAGTCTGTTTTCTTAACCAGATTCTAGGTTCTTAAGGACATGAACCAGGGGCCCTTGGGTGGCTCAGTTGGTTAAGCATCGACTCTTGGCTTCAGCTCAGGTTATGATCTCACAGTTTGTGGGATTGAGTTCCACATTGGACTCTGTGCTGACAGCATGGAGCCTGCTTAAGATTCTCTCTCTCCCTCTCTCTGTCCCTCCCCTGCTCATGCTCTCTCTGTCTCTCAAAACAAATACATAAACCTTGAAAAAATTGTTTTTAAAAAGGACCTGAACTGGATATTATTCATATTTGTATCCCCAGAAGTTAGTACATAGTCAGAACCAACTTCATGGGACCTGTCACACAGGGAACTGAGTTTGGTTCCATGCTCTTCATTGCCATCCTGACCTTCTTCATAATTTTTGAACTAGGTCCCTATATTTTAATTTTGCAACAAAGCCCTTTAAATTATGTGTCCTGTCCTGGTTG
The DNA here is from genome assembly GCF_014898765.1 of Herpailurus yagouaroundi. Lineage (NCBI taxonomy): Eukaryota > Metazoa > Chordata > Mammalia > Carnivora > Felidae > Herpailurus > Herpailurus yagouaroundi. Next base: position 20,691,459 of record NW_024412407.1, read on the forward strand.
TAGTAAACACCCAGTATTGCATATTAAGATAAAAGACAACACAGTTTCAAGGACTGACTCCTGATTCTGCTACCTGTGACTTTGGCAAAGTTCTTTAACTTCCCTAATCCTCAGTCTCTTCACCCCTAAAATTGAAATAAGCATAGAAATAGTAATAATAATAGTTATAATGGAAATTAAATTAGATGCTCCAGGTTGGGTGCTTGCTCCAGTGACTGACACTTAATAAAGTCTCAACAAATATTCAGTACTCCACTTACTACTGCTTCTACCACAACTAATTCACATGTTGCTACCGCTAACATATAAATCACTTGGACCCCAAGGAAAAGATACTGACATGGGCACAGAATGAACATCTTCAGGAATGTTCTGTGCTTGTGTGGGTTCTAGCTCCTCAACTTTTCCCTGCTAACTGTTAAAAAACTTCTGAGAGAACAGAGGGGTGCCTAGCTGGCTCAGATGGAAGAGCATGGGACTCTTGATCTTGGGCCCCACATGAGGTGTGGACATTACTAAATAAATAAACCAACAAATAAACAGACTTTAAGAAACCTCTGAGAAAACTGAAGTTACCCTTTCACCTTTTAAGAAACAAGACACAGCCAAAAGCATTGGCAATTCCCACAAGCAGTAATAGTTAAACTAGTTCTCTTGGAAGATTTTTGCTATTGTTCCACATTCCTCCCTCTCATCCCACCGAGTGAACATTTACATTCTCTTGCCCTTTATCTCATCTAAAAAACAAAAGGGGGGGAAGGGTCTTTAACAAGCCCCTGGTAGAGTGGGAGGGGGCAGGCATAGAGAATGGGACTTCCCTAGGGAAGATGGCAGAAATAAGAAAGCAAGTCCTGTGAGGCAGTGTACACCTCCATTAATTTAGGGACAACTCTTTTCTTGGTAACTTAGTCTTTTTCTAGCTTTTTAAAAATTTTCAATATATTTAACTCCCAGAGGAGTCATGTCAGTTGAAGTATGTTTTCTTAGAATGTTGTCAACTTGTCACTTCCCTGCTAATGCCCCTGTACTTTTCTAAGTTTGTTGGGTAGCTTTGAGTCTGTATTGCTCCTTGGCCAACTGGATCAGGTGGACTTCCAGGATGACTAGAATCAAGGTTTTTCTTCAGAAGTGGTTGCTTAAAAATCTTTACTCTGAAGCTAATGAGACATCATTATTTCTCCCTCTTGGTTTTGGAAGAGCAGAGGATTTCAAAAATATATGACATAAGTCTTTTGGAAGCTACCACGTAACTTTAGAGTTCAAATCTTGGTTCTTAAATATATTTTATCTGTAATCTAGACTTAGTTTACCTGCATTCCTCCTCAGTCCCCTAACCTCCAATGACTCATGATGGTTCACAGAGCATAGATTTTTTTTTTAATAGGCAAAGGGCACTCACCTTCTCCTTCTGAATTGAGGACAATGATCTCTAGTTCTTCCTTCCTGAAAAATCTACAACCAAATCCTCATTTTCATAAAGTTTAGGTTTTCCTCCTCTCTTCCCTCTTCAAGAACTCTTAAAGCAAGGTAGCAAGAGCAATAAGGTACACTGAAGCCTTGTAGAAAGATGATATCTGTTCATAACTATTGCTTTTCTAGAGCACCAGAGACAATTGTTAATTTCACTGAATCTATATTTCTCAACATTCAACACCATCTATATTATAATTTCTCTCCTTTTTTTGACTACATGCAAAGGTACCTATATTCTCATTTTTCAGTGCTCTCAATCTAATGGACACTTAGTTAATTATGGTTTAATTATAATGTATACTTGAAAACATTTCCAGATTCTTTTTGTGACTTTAAGGCCTTCCTGAGTAAAAATATTTAAGGGTAAGAATAAGACTATATTCTAAATACCGTTAAAAAAAACAACCCAGCCAAGTTACCAGGTGTCCAGAGTATCCATCGGATGGTGGTCATGAATCTTTGTCCACAAAATCAGCTGTGAAAGATATGTAACTTCTTGTATTTTTCTATAACCGAACTTAATTTTAATTATAAACTCTCATGCTTCAGGCAGGAGAAGCTGAAGCCCAATCAATTTAGGCCTGTCATTCTCTTCCTGGAGTTGTTTCTAATTTCTCAGAAGTCTTATGTGGTGCCAAAGCCTGAGAGGGGTGTCATTTTATTAGCATCATTTCTTATCCATGATGACAGTTATCCTACTGCCTTGTTTCTATCTGGTCTTTGATTCCCTGTCCACACAGGTCACTGCTTAGTTGTTCTCCCTTCCTATCTACAAGGCTCCTCCATGTCTCTGTGCTCAATCTGTCTGTCTGTCTATAACTGTAAATATGTCTGTCTGTTTCTGTCATTTTCTGGTAATATCCATGCTTCTCCCTTTCTAGGGCTTGGGATCCTGCTGTATCTCTTACAAAAGGATGAGCTACAGAAAACCCAGTGGGACAATGAATAGGCCATCACTGTGTCTGAGCTGCTCCTGGAAAGTTCCAGGAATGTGGAAATTCTGTGAGGCCATCTCAATTCCATCAGCCTGGACAAAACTCCCTAGCAGACTTTCTATTTGTCACCTTCTTCAGTTCCTCTGGGGAAAGAGAACCCAGGCCTCCACTGCTTTCAAACCCCCAGAATCAACTCCCAGAATCAACTTGAATTTCAGTTGGTTCCTACTTTGAACCTGAGAGAGAGAGGCAGGAGCCTTTCTTTCTCAAAGACCCACGCTGTCTGTTCACTTTCTGCTTCCACTATAAGTTCCCCCCCACTCCCTTGCATAGGGACTCTGCTCATGTGTGTACTTGTAGGAGAATGCCACAGGAATCTGCTCTCTGTGTCATGATCTTTTCCCCAAATCTATTTCATTTCCTCTTCATGCAGCTTTCCTTTCCCCTCAAGGACCTAGATAGACTTTGAAACTTAAAACCCAGGAAAAAAAAGTTCTTGTTCTCTTTCAGTTTTGTCATCCCACTATTGAAGCAGTTATTACAGAGCACCAGCAACTTCCTGAATGAAAGTAGAAATCTCTAGAGCTGTGCCATCCAGTATGGTAGCTAAGGGCCACAGGAAGCTTTTGAGTACTTGCGATGTGGCTAACCCAAACTGAGATGTGGAAAGTACACACTGAATTTCAAAGACTTAAAAAAAAAATGTACAGTATCTTGTTAATCATTTTTTCTGTTAATACCATGTTGAAGTGATAATATTTTGGATATATTTGTTAAACAAAATTACTATTGAAATTGATTTTACCTGCTTCTTTTTACTTTTTTAATGTGGCTACTAGAAAATTTTAAATTATATATGTGGCTTGCATCTGTGCCTTACATTATATTTATATTGGATGGCACTGCTCTAACAGAATAAGTAATGGGAACCAAAAATAAATAAGTCAATATTTTAAAACTATTATCACACATCTGCAGCATATCCTGCCCAAATGTGCCATTTAACAAACACTCTGAAATTTAACAATTACTGAATATGTTTTATGTACCACATCTGCACAATAAAGTGAGGAAATAAAGGTGAATACTACGTTATCATTTCCATCAAGGAATTCAATTTGGTAGGACAGACTTGTGAGTATGTCACTAATTACCAAAAATGAGATGTGACAAGTTCAGAGTGGGGGCATTATTTCTTCTTTCTGGGTAGAATGGGGACAGGTGAGGTGAAAGACAGACCCTTCAGAGGAGTTGCCATCTGAAATGGATAGACCCTCGTGTGGAGAGGGCATTCCAGACAGAGAGAACTGCACAGAAGAGTCAATGTATTCAAGAGATAAGGAAAATCTTAGTGTGGTTGCAGACAATCTGGGTCTGAAAAGAAGAATCTGGAAGCCTTGACTGGGATCAGATTATGAAAGTTATCAAATGCCTAGCTGTGGGTATTGGATTTTATCTTCTAAGGGAACAGGGACCCATTAAAGACTTTTAAGCAGAAAAATAGCATGGTTAGATTGGAATTTTAGAAAAAATAGCTTTGGCAGAGAGTGGACTATAAAATAAAATGGAGAAAGACAAGAGGCTAGCAGGTAGGTGGGGTCAGGTTCTTACCACTACACTTGCTGTGACTTTGGGAAAGACTGATTCCATAGCAGATCCATTTGGTCTAATCATTGCTCATACTTGAAAATAAAGGTTTAAAAAAAATCACTTTTCTCAAAATCCTAGTTAAAACAGAACTCTTCTAGTCTTCTATTCAAGGCTAGCTTGGTGACATTCTACTTCTGGTTGCTCAGTAATCAAATGCCCAGGAAAAACTCCGCCTATTCCTAGAGAACACTCGGTCCACTTATGACTTCAATTGGTTATATGCAGTTAACTCTTGAATTTTCTTAGTTCCATTTTCAGGGTTGATATAAAAGAGCCATGGATAAGGGTGAGGTATGTATGAAACTGAGTCTCCTGCATGCTCTGGGGAGTTGAGCAGGGTGTGCATTCTCTCTTAACTGGTCCAAAAGTGATCCAATCAGCTCATCCCTCCACCCCATAAAATTGGCTTCTTCCTAATCACAAGGCACAATGAAGGAGCAAATATCAGCCTCACTACCCCATAGAGAAACAACAGCTGATCAATGCAGTTAGGGAAGAAAAGAGAGCCTGGAACCATTATTTAATACTCTTAATTTGCATCTTTGCCTGGGTTGATGGGTGAACCTAGGGGAATACATCAAGTTCTTAAAAAAAAAAAAGTATCCTTTCTGAATATGCTGATTTGTTAGTCAGGTAGATGTGAATTCATTCTCTGGAGTTAACTGAAAGCATTATTGACAGCAGTAGAATACATCCATCTGAAACAATGTTTAGAAATCAAAACAAAATTTTGGCTCTTCCAATGTGAGATGCCTCTCAGTTCTCCTGAAGCTAAATAACAAATAATCATAAATCAGTCTTATTGCATTACCTTACTATTATGAACAGCATGGTGTCCTCTAAGGATACAATTTAAATGATGGGAGTGATTATATGACAGCTGACTCAGAGTTTAAATATTTTTTCCCAGTAAATGTCTCTGAAAATTTTACAGTATGAGTCAGGAGATTCTTGAGGATAACCCTTGCATCCAGGTAAGTCTGAGAATAATAAATGGTATGCCCAAACCTGTGTTTAAAGGGGAATTTCTACCTACTTCCTACATTTAGCTGGTCAGAGGAATGGATAGTTTTGGCCCTCTGGTTCTTGGGTGAAAAAGAAAGGAAGGAAGGAAGGAAAGAAGGAAGGAAGGAAGGAAGGAAAGAAGGAAGGAAGGAAGGAAGGAAGGAAGGAAGGAAGGAAGGAAGGAAATAATTTAGAACAAATTTGAAAGTAAATGGGTATCAGTAAATAATAAGTGATCCTAAGAGTTAATTTTTTTTTTAATTGGTATGACCAAAATCCAAAATGCAGGTCCTGTAGTCCCAGGTGGGTGTGCAATCATGGTGTTTACCTCACTACCCCTCTACAAAGGAACATGTAAGCTATTCTAAAAGCAAATAAATACCTTAACATATTTTTGGAGGCAGAACATAAATCAAGAACAAACTTGCTCAAGTTGACCTAGACTTAAAAACTTTTCCAATTATATGGTGTGACTAAGCCTGCTAACTGCTTAATTTTTACACAGTCTTGTCAAGAATCTAACTTAGAGCAGTGAACTATAGCAATTTAGCATGATGGTCAGGTTTGTTAGCAATAGAATAGGCCTCGGAGGAAATCAGAAAAGGACAATCAAGCATAGACAAACCCAACAGCTTTTAAAATAAGCATCTTGGCTGATATACCTCTAAGATGCCCTCTTTTGTTTTAAATGGGAAATAATTTATTAAGCAAATGAAATATGCTTCATTGTCCTGACTTATTTCAAATATTTTTCTTTGATGTATTTTAAGTAGCCAAAAAGTTTTCAGAGATTTTTAAAAAGTAAATATTGATATCTCTGTTTTCTTTTTCTTTTTTTTTCTTTTTAACTAAAATACTTAGTTTAAATTCTGGGAGATTTTCAGAGAGTCCTAGATTGGAGTGTTAACAGTAACAGAGATCTTGAATGCATGGCAATAAAGCAATAAAGAACCTTCTTTTCTTCTCTACTTAAGCTATATTTGAGACCATCACAGATTCTCTTACTACATTCAAAAGACATAGAATTAATGTGTGTAAAACACAATCCTTAATGTCAACCAAAATCCTATTTCTTGATGGTACACATTTGGAAATCATTTCATACTTTTGTTGTGGAATCTCCCATTTCTTTTTCAGGCATAGGGTTTGCCTGAATTAAAACCACTTCAAGCTTTATAATCTCTGTAGATCATTGTTTTGTTAGGACATACCATGCTGGTTTCATCAACCTGATCAAATCTTTGCCTTCAGGCAGACATCTGCAGTTGTTGGCCTCCAGGTGCTTGAGAGTCCCTGTACTTCAAGACACTCCCCCTAAAGAAAAAAAAAGAAGAAAAACCTCCAGGAAGTCTGCAGGTGCAAGTGTGTTTTAGGGGAAGTTAATGATGGATTGCCCTTTTATGTCGTATATTCAAATAGGCAGTTATGTGTTTGCACTGATGTAGTTCTGACCTTAAGTACCCAAAACATGAACTCAGAGCCTCTTCTTGGTCCTTGTGATGAATTTCCCCTCTCTTTTGGCCAAAATGTGTATCTTTAAGAGTACTGACTAAAGTACTGAGGAAATGAATTTTCGGGGGGGGGCCCACATCTAAAGAATCTCTGTAAAGGACCATTGCTACTAGAGAGAATAAACTCATAGATACCATTGCCTTCATTGCTTTGGGAATTTATCTATGACAAAGACAAGATTTGCAGGGCTGTTTTGCTCCAAAACCAGAAGACAATGTGAAGTAGATGGCTTATATCCAAGACCACAGATGCCCAAAGGCACAGATTGCCACATGCTTCTCTGCAAGTTTTTGTTCTTTATCCTTTTGGTTATTTTCTTCCTTATCTCCTGGTTCAGGAATTTAAATTATTAGTAGACACTCTTATCCTTAATCATTGTATACCCAATATCCTTACTCCCAACAATTAATAGAAATAGGATTCAACCTCCAAACATGGACAAAGTTGAACTACCTCTATCAAGTCAAAGGAAAAGGCCACTTGGCTATTGAAAAAATATTTAAGTAGCTAAAAAACATATGGACCATGTTCACTTAAGAAATATTTGTCTCAGTGTTTCTGTGTTGCAGTCACTAAGTGTGAATAACTCCAGAGCCACTTTCACCCCAGAAGATTCTACAAATAATTGTCCAGCGAAAAGAATCAGAAGGGGTGTCACTTGAAATATCAACTCTCAATACAAGATCACAACCAACTGAACAGTGGTATAGATTTGGATTCATCATTTCCCCGAAAAAGAATGACACATCTTTCCACTTAGATGGAGGAATGACCAGAAGGAGATACTGATAGATGGAAAATGGCTTTGCTGGCAGTTAGCTAATGAGGAGGGTGATATGAATTGAAACATAACTTGCAAAACTGCACATGTCACAAAACAGATAAACTGTATCAAAATATGAAGACAAAATATCTAAGCTCAACCTCTCTTAACTCCCGCTCATTCAGACCCCATTGCTTTAATAGTGATTCCAGATAGATTCGTATGTTCTAAAGATAAGACCATGGAATATTCTAGTACCTCACCTAGTTTTCAAATTCTTAAGCTATCCCTACTAAGACCTTCCTATGACTGACTCCTGTCCTCCAAACCCTTAAGTACCCTTCCTTAATTTCCCCTTTTCAGGTGCCTTACTGTTCCCTTGATGTGCATTTCCCTTCCTTCAGCAACTAATGAAACCTAACTTTGTCCAACTAAGTGATGATTCTTTAGTCAGTGGGTTTTAACCTAAGTAAACATGGAAGGGAGTACACTACAGTATTATGGTTAAGAGCATAGACTCAAGAACCAAATTGCCTAGATTTGAATCCCATTCTACTGCTCATTGGCTGAGTGACCTTGGGCAAGTTACTTAACTTCTCTATACTTCAGTTTCCTCATCTGTTAACTGGGGATAATAATTGGATCTACTACATAAGTCTGTTGTGAAGATTAAATGAGTTAACATATATAAAGTGCTTATAAATTATACGTGGCATAGCGTAAGTTGCTGCTGTTACCACCAGAGGTAAAACAAGGGTTTGGTAATTACTTGGGGAATGTAAATCAAAACCACAATGAGATATCACCTCACACCTGTTAGAATGTCTATTATCAAAAGATAAGAAATAACAAGTGTTGGTGAGAATGTGGAGAAAAGAGAATCCTGGTTCACTGTTGGTGGGAATATAAATTGGTGCAGCCACCATGGAAAACAGTATGGAGGTTCCTCAAAAAATTGAAAATAGAACTGCCATATAATCCAGCAATTACAGTTCTGGGTATTTATCCAAAGGAAATGAAAACACTAACTTGAAAAGATATATGTATCATCATGTTCATTGCAGCATTGTTTATAATAGCCAAGACATGAAAGTAACCTAAGTGTCCATGAATAATAAATTAATGGATAAATTTGGATAAATGGATAAAGGAAATGTGATACACACACACACACACACACACACACACACGCACACATACACAAACACACGCACAGTGAAATATTACTCAGCCATAATAAAGAAGGAGAGCTTGCCATTTGCAACAACATGAATGAAACTTGAGGGCATTATGCTAAGTGAAATAAGCCAAACACAATTACACTTATATATGGAATCTAAAAAAAAAGCAAACAAACAAAAAAACAAAACAAAGAAAACCACAGAACTACTTATAGAGAACAGATTAGTGGTTGCCAGAGGTGAGTTTGGGGGGTTGGGTAAAATGGGTGAAGGTGCTTAGAAGGTACAAACAAGGTGTAAAACAAGTAACTCCTGGGCACCTGATGTACAGCATGGGGACTATAATTAATAATGGTGTATTGTATATTTGAAAGCTCTTGAAAGATCTTAAAAATTCTCATCACAGGAAAAAAGATTATAACCATGTGAGGTGATAGATATTAACTAGTCATTGTGGTGGTCATTTCACAATATATTAAAATATCGAATCATTATGTTGTATACCTGACACTTATGTTAAAAATATCAATTTATATCTCAATTTTTAAAAAGTTTAGAGGTGAGAATCAGTGACTTGGGGAAAATCCTCTAGGCAAAGAGAATCATAATTCTAGAGAAGCATTGATTGAATGGAGCAAGAGAGGATGGAAGTCTCCCTCTTGGACATTTTCTTGAGCCGAGCAGCATTCCCACAACAGTCATGTGTGGCAGTTGCTGTTTCTTGGCTATTTAAAAACCATTCTGGGTCCCCTTCCCACTAGCCACCTCCCACTACGGTCTGGAGAGGTATCCACTCACATTCCCAGACTTCCTTGCACTTGGCGTAGAATGCCAAGTTCTAGCCAAGGAAAAACAAGATGTCTTCGGAAGGAGCTCCTGGGAGAGATTTTTCTGTCTAGATAAAAAGATGAGCCCTTCATTCTTCATCTTGCCTTAAACATGAATGTGATGCCTGAAGCTATGCTGGCTTCATACAAACAAAGTCACAAAGTATGAGGAAGAAAACGAGCATATGAGGATGGCGGAAGATAAAGGTAGGAACAATTGGAATCCTTGGTGGCAAATGGAGCTACTGAACCAGCGCCAGCAAACACGTAACTTCAGATTTCTTGTTAGGAGAGAGGAAAAAAGCACCTATTGTTTAATCTACTATTAATCGGATTTTTGTTGTTGTTGCTTGCCCCGAAAACATTTCTATCAGATACAGCACATTACTCAGAGTCTTTATGTATATGCATGTGGAGAGTTAACATCAATGCTTCATGTCCCATCAGTTCTAGGAACCAGTTCCTCACACTCTAGTGCTGCACAAAACCGAATACTAATCAGTATCACCTGGGCATCTTTTAAGAAACAAAGATTATTGGAAACGATACCCAGAAATACTGCCTCAATAGATCAGAGGTGCAGTCTGATGTGGTGCTCATAGTTTGGGAACCACATCAAAATCCACCATAGCTCATAAGCCAAGTGAAAAAATTCTAGTTTTTGTGAGATAGTCCCTTTCTAAAAGAATTAAGGAATTCCAATAGCTAAGGATAATCCATAGCTATTATCCAAGAAAATTCAGCCAATCAAGAATGGAACACACACATTAGGACTTTGTTTCTCAGTCTAGAGTCTTTGGAGCCATCCCCAAAGTACTGAAGCAAAGTCTGAGATTGGGACCCAGAAATTGGTATTTCAAACAAACATCCAACAGATTCTGATTTGTCTCCTCTAAGTGATTTTACAGACTACCACTCATTCCTTCAACAATATTTATTGATCAATCACCACATATCAGGCATTGTTCCAGGCACTGGGTAGGCAGCTGTGAACAAGATAAACTAGATTTATAACTGGGTAGGACCTACATGATGCTGCAGGTGGAGTAGAGAGATAGACAAATTAAAAAGGAAAGGAATAAATCAACAGGAATTTCAGATAGTAAGTTCTATTTTAAAAAACCATGCAGGTCACTTGGGTGGTTTAGTCGGTTAAGCGTCCGACTTCGGCTCAGGTCATGATTCTTGCTGTCCATGAGTTCAAGCCCCACGTCAGGCTCTGTGCTGACAGCTCTGAGCCTGGACCGTGCTTCGGATCCTGTGTCTCCCTCTCTCTCTGCCCCACTCGCACTCTTTCTCTCTCTCTCAAAAATAAATACATTTAAAAAAGCCATGATGATGTAATAAGCAACGTGTATTTGCAATGGCAGAGAGGAAGGCATCAGGGAAGGACCCACTAAAGCAACTTAGTTCTGAAAGGACAGAGAGGGCCAACCTTGCAATGAATTGGGAAGAGCTTTCCAGGAAAACAGCAAGGCAGAGGCCTTTGAGCAAGAATTAGTTGGCATATGTGAGGAACAGAAAGAAGGCCAGTTTAGAGGGAGAGGTAAGAAAGGAAGTCAGAGTAGAAATGTAAGGTTGTTTGGCCAGTGTAAAAAGTTTGAAAGAAATACTATTTTTATGGGAAGCTAGCAAAAGAATCCTTTGGAACAGTTTTTACTATGCCATAAGTTAGTTAATAAGTAATTAGTTCCAATCATGTGGAAGGCATACAGAAGATTGTGCTGGTAAAGGAGGGAGCAATTGAACAATTAAAGGTATTTTTCTCTAAGCTCACTATTCAAACTGTGGTCCATAGACCACATCATCTGGGAACTTACTAGAAATGCAAAATTTTCAGCCTTACCCCAGACTTTGTAAACCAGAATTGTATTTTAATAAGATCTCCAGGTTCATGCACATCTTAAAGCTTGACAGATATTGCTATAAGCCCGTGGCCATTAACCCTGGCTGTATACTGGAATCACTCTGAAGGTTTAAAAACACCGATGCCTGAGTCCCAACATCAGAGATCTGATTTGAATGGAGAACAGAGGTAGGAGACAGAGGAGACATCAGGATGTTTATAAGCACAGCAAGCATTAAAGCATGATTGATGTGCAAAAGGTCATCTGGGAAGCTCCCACAAATGTGGATTCTTGAGCCTTCCCCAAAGATTCTAATTCAGAAGGCCTGGGATGAGTTTCAGGAACCTGCATTTTTAACCAGCCTACCAAGTGGTTTCTGGTGTAGGTGGCCCACAGACCACAATGTGAGAAACACTGCATTAGGAAACTGTTGAAGGAAAAAGAAAGAAACATTATGAAATGAGGATGCCAGTTAATTTGGTTGCTGATTGATGTGTATCTCTGGGTGCATCTACTTAGTAACTGCACATTTTCTGAAAGCATGATAAAATAATGTAGATGTCTGATGATTATCGTTAAGATCAGAGATATCCTTCTGTGAGAAGTTATGCTGGCTGTAAAGATTTTACAAAACATCCCGTTATCTAAAAAGGGCCAAGGTCATGCACCAGCCTGTGCTAAGGAAACCTTATGCGTAGGGAGAAATTTTCCGGGCTACAGAAGGAATTCTGCTCTTAAACCACTTACTGTCTAATGACTGAAAACTAAATCAAGAAGATCCTTGCAGTTTTGGAGAGCCTAAACAGCAGGATGATACCAAGAGAGTGCCCATAGCAACTGCTCTCTGGAAAGCCAGTTCTTCACCTTTTCCAAGAAGATTTTATGCAACACTCACACCTCCAGGATTCTTCTTGTGTGAACTTCAGTTGGACTCTCAGACTGCTTATTACTTGATTCATTTCTATTTCATTCCTTGTTAAGTTGTCTTATATGTGGCAGTTTCATTTTCCTAACTGGCTTGTTAAACTGCTTAAAACAAAGATGATGTCCATTTCATACTTTTATTTCACACAGTGCTTGGAACATTGCTGAATACACAAAAGAAGCTTAGCAAATTGTTGTTTGGTTGAATAATGGCAATAAAAAACCTTCATACTGTCTTCCTGAATGGTTTCATTGATCATGATGAGTGATCCTTAAAATAGCAAAAGCACACTCATTACTGGGAGATTCTAAAATATAAACCATTCAACACTATTACAATAACAACAAGAAGAGCAACCAAGTAGTTTTTTTGCACTTTATTTTTTTCAAAGATTTATGGAAATTGTATCATTGAATTCCCATGACAACTTTATGACAAATGTTGAAAAGAAGTTTTGGTGGTTTTAAATTTTTTAATTATTGTGGTAAGAACACTTAATATGAGATCTACCATTTTTGACAAATTTTTAAGTGCATAGTACAGTATTGCTAACTAGAGGCACCAAGTTGTACGACAGATCTCTAGAATGTGTTCATTTTATATAACTGAAACTATATAGATGTTGAACAACAACTCTCCATTTCCCTCAACCCCCAGCTCCTGACAACCACCATTCTGGCTTATTTTACCTAGCATAACATTCTCTATGTTGTCTCTATGTTGTCTCTATGTTGTCTCCATGTTGTCACATATGGCAGGATTTCCTTCTTCTTTAAGGCTGAATAATATTCCATTGTATGCATGCACCATATTTTCTTTATCCATTCATATGTAGATGAACATTTAGGTTATTTCCATGTCTTGGCTATTACAAATAATGCTGCAATGAACATGGGAATGCATATATCTCTTCAAAATACCAATTTCAATTATTTTTGGATATATACCCATAAAGGGGTTTACTAGATACTGTGGTAATTTTTTTCATTTTTAAAGGAACCCCTATATTGTTTTCTATACTGGCTGCCCTCCGTTTTACATTCCCACCAATAGTGTACAAGAGTTTCAGTTTCTCCAGACCCTAATTAACATTTGTTACTTTTGGTTTTTTTGGTAATAACCACCCTAACAGGTGTGAGGTAATATCTCATTGTGGTTTTGATTTGCATTTCCCTGATGATGAGTGATGTTGAACATCTTGTCATCTATCTGTTGGCCACTTGTATGTGTTCTTTGGAGAAATGCCTATTGGATTTTTTGGCCCATTTTTAAATGGGTTTATTTATTTATTTAGCTAATTATTTATTTAGCTATTTAGCTAATGGGTTTAGGAGTTCCTTGTGTATTTTTAATATTAACCCTGTGTCAGACATATGGCTTGCAAATACTTTCTCTCATTCTGTAGATTGTCTTTTCACGCCATTGATTGTTCCCTTGCTGTGCAGAAGTTTGTAGTTTGATGTAATATCACTTGTCAATTTTTACTTTTGTTGCCTTTACTTTTGGTGTCATATCCAGAAAAATCATTGCCAAGACCAATGTCATGAAGCTTTTCTCCTATGTTTTCTTCTGGGAGTTTTACAGTTTCAGGTATTATTTAGTTTAAATCTTTAACCCATTTTGAGTTGATTTTTGGGTTTGGAGTAAAAAAGGTCCAATTTCATTTGTTTGCAAGTGGATATCTAGTTTTTCCAATACCATTTCTGAAAAGATTATTCTTTTCTCATGATGTATTCTTGGCACCATTGTAAAAGATCATTTGCCTTATATGTATGGATTTATTTCTGGGACCGTTGTTCTGTTCCTTTGGTCTATTATGTCTATCTTTATGCCAGTACCATACTATTTTAATCACTGTGGCTTTGTAATATGTATTGAAATCAGGAATGGTGATGCCTCCAGCTTTGTTCTCCTTTCCAAGATTACTTTGGCTACCTGGGGTCTTTTGTAATTCCTTATGGTTTTTAGAATTTTTTTCTATTTCTCTGAAAAAAAATGTCATTGGGATTTTGATAGGGATTCCATTGAATCTATAGATAACTTTCAGTTGTGTGGACATTTTAGCAATGTGAAGTCTTTCAATCCATGAACACATAATGTCTTTCCATTTATGTCTGCTTTAATATCAGTGTTTTATAGCTTTTAGTATACAAGTCTCTTACTTCCTTAGTTAAGTTTTTTTGTTCCTAAGTATTTTTTGATTCTATGGTATTATTTTCTTAATTTCCTTTTCATATAGTTTTTTAGTGTATAGAAATGATTTTTGTATGTTTATTTTATATTCTACAACTTCATTGAATTCATTTATTGGTTCCAATGGTTTTGTTTGTAGAGCCTTTAAACATTTTTACCTATAAGATCATATCATCTGCAAGCAGAGATATTTTACTTTTCCCTTTCCAATTTGGATGACTTTTATTTCTTTTTCTTGCCTAATTTCTTGGCTAAGACTTCTAGGACTATACTGAATAGAAGTAGAAGAGTGGGCATACTTGCCTTGTTCCTGATCTTAGAGGAAAAGCTTGCAGCTTTTCACCATTGAGTATGATATTAACTATGGGCTCTCCATATGAGGCTTTTATTGTATTGAGGTAAATTCCTTTTGTATCTATCTTATTGAAAGTTTTTATCATGAAAATGTGTTGAATTTAGAGTTCCCTCTCCCCCACCCCCAATTTGAACTTGATGAAATTGGGGCTCAGAGAGCTCGTAATCAGGATGCTTAATCATGGCCTATATGGTGTCCATGTATGAATTAGAAAAAGATGAGCCTCCCTCTATGCAGAAGCAGCTAGGATACCAGTCTGGCAAGTGGAATACCCACTCAACCTCTGCTAGGTTACCTTGTGTAGAGCATAATTTCTAAAATTGTGGCAGAGGACTTACTTGCAAACACTCTCCCATTGCCTCTTGACACATGAAAATAAAACCAAAGGCTTAGTGTTCTTTTCTCTACCCACACTGTTCAAGCCAGGGTATATTTGTTTGAGTGTTTAAGAAGGCAAGAGCAGGGCACCTGGGTGGCTCAGTTGGTTAAACGTTCGACTTCAGCTCAGGTCATGATCTCGTGGTTCATGAGTTTGAGCCCTGCATCGTGCTCTGTGCTGCCAGCTCAGAGCCTGGAGCCTACTTCAGATTCTGTGTCTCCTTCTCCCCTGCTCATGCTCTGTCTCTCTCTCTCAAAAATAAATAAACATTTTAAAAAGTCTATAGATAAAAAAAAGGCAAGAGACTAAAATCTCCAACCTATAATCAGAGAATCAGCCACAAACAAGGTGAATAGTAGGAAAACAATAGCATAGATTTTGTAACTGGAAAATTATCAAGGAAGATATACCAGACAGGCACTCTACCTTTAGAGAAAGTGATTGTGTCAGATTGCAAAAATAGCCACAATACCTGGCAGCTCCTCCATCAAGAGGTAGAGTCTCTTTCCCCACCCACTGAATTTAGGCTGAATTTGTGACTTACCATGATGGACAGGAAATGGAGCAAGTTACAACATGAGATTTCTGTACCAGGGCTTCCACAAGCCTGACAGCTTTCAGACCATTGGATGATGACAGGCATGTGGCCCTCACCTCCAACTTCCCTACCAACAGTGAGACAACAACTAGACACATAAGTGTGGTCATATTCACTCATACATGGTCCCCAGCCAAGTCACCAGCTGACCACAGATAGAAGTAAGCCTAGCTACTCACCTGTCTGCTTCAGATCAGTGGAAACACCCAATTGACTCATACCTCATGAATAACAATAAATGGTTGTTATTTTAAGCCACTATGTTTGTAGATCATTTATTTAGAAACTGATAAAATGAGTGACCCTGGAAACAAAGAATCAGGCAGATCATGAAGCTAAGATGCTATGTGCAAATAGCAACAGCCACTGTAAACAGCAGCAAAGCTAAAGAACAAAAAGTGCATGGGATAGAGATTACTAATCACATGAGCTTTTCATGTCATAGTATCCCAGTTAGTAGTTGCCATTAATGGTATATTTAAAAAAGAAGAAAAGGCACATAATCAATTTTACATATAGTGGCTTACTTTTGAAAGTAATAGCAGAAAAACCACAAATAGCTACAGATGCTTCAACCATTTGATTTATTGATGACAATAATCAATGTGATTCACTACTTCTCTTAGTGCATCCTTCATAGAGAACTAAGCTGGTAATGAGAGCATATGGGGCAGCACTTCTTGAAATGACTGGATTCAGCTCTTTCAACCTTAAATATAACCCTTTGCCTGTATCCATTTTCCATCACAAGAGATCATCACTTACAGTTTTTAAAATATGAAATAAGAATTCTGGTTTGAAGGAGATAAGAACAAAAAGAAAAGGAAGAAATTGTTATTTCAACACCCATTCAATATGGAAGACTGGCATGCTGAAGCATATATCTTCCAACCTTTTTTCCAAACTCCAAACCAACTCAAATTCTCTTGCTAGACACTGGGAGAAAGGATAGGTGATTGCATAAAGCATAGAACCCATATTCATACCAAATCACACAATGACTGTTTTAAGAAAATAATCATACAACATGAGCATTTCAGAAAAAAACCTGTTCAGGAGCTAAGGTACCTAATCAAGTATATATTTTTCATACCTTAGAAAATCTATTTGCAAAGAAAATTATGTTTGAATGCAGATGAACTCTAAATTTCCAGAAGTATCCTTGAACCAATCCTGTCCTTCTGGAAGTATGTTGGAGTCCATGTGTTAAGACTACAGCAACCACAGCATCTTCTACTTCCCCATGCTAATGGTTCCATATAGTCCCTGAAATACACACAAACTCTTAAACCTTGAAACCCAAGACTTGCCACTATCTAGCTCCAGTGTACCTTTTCAATAATCCCCACAAATGTGTAATATTTTTTCCTTTTCCCCAAACACAGGCAATGCTTTCCTATCTCCATACTAATTTTTCTGCTAAGAACATCTTCCATACTCATCTCTTCTTGTTAAAAACAGCATCTAAAATTTGAAGTTCACCTCAAATGTCATTTCTTTGTTGAAGCATGGCTACTTTTCTACAATTTGGGATATACTCATGTCCTAAGTCTTATTTCTCTACCTCAGAAATTAGAAATCACACCCTCAGACTCCTATATAACTAGGAAGTCATGTGACTGAGTCTAGCCAATCAGGAGTACCCACTTGATAGACTGATTCAAAAAGAGCAACATAAGAAGTGACTGCTCAGAGGAACAAATCTGGGAAGTGTAGTAAAAGGAGAATCTGGTTCTTAAGTAACAATGAGATCTGAACTTCTCATTACCATCTTTCATTGAATCTAAGATGTTATCAACTTAAAGATACCTCTAAAATACCTCTAAAATAATTTTTAATTTGGAGGCACCTGGGTGGCTTAGTCAGTTGGGCGTTCGACTTTGGCTCGGGTCATGATCTCATGGTTGGTGAGTTCAAGCCCCCTATCGGGCTTGCTGCTGTCAGTGCAGAGCCCGCTTCAGATCCTCTGTACCCTTCTCTCTGCTCCTCCCCCACTGGTGCTCTCTCAAAAATAAATAAAACATTAAAAACAATTTTTTAATAAAATAAAATAATTTTAATTCTTCCAATGAAGCTATGATACCATGTGTTCTTATAACTTAGAATGTTATTTCATACTTACTGGAAAACATGTAAGACAGATAGACACAGATATTTTCAAAACTATATTGGTTAAGTTATTCGCATTCAAAGTCTGAATTTTCTAAATGACTTTCAGATTCAGAATCAACCATGTCCATGTTTTGGCACACAATATCATCCTTTGTGCCATTGGGACTCTTGATGAAACATTTTGTAAAAGAGTGCTCCACTATTGTCTCTAGGAATTTCTTCTAAGCCACCAGTCCCAATTCTATGAGTTTTGATGCATGTGAACAGGCAATGACAGCTACATCATGATTGCCACATGACCAACAGCAATTGTGACAAGCCATCCAAATTTAGAGAAGTAAATATGTCATGAACAAACTATCTTAGAAAAAAATGAAGTATGTTCTATCTCCACTGGTGATTCCAGGGTAGGAGTCACTTTCCATTGCTATAATATGTTATAGTCCATCCATTGAAAAATTGGTTAGTGGTACTTAAAAGTCCATAAAATGGAACAAATACCTCTACTTCTAACCACATGTCTTACAGTTTCCACCAGACTAACACATAAAGCTATGACAAATATTCAAAGTAATCTACTAAGGGATTATAATAAGCAATCTCAGAATGGAGTAACAAAATACGTAAGTTTAGCTAATTTGGACTTTCACTATATCGCACTAGGAAAGACACTTTAAAACTTAGATTCTCATGTATGTCATGCCTCACAAGTTTCCCAGACCAACTGACTTCAACTCTTCCTTCACTACTTCCACAGGATGAAGTCTGATATTTAATTGCTTTATGAGTTCCCCATCTCAAGGCGTATCCTGGGCTTCAATTAGATCAAGATTGACATTCACATCTGCTGAATCTCATGGTGCCTGCTTGAAAAATGGGTTTCAGACATAGGCAAGAGTGAAAGTGGGTTCTGCAGGATTGAAGAACACCAGTAAGAGCTATAGGTACCCTTGTTCCCTCACACAGGGAATTTATCTGTTAGAAATTTCTCAGGGGCAAATAACAGAAAATTCAATCCGGGGCACCCGGGTAGCTCAGTCAGTTGAACATCCGACTTCAGCTCAGGTCATGATCTCACAGTTCATGAGTTTGAGCCCCGCATCGGGCTCTGTGCTGACAGCTCAGAGCCTGGAGCCTGCTTCGGATTCTGTGTGTGTCTCTCTCTCTGCCTTCCCCTGCTCACACTCTATCTCTCTCAAAAATAAATAAACATTAAAAAAAAATTAAGAAAATTCAATCCAAGGTGGCTTAATATTTATAACATTTATTATCTCTCCTAACAAAATTTCATAGGTAGGTCAATCTTCAGGTGTCACATAGTGACCTTGACTCTGCTTCTCTAAGACCCTCTTGGGTCTGCCTTTCTTTGTTGGTTAGCTTCATCCTCAGACTGAGAACATAATGGCTGTCATAGATCTAGGCATTATATCCAGATACAACAGTGTTTACAGAAGTTAATGATGACTTTCCTCACTTCTGTTAGAAACAATAAACTCTTCCCAGAATCTCTCAGTTTTCCTCCATTTAAGATTTTATTGAACAGAACTGGATCACAAGCTTATCCTGAACCAATCACTGGTAAAGGGATAGGACTACTCTGATTGGTTTTGATCAGCCAGGACCCACCCCCAAGGCTGAGGTCAGGGCTGGGGCCTGCCCATCCCAAAGAATACAGTCACCCAGAGAGGGGTAGATGCCTGAACAAAATCAGGGTCCTATTAGAAAGGAGGTAGTATGTGTGAAAAAAGATGTTAGTATGTTAGCTATACTGGAAATTTTAAAAAGTTAATAAAAAACCAAAACCAAAATAAAACAAAAAAGATGTTAAGTAACCAATGAGATTTCCTAAGTAAATAATCCCTCTAAATTATAAATTTTTCTTAGAGATGGCATGCTCTAATCATTACTAATGAAAGATTATTCATTGGTAACAGAGCTCTACCCTGCTCTGTAGGAATAGGTATTATTATGCTTTGGCTTGTTGATGTGCCATCAGAAACCTAGTGCCATCAAAAAGAGATTGAGGCCTCTATATGTCCTTTCTTCCTTACTGGAAAGATGACACTGCATTTGACTGAATAGTTTTTATTCAAGTTATCCCTCTGATAGAGAAGGAATAAAAAATGAAGAACTTAATTATTTTATATAGGCCTAATCCCCATCCCCCAACAAGTCTGTAAACCCCTCTAGGGAATAAATGGTATCTTTTTCATATTTATATATCCTATGAAGCTAGCCTTATATAATAGGAACTCCATTCAATAAATAAATGATAAATTGAATTGTAAATCTCATTCATTCTTTCCATGATTAACCTTTATGACAGCTGGGGCATCTGTGTGGCTCAATCAGTTAAGAGTCCGACTTCAATTCAGGTCATGATCTCGCGGTTCATGGGTTCAAGCCCCACAGTGGGCTCTGTGCTGACAGCTCAGAGCCTGGAGCCTGCTTCAGATTCTCTGTCTCCTCTCTCTCTCTGCCCTTCTGCCCCATCTCTCTCAAAAATAAATTTAAACATCATTTTAAAAATTAAAAAAAAAAACCTTTATGACAGCTAATTAAGTCTCCAAGCTAGGTGTGGTCCATATGTGTGTGCATTAGGACACACATATGTGTGTGCACAGGTCCAACCTGTGTGCATTAGGAAAGATCCTCTGGCTTTAGTATATGTTCCTCTCTGTGCCTCCAACCATAAGCATCACCTAGAAGCAGGGACTTTCAAGGTGGAATTCTAATGCTCTTTACAGTCATGTTATGGGCTTAACTTGGAGAAAAAAAAATTACAGTCCCTAAATCAGACAAGCACTACCTGGAGAAATTCAGACTTTGATAAGACCTTACCAATCCATTTCCTTTCAGCTTTGCCCAGCAGATGGTTCCTCATTCTGAAGAATTAGTCGGTTGAAAAAAAAAAAAAACAGAATTAGTGGGTTGAAAATCCCCTAGGAGAGTATATCCAAACTTCAACATGTTCAGACAGATGTGCACACAAATAGTAGGTTAAATGAAATTCTCTATATGATTTCATATTTCTCCCTTTTTCTCTTTACTATCCTCTTTTCTTATTTAATCTCTCTAGGTAAAAGATTTGGGTTTTTCCCCCTTCTCTTGTGGCACAGTATATTTTCTGAATATACTGATTTATGCCCTTTGTTCTTATTCCTTGACTTGCAATTCTTATCTCTCTATTCTGTCCCCAGACTCAAAGTTTGTTGTTATGTCTGAGAAGTCCTTAGACACCATGGTTACCCAAAGGGTCAAACTGACTCTTCCCTAAACTGAGCGTTGCTGATTCATGGGATGCCTCAGGGATTGTAATAGCCACAGCTAAAATAGCTATCCAAACAAAGATGCTTAGATAACAGCAGCTATTGAAAACAACTAACCCCTGTTACAAATCAATTAGCTACCCCTTATTTGAAAGATATTCAGTATGGCATTCATACTGGGAATCAGGGCGGATGGTATTTCCTGAACTGATTTATACTATGCTAATATTTGTCAAGTAAATGAAGAAAAATATCGAGAGAGTAAAAAGCCAAACAAAAAATCCCAATCTTGAGGTCATTTTCATTGTCTAATTTTCCTAATGTGTTATCAAATGCTCATCTGAATGCCTGAGGAGTGAATGATTTAGATTAATATTTACCTATGTATTTCTGTATAGAATAGTCTAATGTACTATATGCATTTAATTAAATATTTCAACAAGACTTTACAGCCTATAAGTTAACTTCACATGTATTATTTCAGTTGATCATTACAACATGCCTGTGAAGTATGTGCTAATGGTATCCCCATTTCACAGGTGAATAGACTCTGACTCTGAGAAGATCTTGTGCCTTTTTAAAAACTTCTAAAACTAGCTGATAAAAAGAAGAGACAAGACTAAAATCTAGGTCTTTAGCTCACTCTTTCCATTGCTCACATTGCCAATATACATTCATGACAAACTGTAGTCCTCATTGCCTAAGCAAATGTAGCAAAAATTAGAAGTCAACAGGTTGCAGTTCAGATGCCCCTTCCTTTATATGGAGGCTATGGCTTTTCCTTCCTTTGTATTCTCTTTAGTTTAACATAAAATCACAATAATGTTTCCATAGGAGCATTGGAGAGTACTTAATGAATGAGCAATATTCCCATGGAAACTGTTTAAAGGCTGGCTGAGTGACACCAGGGAATGTTCTTCCATTGAAATTGCTAAACACTCAATTTTCCCTCTGATTTTCACTTTTTATGCATTCATCAGTGCTCTAATTGTTTGAGCTTCATCCTTTAAATCAAGAGTGTGATGCCTTGTTGAACATAGGATTGTCTGATGTCCCTTTTAAAACTAACACATCAGGTCATGCTGCTCTATTATCTCCAGTTTATGATATGAATGTGAGTTTCTACTTTGGCCCTTTGTGGAAAATGTTGCCAACTTGTATTCTTCCAACAGTGTCTATTAGAGCTTGAGATAGGTTCCATTCAGACACTCTTCATGCCAAGAACTCTAGGCCAAGATCTGTGATAACTGGACAGGACAGCAAATGTGATTTTCAAGTTCTATCTAAGGGTACGTTTTTGACAGGCAATGTAATGTTGCTTGCATTTTAGGTTTTAACCTATTGAGCTATGCAATAGCCTTATTTGTCAGGACTGGGAAAAAATATTCAATAATAAGGTTTCATGCATTCCCAGATGTCTGAAACTCCAATGAAAGGTCATGTACATAATAATACAAGATAGACTTTGTAGATCAGATTTATTTTAGGTTTTTAATGTAATTCTGCATTCTTCTGAATTAATGTAGCAAATATATTAAGCTCATAACTCCATGGTGAAGTGGAAGGCTACTGCTCTGAGCTATTGTAAGGAAAATGTAGCACTTAAACCACAGCTACAACAGGTCATTTGAGGGGAAAATGTGGTTTCAAAAAATAACTGAAAAATGCATTCATAGACATTATTATACAATTGAATGTGGCAGTCAAGGAAACCAGTGGGGAACTGACTCAGGTATGATACTATTCTATCCAACTCATCTGCCATGACAATAAAATGTATTTACTTAGTTTAGGGGGGAAAAAGACAAATTCAAGATATGTAAGCCTTTGATTAATGATTCAGCTATGATGGAACCACTTACAGGACAATAGCCAGGAATCCTTATGGAGGTATGGTAAAATACCATTCTCCACTCTGGCTGTATGATCTGATAATACAGACTATTTTAATTGTGTTATAGTTGGGGAGGTAAAATGCACACAGGAATGAAAATAGGACCTGCCTTTGATGGTAAAAATAATTCATTTCTGGGCAAGTCTAACTTATTATTATATAGGCTATTTTAAAAGATTGTTGGGTAACCTGACATTATTTTCATTTATTGGTAATCCTGGTAGTTTATTGATATAATAAGTGTGTGCACTCATGAAGAAAATTGCCAACTCAGGGCAGAAATCTGTTTTATACAAAAAAATTCAAATATGTGTATGTACCATGATGGGTATTTAGAGAAAAAGTATTCACACCTTTTAATCTTCATTCATTCCTTGTTTGAAAGATTTATTGACTTCCAACCATGTGCCAAGTGCTGCTCTAGGTTCTGAAGGTACAACAAAAACAGACAGAAATGTTGGCTTTTATACAGTTTGCATTTATTCCAGTGGGAGGAAACAGACAATAAACAATGTGAGTAAAATATATAACATGTCAAAATTTAAAGATTTATAATAAAAATATTAGTCAAATATTTAGTACACAAGAATTAAGAGATTCAGAGTTCTGAAGAGACTGTAAATCCCATGTCATTAGTGTAACCCCAGCACCTACCACAATGCCTGGCCTAGTAGATATTGAAGAACTATTTGGTGAATGCCTGAATGAACAAGTGAACAGACTTTATGTTCTCTGAAAATAGCCCTGAACACTATATCTCAGCCTCATACTAGATTTTCTTTTTTTAACTGCTTATCTCCAAAAAAGATTTGAAGTAACTTATAACAAAAAGGTAAAGAATGTAGTTCAAGCAGTAAAAGAAGAAATAGAGTTATGATGCATGACTTTTTTTTTTAATACAGGGCTTAGACATAGTAGGTGATCAATAACCTAAATGAAAGTATATTTGATAGCAATTTCCCCAAAGAATTCATACATATTTTTCACATAACTTTTTCAAAAATACAAGATATCTCTTATCAAAAACCGAGGGGGGCATGTCCAAATGTGATTTTGAAAAAAAGGGGGGGGGAAATGTTCAGATAAGGCATTATTATCAGAGCAATAATCCAAATGCATGTGACTTGCTCTAAATTTCCAAGAGTTGAACTTAGCATAAAGTAGAATCTCAGTAAATGTTGACATAAGACCATCAGATAAAACTGATTCTCGAACTGTTTTCTATAATGTGGTAACAACATCATGTAATCACCATTAAAAAAAATGTTCTTTTTATTTTGGTCTGTAGAGTTAGACCATTCTATGGTTGGCTTTCCAGCAAAGATGTTCAATATCTCTGATAACAAATGGTTCTTCTCAATTCAGTGTATAGCTTTCAAGAACCCACATTGATGGGTGAAAGAGGGCAACAGCTGCTTAGCCAGTCACATCAGCTAAATCAACCCTAACATATCAGTGGACATGAGATATGGTAGCCAGAGCCTACATCATAGTCGAGGCAATGTAGTGTCAGACAAAACTGAATTCAAGTCCCAGTTCTAGTAATTACCTACTCTAGTTGGGGCAACAATCTATTGTAAATGTAATACTATTTAACATCTTTGCAGTCCTAGGTATAGGAGCACAATAATATTTGTAATTATTATTGAATGTGGATAGCATCTTGGCTATTTTGAAGACTAGATTTCTTGGGACATCAGCAGGAAGGAAGCAGGAAGGAAATTTAGGAAAATCATACAGTAAGATGAAAGCTTAAGATGAAAAGAGTAAGCTTTCCTACTTTGGAGTAGAAACTAGATAGGGTCTTTAGATAATTCAATCATCTCAGTAGGGAGCCAGGTGTTGCTTACATAGAGGAGAACAATTGAGATGTTCTGGGTGGTGAACAAAGATAAGAGAATGCCATATAAGCTAGAGTCTAATTGGTCTACCCAAGTCCATATCAGCAGGTACTAATTCTCCTATAACAGTCTGTTCCTCCCTCCCCAAGTGTGTGAAGGAGTTCAAGAGATTTTCAACCAGCAGCCAGGATAGCTCATCCCCTTCTTTGAAAAAGGTCTGAAAGTTAACTTTATAAGAAAGAAAAATACCTTTCTATGTCTTATGGGCAATGGGAAGAATGGGTAGGCATAGGGATTCTTACTGATCTAGAAGGCTTTCCTTTAATTCCTTTCTTATTCCATTATTCCCCTCTCTGCCTTTCCTTCCATCTTCTCCTCCTCTCCCTTCCTTCTATTTTCTCTGTTCTTACCTATCACCTCATTCTACAAGGGTCTAAGACGGAGTGATTTCCTCATTGTTATTTGCCACAGTATTCTGGGTAAGTCAGGTGCTGAGATGCTTTCAGGTTTCAGTTTGCTTGGGTTACACCTGATGTATTTTTCATTCTTCCTTTCTACATCTCCTAATGTAGAAAAGTGCAGCATTCAGATGAAAAATACATGGGACATCAAGACAAGTTCTCCCATTGGAGAGCAGGAAACTAAACATGTGATGACTGTGAATGAACTCTCTGAGAACCAAATGAAAATCACAGAAATAGAAACCAGATGTAAGCAATCATGAATCCAGGGCAATACTCTGCCTCCAGTTTATTTTTAGCAGAAATGTTATTAAAGTCTTTTCAGTACCGTAATTAATTTTCAAGGATTGCCATTAGCCTCGTAGTGTAAAATGGGACAAGAAATTTTTTGCATATAAAGTTTAGTGGAAAATATTGATTTTTCAAGTAGTTTGCTGTGTGTCTGGTGGTTGTTGGGGGCTGTTGTATGGTTTTTAGTTCTCCCAGTTTGACCTAGGAGTAATGAATCTCTCACCAGAATGTAATCCGTCTTTAGATAATAGTGGCTGTTTATATATTTAGGATGTGTCAACCTCCTCAAGGCTGGGAAGTATCATAGCCTAATATAATATTTGGCTTTCAAGTTTTGGGTGTGCAACAAGAGGACCAACAGTCTTGTTGGCTAAAATCAACCCAAGGTATTAGAGTTTGGACATGAACTTGGCCTGCCCATGCCAGAGGGAATACAAGTACCTTCTTTCAGGCTCTGAATGAAATCATTAATTATGTCAGCAGCTCCAGCGATAGACCTGGAGACACTTTGCACTACTTAGCAAACAAGCTACCTTCTCAACTGTTTAGAAGTCTGGGGAAGATCTTAGAGATCTGTACTCACTGTACTTACACAGCCCTTTCCCTGCAAATCCTCAGACTCTCCTTGATCCTGTGTCTCTTTGGTTTTACCACACCAGAGTTGGAATGAGATGAGGGAAATATACGGCTGTGATGCCCAGACTGTGTATTACAGACCTAAAAGAACATCCTGGTGCACCTTGACAATGAAACTCTTTTAAAATGAGGGTTTTTTGGAACCATATCAACCACACTTGAGTTCCTGCTCAATTTAAGGCCATCATAGGTCTTTTAAAGAGTAATTTAACTGCTATAGACATGTACATTTTTGCCTGTTAAGAACCGCTTTACAAAGAATATGACCTGTGTTTATAAGACAAAAAAATGTTTAATCCTTTCCACAAAAAGCAGCTTCCTTTTTTTTTTTTAACCATTAAAAATACTGTGGCAGTTTTATGTATAATTACAGCTTAGCAGGGTGAGAATTAAAGGAGCAAAGTGCAACAAAATTCTGCTGAGGTCAGTTTAAATTTTCTTAACGTAAGTACTTTCACATAATAATTGACTTCAGTATATTATGATACAATAAAAGTCCTTATCTTCTCCCTCATTTACCACTCTTTGGGAAGTGAAGCACAAATGAAATGAAGAGGGAAATACCTTCAGGAAAAGCATGTAATACATGCACTAAGAGTTAAGGAAAAAGTGGCTTTTGAGACTGAATGAAATACAGACTGCTCCCAAATCCACCAGTTTTTAAAAGAACATACTTTCTGAAGGGTTCCCAATAGCAGATCAAAGAGCTTTATAAATGAATTTTGAAAACAGTTCTAAAATAATTAAAACTATGCTTTCATTTCTCCAAAGTGCAGGTAGAAAGAACTACAATTCAATTTGATCCCACAGATATCTTCAGAAGACCTACTCAAGGCGCATAGCAGTGTTGGGCATATCGGGAAGGTAAGCAGAACACAAACAAGAGACTAATTGACTTTTTTTCTTTGTTTCGTTCATAGACAATTACGGATAGAATGTTTTCCTCTTGAAAGCAGAAAAAATAGTCTAGCAGCTTTAACAGAGCTGCTAGTGGGAAGGACTAAAACCCTCCCTAATAAATTTATCAAATTTAATGGTTAAAAGAATGAGATCTTAAAAATATAGTAAATGAGCTGTTGGGGAAAAGTAATTTTTAAAAAATAAAGAAACTGGAGGAAATTAGATAAACTTCGAAGAGAGAATTCTCAACTGGAATCACCATGGGACAGAGGAAAATGCTAAATTACCAATGGGGGGATTGAGGAAGAAGCTCCCTAAGTTACGAGCAGATAAAGATAAAAGAATGAAACCTATTTACATCACTTTATTTTTTCTCCCTTCTATGAAAGGAGGGTAAAGAGATGTATAGGGGAAAGTTGACTATCAAAGGATTCATAGAACAAACTAAATTCTGAATTACAAAATAATAATAATAAAATATTATTATTCCAGTTTCATAAGTTTTAAGAAACTGGGTACACATTTAAGTCTGATTTCACTTATTTTTATAAATTGAGAAAGGGAAAGTAAAAGGTTTTATATCAATTTTATTGACTTGGGAAAATATTTAGAAGGATATATATAAAGATTCCATTTTTCTTAATTATTTTTATTTTGTAGATCCAAAAACTGAGAGAGAGAAATATTGTGAAAAATTACTCAGTCACCATACTTTCTAGTCTACACCAGGCATTCTCAAGGTTGTTTATAAGCACATACTCTCTCACTCTCTTTTTTAAGTACCACACCACCATAAGAAGGAGGGATAAAAACAAGAAGTCATGTGTTCTAATCTGATGTCTCCTGATTTATACAGAAATATATAAAAGTACATCCATTATGTACCGGATGTTAATTAGATATGCCTCCATAAATAAAGGCACAAAAGTCAAATAAAAGTTATAAATGTTTACAACTTTGTGTAGTTTTTTGTAGTATTTAAGGGAATTTGTTATTCAGATGGAGATGGGACGGCTCAGAGAGATAAGTGGGGGGAATTGACAGAAATTAAAAGACAAAAAGTTAAATGTGAGAATTAAAAAGGCAAAACATTCTTAGCCTTCAACATGTATAAGAGCTTAATTAAGTTCAGAAACAGTTCTTCATAAGAACATGTCACAAGAGCTGAGGAAAACTGACTTCACAGAGAATGGACCTACAGTATTGCAATATTATATGGGTATTTCTTTGTTTCCTCCATTGCTAAGAGCGGCAATCACAGGGCTCAGGGATCTGGTAAATAATAAAGAAGTTGCTCCTCTGAATAATACTATTCTGCAAAGGACCCCCACCATCCCTAGGAAAGCCCTGCAACACCTGACAATCTCCCAGCAGCAGTTTCTCCAGCCAATAAAGTGGTTTTGTGGACATTACCATAGCGATACTATCCGGTATTCAGTTCGCAGATGCTTTTAACAAATACGAGAAGCATAACATGATCATCAATCAGGCTTGTTCATTTGAGAATAGAAGCTTAGAACAGGGAAGGGAAGTAGGCTGCTGGATGGACCAACGTTTCTCAAAGCAAGCTAAATGATGCTGGAGGAGGAAAGACACCTCAGGAAGGAGCTAAAAGGAAACCCACAATTTGGACTCCAGAGTTTGTTTCCGTCTATCTCTGGAATTCTGCCTCTGTGAGAACTCGTCCGGAGTTGTGCAAACGAACACTTCGAGCCTCGTGCCCGGCGCGCAACGGCTCAGTGTCTGGCTGGCTCCGGCTCGAGGGTGTCTCTGCCCCCGGCGTCGGGGGGCGGTGGGTGGTCTGCGCCTCGCCAGGACAGCACGAACACGTATGTCAAGGACTCTTAACCACCATGGACAGCTCACTGGCTTCCCCCAGCCAGCTCCGCGCTGTTCACAAACTCCACAGGAGCCACCAGCTAGGTTGCTTTTTATGCCCTGGAGAGATGCCCTGTGTTCCACGGTCTACACCCCCCGCGATCGCCAACTGCAACCACTGAGCAGCTATATATAGACAGCGGACTTCGAGAATTAATAACCCTCCTTGCCCTCACATCAGTCCTTTAAGTTGCCACTGGATTCTAAGAATCAGACGGAGAGAGTTGGCAGAGAAAACTGTTCCACGTCCCTTCATTTCCTCTCCTCGCCGGCGCGGCCCCTCACCCCGCGTTGGCTTTACAGATCGTGTTAAATGAAATAAAACAGACGGGCCCCGGGGCTCCGGAGCTGTACCGGCGCGCGGGAGGCAAGCTGGCAGAGAGCAAAGCCCAGGGTTCGGGGAGGAGGGAGTGTCCCTGCACCTCCCCATGGGGACCCGGACCTGGACCGGGACAGGGCCCAGGAGGGGGTGGTGGTGGAAGGGTGGGGTACATCTGCCCCCACCCTTCTCTTTCCCCATCCCCACTGGGAATTCGTCGTCACCGTCTGCCAGGGGCTTATGTCAAGTTTGAGTCATAGATTGACCAGGAGGGAGAAGGGAGGGGAGAGCCCCGCTTGGAGGAAGTTCGCTCGCGCCTTCGGACCCTGTCCTCGGGTCACACTGTTCCTGAAGTTTCCTTTCGCCTGCAGCCAGGGCCCTCCCGCGAAGAAGGGGGAGGGCTGGGCGGGCGACTCAGACTGTACCCGGGAGCGAAACTGCGCACAAAAACCCAGCGGTAGGGGGCGGAGCGCAAAAGGCCTCAATTCTAAGGCTCCGGACAGAATGGATTCTGTGCAACAATCGGGAATCCAGATTCTCAGGCAAAGAAGCCCCCAAACCCAAGAAACGTAGCTAGACCGCCAAGGGGCTCCCAGGCCTCTGACCTTTTCAGCAAGCCTACGATCCCCGGGAGCCAAGCCTGCATCCTCCGCGGGGATCGTATCTGCAACCGGCGAGCTAATTCTGTTGCGGGAGATGCGGTGAGGCTGATAAAGATCGTCCAGGGGTGCTCAGGCCTCTTTGAAGATCCTGGACTCCTTCCCTCAGAGACACACACCTCGCCTTCCTGCGTCAGGCGCGCAACCACCAAGCCAGAAACCCCCAGAGAGGGAGAGCACAGCTTTCATGTTTGCTTTCCAAAGGCCTTCTCTCTGACAGTCCCAGGAAGGGCAGGCAGAACCCCAAGACACCATAATAACAAGCTGAAAGCGAAACAGATACAACGCCGGTCTAAGTGAGGGTACCGGATGCCTTTGTGCCGGAGAGGATGGGCACCGTACTTCCGGTGCTGCCTTGGGGAGAGAATGAGAGCTGCCGTTTTGCAGAGGTAGAGAATGGTGTTAGGGAGGTAAACAGCTTTCGAGGTCCCAGTGACTTCCGGGGGCAGTGCCTTGCAGATAGCAGAGCTCACTTTTTAAGAAAGGACAATTCTACTCACAGAGGAGCTGGGCCCCTGCCAGGAAGGCTGTGTGGCACCGCCCCACCCAAGATCAGTTGCAGGTTGAGGGGTTGTCGTCTGAGCCAGGTGAGACTCTCCCTGTGGTCTCGCACAAGTTCAGAGTTGCCTACTGCAGGGAGCCAAGAACTTGGCCCAGCCAAGGGCATCTATCAGGCATCAGTCCAGGATATCAGGACTCTGTTCCTAACCTTTCCCCCTACCCCCCCCCCCCCAACACAGGAGCAGCATCCCTGGCCAGAAGACGCCTCAGAAGTGTTATGACGGTTCTGAGTTTAGGAGATGCACAGGTGCATAAGTGCTTGACCTTGGAGAACTGGCCCCTAGAGACCCCCATTTCCTAAAGACCTTCTCTGCTCACATTGGCTCATGGCCTGGGTAGCAGGGGAGGGAAGTGCCTCACTGCTGAACTTTCTGATCCTGTTTGGGGAAAGCTGAACATTGCCCAAGAAGTAGGGAAGGGTGAAGATGGTGTGAGACCCACTTTCCCAATAAGAATCTCATCAGCCTGATTCGTGTCTAGGCACTTCTCCCTGAGGCAGTTCCTGCAGATGTCAGCAACCAGTCCTGTTCCTGGAGAAGACAGCCTCTGTTGGAGTCTTATCATCTAACTACAAGAGATTTAGTAATGAAACACACCCTTTCCTATCCCTACTTGGGACTTAAAGGCATCACGTCCCTTTTATTGATACCATGAGGTCAGCTGGCAACGAGCTCCTCTCAAGTCTCAGACCACATCCTAATAGAATCAAATGACAATTTTTCTTGAAGTAATTTCACAAGCTTCTCTATGTAAAGAAAGAAAAAGGAGAAGAAATGAGTTTAGTTGTTTGGTTTCATAGGATTTTAGAAATATAGCTTGGAGCTACACAGATTGGCAAATGTTATTGGTAATAAGATAAGGGATGCTTTTTGGTAAGAAGGGAATTTCTGAGCCCAGGTGCACTGTTTAAAGAGCTATAGGTACCTTTCTGGTTTGTATGTTTATTTGCTTGCTGTTTGGGCTGAGAAGGAAAAAAGGGAGAAAGGTGAAAAAGCTAAACATGAATGGTTTTTACTAAATTGCAGTAGGAGATATCCCTGGAGATATACACCAGTTGGTTATTTTAACATGAATTTAGGAGTAAAAGTATACTTAAAATTTTAGAAAATCTCTTCTTAAAATTGGGATAAAATGTTGAGTTGGGGACAGGAAGATGGAAGTCTGGGGCTTGCTCATGGGCTAGGCATTTGTGTAGGTGTAATTCTCACAATGCTAACCTGTCTTCACATGGAAATACTTCAGATTAAAGACAGGCCTTCAAATCCTCCTATTTGCCAAGGTGCACTTAGGTGATAGCAAGGCCTAAGCAAACATTCAGCCTCTGTTGGCACTCCTAAGCACCCCCCACCACCAAAAAGAAAAAAAAGACAAAAACCCTCCTAGTGTGGAGTCATCTCATGTGTAGTCATGTGGTCTCAGCATTATCACGGAGGTTACTCAGTTATATTGGGAACTAGATTATGATGTCAGAAAATATCCCTTTCAGAAAGGCTAAAAGTCAGGGTCCTGAGTATATATTGAGGAGAATTTCTACTTAACGTAAGAAACAGGGCAGCTTAGAAGAGGTACCTGCTTTCCAATAATTGCCTTTAGTGGGAGCAGAAAAGCCTCCTTACAGGAAGTTTTTAATTCATTTAGACTTCATTTTACTTTTTTGAAGAACAACAACAAAAAATTATTTCTGGAAGAGACTTTTGGCCAGAAGAGCAGAGAAGACTGTAAATCAAGGAAAAGGTGAAGTAATCAATTATGCGGGAACTTCGGTATTCCAAGTATATAAAGGCTATTTATTTTTCCTGTGTCTATATTTTCTCTTTTTGTGGAGGAGAGGAAATTCTAAAAATATTTGATAGATGTTTTGCCATTAACACCAGAAAAGTGTGTGGGGAAAAGAAAGGAGGGAGGGAAAGGGGGGGTCCATTTTTGTTTCATTAGTAGAAAAAGCAACATAAATTAAAGCAGCCTAATGATGGCAGTCTTTAATTTATAATGTTCTGAGAGTAAAAGGAGTTTATTTACAGCATAGGTGATTTAATATTGTCAATCTGATTTTTGTTTTAACCTTTTATCGGAGGAAGGATGATTTTTTAAAGCTCAGATAGTTTGAAATTTGGCTAAGTACCTTTGGGTTTTTTATCATGGAAGCAAATATTATCATTTTAATATTAAACAACTTTCAAGTGTTCAAGGGTTCGTTTGTGATTTACTTTTTTTTTTTTAACGTATTTCCCTCTTTCGATCTAATGATTACATTAAGGCTCCTGTTTCTTTCTGGAAAGAACTTATTATAAATCAGAAAGCGTCAGAGGTTCAAAGGCTGACATTTCTGAGTGCTGATACTTTGTCTTTTCATGCCATGCAAACAGATCTAACATTTAGAAATTCCTAAACGAGGGAAATTGCGGAAATTCCCAGATTTTTTTTTTTCCAGTCGGAGGAAGCCAAGTTTTTTAAGTATGGAGTTTGGAGTAATCAAATGAGGGAGAAAGGAGCCTGCGAGAAGGGGTGACTTCAACCCAAAGTAGGCAGCTCAAGTTAGCTGCAGTTAAGGAGCGGGAAAAGGGAGCCGAGATCCGCGAGGGTCGGGGAGAGGGCGCTATTGCACCCACCCTGGGTAAAATCTGTGGAGTATCAGCCAGGAAGCCAGGCTTGATAAGGTCAGGTTCCCCCAAATCATCTCAAGTGTCCAAATTCTACTAGCCTTCTAGAGAGTATTAAAAACCTACCAGTGAGGTTGTCTATCTAGAAGACAAACATCCCTTGAATGGTTCTCAACTACCCGAGTTCATTTCAGAAAGATAGAGGAGCCCGCGGGGCGGGCGTTCACATCCGCTGCAATCCTCTCCTAGATGATACTGCCCAGTAATTCAGAGCAGTCTTTATTCCCCGCCCAATAGTTTGGGAAGAACCCCCTGCTTTCCCTTCTCTTCTCCGAGGCAGAGCAGCGCACAGCGATAGTTCCGCTTCATCTGCGGGCTGAAGCGACACGGATAGAGTCGTCCCAGAATATGTAACAGGGGACTGGGCGGGGGGTGGGGTGGGGTGGGGGCGACAGAGTAGGTTGTCCGGGAAAGGGTTGCTTAGGCTCTTGTCGGTGGGCGAAAGGGCCTTGTGCGCTCCCCAGGAGTGTAGGTCCACCTCGGCAATTCAAAGGAGGGTCTCCGTCATGTATGCGGGTTTTCTTGGACCAGCTCCAGATGTCCTCAGCTGTTCTGAGACAGCAAGAAACGCAATCTCGACCTGAAGTCTGAACCCTCTTTTACTCTTCTAAGCGAAGGATCTCCCCCGTCCTTGGCCGATGCTCCCCATTCAGCGGGTCCCAGGAAAGAGCCAGGGAGGAGGGTTCCCATCTCGCTCCCCGAGATCCCGGGCGGACTCAGGGCTCCTTAAAGCCACGGGCCAAAGGCCCGCGACCTCCCCGCCGAGTATTCCGGGCGCCCGCGCTCTGCGGCCCCGACTCCTTGGCCTCTTCCTTGCCCGCTCGCCCCCGGCGGCCTCGGGGCCCGCGCGTCCAGCCGGGCGCGGCTGCTAAGGCGCGCCGGGAGCCTTGACTGTTCCCGGCCGCCCGCACGCCCTCGGGGACCTCAGCTCGCAGATCCGCCGCGTAGTCTGCGGCCGGTCGGACCCAGCGGCAACCAGCAGATCCACCCACGCCCCCGGCCCCAGGACTGCGCGCGGCGGGACTGGCGCCCTGGGGTGGGGCTCGGCGGAGCTCGGGGCAGCGCCGAGGGCGGCGGAGCCGAAGGCGCGGGGAGCTCCGGGGCTCGCAGCACACTCCCAGCTCAGGGCTCCCCTCTGCTCGCTCGGGCAGCGCGGGGCCCGCTCGGGCCGCCCGTCGCCGCCCCCGCCCCCCGCGCGTCCGCGCCCTCGCTCGCCCCGCGCGCGTTCCAAGGGCGCCACCTCTTTGCGACTAGCTCACTTCTCCGGCAGGTTTGCCTGGGAGCGTGTGAACATTCCTCTGCTAGGCTTTCAACTCGCCTCCAACCTGCGCCGCCCGGCCAGCATGCCTCCCCGCCCGTGAAGCGGGGCCGCCGCTGCCCTGCCGCTCGGGCCGCCGCCTCCCCTCCGCGCCGCTATTAACCCGCCCTCGTTGCCACCTGGCCCTCCTGATCGACGACACGCGCACTTGAAACTTGTTCTCAGGGTGTGTGGAATCAACTTTCCGGAAGCAACCAGCCCACCAGAGGAGGTAGACAGACAGCTATGTATATATATGTGGGTCTCTACAAGTGGCTCTGGAACAAGACGGCCTGGTTCGCAAAGACGCTGACTTCGGAGGGGGAAACTTTCTTCTCTTTTTAGGAAGGAGTTAGCTCTGCTCCACGAACCTAGCACTGCCGGCTAGATTAATTAGACATTGATAGGGAAGAGGTGTAAACACGCTGCGCATCATTGATGCATATATACAACCATTTCATTGTGGTTATTATTTCAGAGGAACGTCTCTGATTTATTTGTTGTTGTTGTTCTTTTTCTTCCCTTTTGGTGCCTTTTTGCCTGTGTGGTTTTGGAAAAAACACAGTTCCAGTAGCTGGTTCCTAAATAAGTAAGTGCTGAGAGGCTTCAGAGAAAGTTTTTTTTTTTTTTCTTTCCTTTTCTTTTCTTTTCCTTTCTTTTTTCCTTTCAACTTGGGAGATGCCCTTGGTGTTGAAGAGATTGAGAAGAAGCTAAGGCTGGAGCGTGGTAGTACGGGGAGATGGAGATTCCGGACTGACACTTCGGGTCCCTTTCCACTCTGTTGCAGGTCCCGCGAGCGAGAGGATACGATGCTGCGGCGGCTGGTTCAGCAGTGGAGCGTCGCGGTGTTCCTGCTGAGCTACTCGGTGCCCTCCTGCGGGCGCTCGGTGGAGGAACTCGGACGCCGGCTGTAAGTGCCCCGTCCTCCTCTGGGCGCCGGGTGAGGGCTGGGAAGGCCAGGGGGAGAGGCCACCAGGCTGGGGCGCTGCCGAGGGCTCGCAGCGGTCACTGATGCTTCTTGCCCGAGTTAAAAAGCAGGGAGATCCGGCTACCTACCTGCCGGGGGTTGAGACCGTGTCCTTGAAACCCCAGCGGGAGAACTGGTTGAACCTCAAGGGGCTACGGTCAAGAGACAAATTTGATACGAGTTTCCAAAAGAGGGAGCGCAGAGTCTCCTTTCGACAAAGATGATCTGCCTCTAGTGAAAAATAAAAGTTTATACTTTGAGGACCTGGGAAGGGTTTGAAACCCCGAGGATTACAGGAGACAGATAACTCGGAAGGAGCTGAGGGAGCCACGGTACACATGTCTGTGTGCGCTTGATTTACATGCTGAATGTGGGTGGCAGTTTGTGCGTGCAATGCAAAAGCCTTACATCTAACTTTATTATGAATGACATAATTTTAAGCATATAAAATGGACCACATTACATAATGAAGGCATATTATATAATAAAGTAGTAACAACTTTGCAATGGCACAACTCCAACATTAGTATTGATACAGTTCAGGGACGCTGGAGTGCTTGACTCCAAAATGAATATTAGGTGTGGAAACTTGTTTTTTCTTGGAATTATTGCTAACAGCTCTTTAATCTGCAGTCAAATATTTGCATTGTAGACTGAAAACTTGTGTTTTGGCATTCTCATCTGGTGGTTCTTTTGAGGATAATTTTGACTTTAACATAATCATACATCCAAGCACACCAGAGCAATATCACCATGTTGTATGACTGCAAAGTGGGAAGAACAGTAGAGTAACACTATCTTAATACAAATCTGTTGGACCTAGCAGTACGTTAATGTGTGTAATACCATGTTTGGGTGATCTTGAACCTGCAGACTCAGTATTCAGGATGGGAAAACCATAAAGGTTCAGAACTGAGAGGAGTTTGCCTCTGGAGAAGGAATTAAGGAGCTTTTACACTAACAATAAAAATAGCAATATCCAATATTTACAGTCAAGTTCATGGTGCTTCCTTGTAAATTCCCAACGGTGTACAAAAAGGCAACTGTTTTATATGTGCCCTTGGTCTATTACTATTAGAGCAGAAAATCCTTAAATGAAATTGCTTTAGACATGTCTGAACCTTGGCACCAAAATGAAAATCTATTATGAATCTCCTAAGGCAAACTGTGTAAAACATTGTACTAAAGATAAAGCTATATTGTATTCTTCAAATCAATGTTTTGCTGGTGTATTTCTGAAAATTCTTTAGACTTTTTGCTCCTTTTGAGACTTGTTTTAAATTATTTAAAATCCATGTATTAATAGAGATGAGGAGTGAATTTTTAAAAGCATGCTTAAATACTGGCCAAGAAATACTGTCTTGGAACAGAGCCAATTTTTTCTTTAAAGTTGCTTGAGAAATACCTGTTTTCTCTTTTGAGAAACAGTAAATGGACCATAATTAAATCCACGGTTATGACATAAAAATAGTGCTAAGTTGTCCTAAAGGCTATTTTTAACTCTTTCTTTGTTGCACCTTGCAAAATACACATCAGAAACCATTTACCAGCCAGAGACTCTGTTATAGTTTTGTTTGTGGGTGAAATATAATATTGTAGTTAAACACTCACACTCAGCAGATGGTTATAAAACTACCACAAAACATTCTTATAGTTAATGGCTAATAGATCATCAAATTACAGCCATGGTTTTTCATGAAGGCTGAAATCATCAGTAGATGAAGATGTTCCATCAAATTATTGCAGCCAAAAGGAGTTTAAAAAAAAAACAAGTCATTATTTTTGCATTGGTGCCAAATAACAGTAAATTTTTTGTGCTAGACAAAACATTAGTCTACTATTACATTAAATCAACCTAATTTCTTGAAAGAAATGTTAACATATAATCAAATTGTATTACTCCCCATTACTCTTCATGCCAAATATTAAGGAAACTGCTTTAGCTGTTTTTTCTAACTAGGGACTAACTTTTGGAGGGCGGTGTGGGGGGTCGGGGGGACTACTATAACAATACCACTTCCTAAGCCCTGCAAAGGAAGCAATTATAAGTTGTCATAGTCCAAAGGATTTTAATTAATGGGACTGGAGTATGAATAAATTGGAAGTTGCAAAGTGAGGCCTCGAGATATTCTTGTCCAGATGATCATGGCTCTGGGCAGGTAGCAGCATTTGTGTCTAAGTTAGACAGGGAATCCCAGCAAATTCAGAAACCTAAAACATAATTGGCTGATTTGCTTGGGAGCCAGACTGGGTCTATTCCATTTAATGAAAAGCATAACTTTTGACTGAGTCATTTGGGTTGGAAAGGACTTGTGGTGAGTCATCCTCACTCTAAGGCCCGGACCCTGCCTCTTGCATGTACCACAGAACTTTTCTTCTCAAACCCAGACTCCTTCCTAAGTAGCTGAGCATCAGCACAAGCATATGCTGCTGCTTCTGTGTTGGGAGAGGCAATCCTATCCCTCCCTTTACTCCCTGTGTTCCTTGATAGCTCCTTGGACATTTACTCTTCTCTGAAAACTACCGAGAGTGATTTTTCTTGAAAGCAGAAGAGCTATATTTTGGCTGAATTTAGAGTTACCCGTGTTAAGCATTTCACCCATATTTCTGCAATTTTTTTTTACAATAATCAAAGAAGACCATAAACATACCATGTTAGGTGTGTAATAAATGCATGAGAACCACTGTGCTGTGGAATGTGTGGAGAGGTACAGAGTAATAGACTATTATTGAGGCCATATTTGCCACTTAAATATTTCAGAATTATCCAAATTGAAAGCCTCCTGAATGTGGATTCATTGTTCCCCACCTATGTGTATCTAGTTTGTACATGCTAGTCATTTACCCTTGTGTCAGTTCATGTCTTGTTTTGAAAATAAATAGAACGTTCTATGGATCTAATTTCTTGCTGATGATAAAGATACTATTATATTCCTGATCCTCGAGCACAGTTGCCCCATCAGAAATTCATTCTTGACAATGTTTTAAATGCAGAAGTCTTTGAACTGTTAATTGTGTTAACTCCATTTCAGATTTAGCACTTAAGAAAATCTGTGTTTTCTCAGTTTAGATTAACAAGTCCTCCTAAGAGGCAGAAAGAAACTTTGTAAGCCACAAGAGATATACTATTTTAAACTGGACAAAGTTGTGCCATCTCTGTAGGCTTTTTATAAAATAGAAGGATAGAATGATCACTCCTTTTCTCATGAGAACCATCCTGGGAAAGTGCAGTGCTTGGGTTAAGAAGGCACTGTGACTCACAGTTGACAGGCTGGCCAAGATGACAGACATACATGCCAGGCAGAGGGGGCATACACAGTGGTGGCCTGGTTAGAACATACCAACCATTAAAAGTTTTGGCTTTGAGTTAAGCTAGAATGGGCTGTATTATACATTTGAAGAGCAATACAGATGCGGTGGTTATCTGCCAGGATTGAGAAAGAACTAAAAGCCCCTTATACTATAAGTGATCGTTGGTTAAGAACTTCTTTTGCTGTGACATTTTGCTAAAAGATACTCATTAAACTGCAATACTTATAAAATATGCAGTTAAATCAGTCCCATTCTTTAAAAAATGTTATTAGAGAGTATAAATGTATTATACCAAAACCTCAAATTTGTGTATTATTAAAAGTTTCCAGAATACTAACTGTGGCCATAAAGTAAGTGAATTTTAATCTAGTCACATGTGGCACCTTCAAAAAGGAAGGGAGACTCCTTCATGCCTCATTTAAACCAGGCTCCTGTTAAATTCCTTTCCATTAAGTCATGTCTTTTTTGAACAAGCTGCTGCCTTAAAGCCGGTCCACACTCTAAAATACTAAAAGGAAGCTGGTATTCTGGCTATAAGATCTAGAGAAATAATGCCTGTATTTTCATGTCTTACTCTTCTTTGACTCACAGTAGAACTAGAAAATCTCTCATTCCCCCTGTGGAAATCCAAACTTCTAGAAATCCTAGTTCTTTGTGTTGGTGATGAAAATGGACTTGTTAGAACAGTAAGGTTGATCTTCAAGGAAGCTGATAAATTGCTATCCATTTGCCCTTCATCATGGTTCTCACCACAGGCTTTTTTACTCCCTGCCCTTTGCTTCTTATTTCCTCAACATACACTTCTTCTTCCACAGAAGAAAGGACTGAGGAAGTTGAAAAGCAATCTTTGGTTTCAGAATCAGAGGACCTGGTTTTTGGATCCCTGGTTCTGTCTGTTCTCAGTTTGAGGGCAAGGGCAAGTCATTAGTTTCTCTGAACCTCAACTTCCCCATCTATAAAATGAAGACAATGCTATTTTTATTTGTTACATTTCTCTGAGGAGTTGAAGTTGTACTAATGAAGGCAGATGAGGGATCCAGATATTGTGTGTCAGAGAGGTAAGAATATATGGGGTATCGCCCTGTGAAGTACCCTCAGAAACTTGTAAATGAACCACTTTGAAGAGCTCTACAGTGGTAGAAATTGGAGTAAGGTGAGGTAGAGTTGAAGCACGCATGATATGACTGATTAATGTATGTGATCCCTACATATGGTCAATAATATACAGACAGGATAATACAAGAATATATGCATGGACAATTTAAGCAAGAGTCAGGATGTCATCTAAAAGGACTGATGGAAAATTAGTTTATTCTTTTCCACTATATTTTCATTAGAGTGTTGTTTAAACAGAAAAGTCACTTCATATTTGTTCATAGAGATTTTTTTAAGACAAGAAGGCTAAGTAGAAAAGTGAATTTTTTAATTAAGTACTAAGGATAATACCCTCTGAAATTCTAAATTAAAAAAAAAACTCAATGTGGGGAAGAAATAGAAAGATCTTAATTTAAACACAAAGAAACCCATTTTAAAGAGACCACCCATTACTCTACAGAAAAATAGACATTCTCTCCCTGACACTTGGCTTTCAAATATAGGTTCTTGGCCACCTGTAATCTATTTTATGTTAAAATTCAGTCTGTTAGGTCGTTACCTAGACAGGCTTTACTGCTCATTTCATCTTCAGCCTTTGTTTGCCTATATTCCTACAGCTTGCTGTTCTTTGAGAGTCAATATTATTATTTTCCTAATAGGAGAGCAGTGTGTGTGTGTGTGTGTGTGTGTGTGTGTGTGTGTGTGTGTGAGAGAGAGAGAGAGAGAGAGAGAGAGAGAGCGAGAGAAAGAGAGAGCATGCACTTGTGCGCATGCATGCGTGTCCGGGTGAGTACTCAAGTAAATTCAGCCTCCTTTTCATTTCTAGTCTAGGACTTCTGGATTTATTTTCCCAAGACAAGTCTGAAAAACCTGAAAGGAATATCAGTGGTTTCTGTCCATTGCTGAGTATAACTGAATCATAACGTTTTAAGTTGAGAAGAATATAAAACTCTCTGAATCTGACCCCTTCCTTTTAAATGGAGAGAGGCCATGAGGCCAGAGAATGTCCGTGTTCTCACCAAAGTCACAGACCTAGAGTGGCATAAATGGGATCTGGGGCTGCAGCCCCCTAGCTGCCTGCACTTCCCTTCCCACTCTGCACTTTCCCTGCTTCACAAGCTGGCTGCACTTCCAGCTCATGCTCTGTATAGGACCAAACAGAAAACTAAAGGGCTTTCCTCTTGTCTTTGAGGTCTATACCAACAAACTAAAATTGTATCATTTTCTTCTTTCCTGCTATTTTTTTCTTAAAGCAAAAGAGCTGTGTCTGAACATCAGCTCCTTCATGACAAGGGGAAATCTATCCAAGACTTACGACGACGATTCTTCCTTCACCACCTGATTGCAGAAATCCACACAGCTGAAATCAGAGCTACCTCGGAGGTTTCCCCCAACTCCAAGCCTGCTCCCAACACAAAGAACCACCCAGTCCGATTTGGGTCTGACGATGAAGGCAGATACCTAACTCAGGAAACCAACAAGGTGGAGACATACAAAGAGCAGCCACTGAAGACACCCAGCAAGAAAAAGAAGGGTAAACCTGGAAAACGCAAGGAGCAGGAAAAAAAGAAACGGCGAACTCGGTCTGCCTGGCTAACCTCTGGTGTGGCTGGGAGTGGGCTAGATGGGGACCACCCATGTGACATCTCTGCGACATCGCTGGAGCTCAATTTACGGTAAATGGCTTCTGTGCCCCATAGCCTTTGCTCGGTGCTCTCCGCTGGGGTGTGTTAACGTCCCTTCCACTGTGGCTTGGACAAACCTAGAATGTCCTCCTTTTCTGTCCTTCTATCAATTGCTCCACAATTTCAAAGCTTAATGAAAGCAAGATGGCTCAGAATATTGTCTGCTTTCATACAGTGTCCTCCTATGCCCTCTATACACACCAGCATTGAATAACCCATTTCTCTTCCTCCACCATCACACCCCAACGCCAATCCTTCACTCCTCCACTAAAGAATTTCTTTTATTCATCAGGCTTCAGAAGCTAGGGACCACCTTCATCATTTGCTGGAGGAGTGTATTTATTCCCCTACTCTCACACCTTGGCAAACTTTCTCGATTGTTTTTCATTTTTTACTGTTTTTTTTCACTTCATGGGCAAACACAGAAGGCTTTGATATAATCTACAAATATGACTGAATAATACTGTAGCATAGACAATTCTGAGTCGGACACATTTTTCATTTCATTAAATTGAACCTTAAATTTATCTTTATTTAAATAAATGTTAAAAATTTAAACATACACTCTGAATTTATTTAATTAAATTTCCCTCTGGTTTCTACCAACACGTGAAAAAAAAAATCATGATTTCTGAAAATTTTTAAATGTTGACTTGGGAAGGACATAAGTTTTTCTCATGTATCTATTTATCCACTGGCAAGTTGAAATCATTTTCTAGAGTATTGCAGTAGAAATAATAAAACTTCACATTTACATGGCTTGTTCATCCTTGGCTCACAAATGCAGGTGGTAATGGCATTCATTGACTTTGGGGTCAAATACCTTAAGTTCAGATCTTGGCTCTGAACTTACTAAAGTTCACAACCTTGGGCAAACTACATGGTCTTTCTGAGACTCATTTTTCTCTTATGTGAAATGAAGACAATAACTGTAACAACCTCATAGGGTTGGCTGAAGATTAAATGAGATTACGTGGGTTAAATGCTTGTCTTAGTAAACAATAAAGTGCAACTTGTTGTTTTGGTGCTTTTAGATCTAGTGCTGATTGTTTATCTGGATATGTGTGTTTCTGTGAGGCAAAAAAGCAGCAAATATTAATCTCATTTTATAAACTAGAAAACCCAGGCATTCCATGGCTGAAGGACCTGAGTAGTCCTGAGAACTGGATTTCCCCATTTCTGGATTTTTAGGCCAGGACTATGTTAGTGTCACCTCTTGATTCAGATGTTTCCACCAACAGGATCTTTCTTGCCTTTTTACTTTTCAGTACAAGTCTTCTGTGGGCTTTGAAAGAAAGGGGAAACTATACAAGGATGTGTCATATGCAGCTAATGATCTCATTAATTAGAGTCCCATGTTACTTCTCCAGGCCTTTCCTCTTACTAGTAGAGATGGGATTACAGGGTGATGTTTCAGAGAGGAGTTTGAACTTGTTTACCATCACCTCTCTCTTTGAGTCAGGTTGACAAAACTCATCATTAAATAGCATAAAAAAGGATAACTATATCAGACAAATAGTACAGCTTCAGTAATTAATGAGTAATGACATTAGAGGAACCTTTAGCAGAGTGAATGACCTATTCTGCAAATATCTAATGGATCTATAATGTGTAACCGAACCTATGAATCTTGGCTCAAAGCACATATTTAATGTATTTTAAGAAAGGATCCTTATATTTATAGCTAATGCAAGGGCTTTTTTGCCAGAAGCTATTTTTACCATTGTCTTACTCTGTGTGTGTGTACATGTATATATTAGAAAAACAAAAGTATAAATACTTTTTTTATGGATTTCATTTATTTAAGATTTGAAGTATCTGGGAATTTAATGAAATTCGGCACTCATCAACTCTTATGCCCAAAGCTACCCCTCTCGTAAAGGAGACTAGTAAAAATTAGGCAGCGGCCTAATCGAATCCAGACCTAGGACTGAAAGAAGGAGAACGTTTCTGCTTCTCCTTTCTGTTTCCCGGTTGTGAGGGACATTCATGGAAAGCACTGTTTGTTTGGCAGCCGGATCTTGGCACTCTCCCAGTACAACCCAACCGAGGTTCAGGGAAGATCGGGGAAATTTAGGAGTGTACTGGTGAGAATATACGGGGCCAGGCAAATGTTCTAATCCAAATAGAATCCTTTCAGAATAACTATTTTAAAGTTTCGTAAGCAACCAACCTTTTGAGTGTCCTGTCTTTAGTCTCTTTACATTATTAGGCAATGACCTGAGAGGTCTGATGAACTGGCAAGCATGAGCTTTATTATAATATAAGTAGTATTTCTTAAGAGAAACTACTGTACTAAAACTGTCTGGCTCCTTGCATGTGAACCAGTGGGAAATACATAGTTTAAATGTTGGAAATTACATTTCGGAATTTTTGATGTTGCAAATGAGATGTCCAGATACAATAGGACTCATTTAATTGAGACCATATGTTTTTTTCTTGATAAATA
Source organism: Herpailurus yagouaroundi (assembly GCF_014898765.1). Taxonomy (NCBI): domain Eukaryota; kingdom Metazoa; phylum Chordata; class Mammalia; order Carnivora; family Felidae; genus Herpailurus; species Herpailurus yagouaroundi. Next base: position 20,735,388 of record NW_024412407.1, read on the forward strand.
GTGACTTAGAAATAATGCAAAAGCTTTTCAATATTCAAAAAAACTCTAAAGTGTTGTCATACGCACAGACACACACTAAACATACACGTATACTTTCAGGTCATGTCTTATGTTTTACTTGGCTATCCCAATACGTGCTTTTATAGCAAGCCAACAGGATAGACAAGGAGAAATACAATTAAAAGATCTTTTCCTTGGTCTTTTTTTAAATAATTATTTTAACGTTTATTTTTGACAGAGAGAGAGCGTGCACATGCACGTGCACGAGTTGGGGAGGGGCAGAGAGAGAGAGAGGGAAACACAGAATCTGAAGCAGGCTCCAGGCTCTGAGCTGTCAGCACAGAGCCCAACACGGGGCTTGAACTCACAAACCATGAGATCATGATCTAAGCCGAAGTCATATACGTAACTGATTGAGCCACCAGGTGCCCCTCCTTGGTCCTTAATGTATTCCTTTTCTCTTTCTTTCCTTCTGAGAACATAATTGTGGAAAATACTCTTCATTCCCTCCTTGCCTGTGTTATTCTTAAGTTCAATTCACTAGATACTGTTCAGTAAGAAAACATTATAAAATTGGTACAGCACACAAATTATTGAGTTTTACAGTCACCTTTAAGATTGTATTCATAACATACATTCACATCCACCAGCCATTTAAAATTTAATCTTAAATTATTTTCTCTACAATTAGGAGCTATTTTACCATTCCGATCAAAACTATTGTTGAAGAGGTCAATTTTTTTTTAAGACATAAAAATACCCTCAATGCTCAACTTGCTTTTCTTTAAGCTGCAGGTAGAGTTCCTAAATTGTCAAGAATGGGCTCTCCTGTGGGTCTCACCCCCATATAGGTCTGCCATGTAAAACTCTGCCCACAATCTGGCTGCTAATGCAATGGCACAGCCAATCGAATTCAATTCTATAGGTGCTTCCTTAGAAACTACTATGTATTCAGTGAAATATACTACACAAAGAGAAGAGAAAAGGAGAGAGAAAAGCAGAGAAAATGTTGCTAGTCCATCTTAAAATACTGTGACTATGGTGTTTTAGAAGGGGTTAAAAAAGGTATCAGTCCCAAGTGGTAATTTATTCTGAGTAATAAACAGCTTGAGCTGAAATACTGCCGTTTTATGCTTTTATATCAATTGATTCTTATACTCTAAGTTAGGCTTTCCTGATTTCTAATTGTAGATCACTTCTAGAAACCAGCAGAATGAGAGCCAAATAATTCTTAGTTTTGACTTCACAAACTAAAATCCAAAAATAGTTTCATTCATTAGTGTTTAAGGACAGCTAAAGGAATGACTGATAACATAAAATCATCAACCAAGCATACTGTTTAATTACACATCCTTTCAACATTTACTCCAAATCACACACTTTACTCTCTTAACAGTCATTATCTTAGCAAAAGATTGGCCAAATGGAAACCTAAACAGAATTAGTAACATTTGGGTCACCCTTGGCAGGCATCACTGGGGAATAAACTTCTAGCAAGGTGTATTTGATGATAGATTGTGCAACCTAGCCTTATTTCCAAACTCTCAAATGTGTCCCTTCTCTTCCCAAACTTTCCAGTTGGCAGCTTTGGGAAATTCTCCTAGGGTCTCCTTTTTCAGACAAAGAATGTAGAATTAGAAATGCAAGCCCTTTCTCTTTCTGTACTATGTTGACCATTGAATGGTATTAAAGACCCTGCCTGTAGCAAAGATTCTGGAGAGTCAGATCCCACAGGTGCCTCCTATTGGGAATATTCATAAGAAATCCCTGGAATCTTTTCAATTGTGATTCTATGTTCCTTTATTTTTTATGCCTTTTTATTTGTCAAGGAGAAGTAACCTATTTTCTCTTCTTCTTTCCCTTCCTTCTCTTTTCAGGAGGCATTGAAATCTTTAGCAAAGACATTCAGAGGACGTATTACAGGATTCTGTAATAGTGAACATATGGAAAGTATTAGAAATATTTATTGTCTGTAAATACTGTAAATGCATTGGAATAAAACTGTCTTCCCATTGCTCTATGAAACTGCACATTGGTCATTGTGAATATTTTTTTGCCAAGGCTAATCCAATTATTATTATCACATTTACCATAATTTATTTTGTCAACTGATGTATTTATTTTGTAAATGTATCTTGGTGCTGCTGAATTTCTATATTTTTTGTAACATAATGCACTTTAGATATACATATCAAGTATGTTGATAAATGACACAATAAAGTGTCTCTATTTTGTGGTTGATTTTAATAATGCCTAAATATAATTATCCAAACTGATTTTCCTCTGTGCATGTAAAAATAGCAGTATTTTAAATTTGTAAAGAATGTCTAATAAAATATAATCTAAATTACATCATGAGTCAGAAGGTGAATTATGTATATACCCTTTAAGATTTCTACTAGAAGGAACATGATGTAATTTTTTAAACTGTATTGAATATGGTCTTAAGTATAATATGTTTATATTGGTACATATTCCAATATTTTCACATTAGCTTTTAGTTTAAAAACCACCTAAAATGTGTTTTGTCCAGTATTTAAGTTCAATTCAATAGAATGGCTGAACTACCTAGACATCCTTTTATGAAATACGTCCAATTTGAAGTGAAGACAGGAGAGGGCAGGAAAAAAAAAGAGAGAGAAGAGAAAATATTAAAAATTACTCTCTGAAACTTAGTCCAGCCAGAAATGGAAAAAAAAGGAGGCAGATCAGGAACTTGAAGGCCAGGGGTAATTTTCACCAATGTTAAGTTTAATTTGAAAGGGCTTTCTCTTACTGGTAACAACAATAAGCATAAAAGAGGAACTTGAGAATTCTACCAGAGAAAAGGAAAGATCTGGGATACTTGTGACAACTCAAAAAAATCCTTCACAGGGGAAGACTGCTTTCCTGTTTTATACTTCACAGTCCTGGGGATTTTGGTCGCCAACAGCACGTTGTAATGCCACGTGCAATTTCCACTGTGAATATCATCCTACTTTTCCTATCTTTATGTGCAGATGAAAACAAACATCTTTCCTTATGGATTAAAAAAAAATTTTTATGTTTATTTATTTTGAGAGAGAGAGAGAGACTGGAGAGGGCAGACAGAGAGGGAGACACAGAATCTGAAGCAGATTCCAGGCTCTGAGCTGTCAGTGCAGAGCCCGATACAGGGCTCGAACCCGTGAACCATGAGATCATGACCTGAGCTGAAGTCAGAAGCTCAACTGACTGAACCACCAAGGCACTCCTGGAATTTTTTCTTTAACTGTCTGTAGCTTAGGACATGTCAGTAAAAACACAACAAAAAGTCTATGAACCAAGCAAGCACATATTTAGAAAGTATTCTGTTTATGCTCCCAATCCTATAAGATATCTATTAGATGTTTGGGAGATGCAAACAAGAAGTAATATGCTGCAACTACCCTCAAAATTCTCCCATTCTAGTGGGTACATTATACGCACATACATTTACAAGAAACAATTAAATGTTGTATTCAAGAAACTAGGAAATGATCCAAAATTCTATGAACATTTTTTTTTAAAGTTTTGTTTACTTATTTGGAGAGAGAGTTGGAGGGATAGAGAGAGAGGGAGAGAGAATCCTAAGCAGGCTTCACACTGTCAGTGCAGAGCCTGATGCAGGGCTTAAACTCACAAACAGTGAGACAGTGACTTCAGGTGAAGTCAAGAGTCAGACCCTTAGCAGACTGAGCCACCCAGGTGCCCCTTCTCTGAACATTTTAAAAAGGAATAACACACACACACACACACAGGGAGAGATTGGTCTGAGCTATATATGATTAGAATAATGTTTCTTGGAGGAATATTCAAAGCTTGAACTTACTCATATTTTCACTTGAGTCCCATAGCCTTCAAAATAGATCCATATTACTATTTTTTGGTAAGAAATGTGAACCTATGTTAGTAAGCAAAATCTAGAATCTGTGCTTAGCTTCACATATGAATTTGTTGGATTTGGTTTTTAGCATTCAGAAGTTGAAGGCCAAAACATTAAATCCCATATAATGCAACTAGTTTGAAGTGCCATAACAGATATGGCCACATTTTGCAGAACTCCATCTGAAACTCTAAATCTTAAGATTATACCAAATTCTTATAAGTTGTTCACATGAAAAATGTTTTTCTATTTTTTTAAGTTTATTTATTTATTTAGAGAGAGACAGGCAGACAGACACAGTGGGGGAGAAAGAGAGAGAGCAGGGAAGGGACAGAGAGGGAGAAAGAGAATCCCAAGCAGGCCTCAGGCTGTCAGTGCAGAGCTTGATGCAGGGCTTGACCTCGCGAACCGTGAGATCATGACTTGAGCCGAAACCAAGAACTGGATGCTTAACTGACTGAGCCACCCAGGTGTCCTGAAAAATATGTTTTTTAAACACTAGCTTGGTAAAAATTGGACATTAAGGCAAGGAAGTATCAGATTCAGGTCATATTTAAGTTTTTCTTCACAAATAGCCCATTCCTAAAAAGAAAAGAAGGAAGAGGGAACTTGGGAATTTAGGTTATCAAGTCTCACCAAACATTATTAATACATTAATAAACATGATTGATTATTGCCTTTAGAGTCATACCCTAGGTCTTCTAGCAATGATAAAGACTAAAATAGGGGTGTCTGGGTGCTCAGTCGGTTAAGTGTCTGACTTTGGTTCAGGTCATGATCTCATGGTCCGTGGCTTCAAGCCTCATGTCAGGCTCTGTGCTGACAGCTCAGAGCCTGTAGCCTGCTTCAGATTCTGTGCCTCCCTCTCTCTCTGTCCCTTCCCTGCTTGTGCTTTGTCTCTCTCTCTCTCTCTCTCAAAAATAAATAAACATTAAAAAAAAAAAAGACTAAGATCATAGGATAAGGGATGGAGTGGGAAGATGAAGGAAGCAAAAAGAAAACATTTAAGAAAAAAATTGTAATTTTTTATGACATTGTCATTTTCTATGAAAGAAAAACCAAAATATATAATTTAAGATAGTGTTTAAATGTAAATAAACTCTTAGCAAATTACAGTCTAAGTGACTATGGTTCAGCTTTAAGTAATGTTTATAAGGTAGTAACAATTTAAATAAAGGTGAGTTGAACTAAGTATTCTCAAATTAAGAAAATAAAACCTAACCCACTAACTCACTATTAACTTCCTCCAATTTTATTCAGACATAAATTTGGTATTTAATTACCAAGATATAGTTAAGAACACTGTGGGGTCCAACTCCAAAAGATAAGTAGTGACAGTTAAGCGTGAAGCCGTTATTCCCTTCCCTCTGTACTTTCTTACAACCTGTTGTAAAACAGGTATAGTCTAGGTTGTGCTTATAACGCAACTGATGTATTCAAGGGCTACATTAAGTTATGAATCAAAATCAGTGTTGACAATATTGGTCTTGAAATATTTAAAGTCAATATTGGCTTCTCTCTTCCTTGTTACAAAAATTAATTTGGAATACAGGCAGCATCAATCTGAGAAATACAGAGAAATACAGAGAAATACTGAAGCTTGTCTTGGGAGACAGCACAATCATACATCTTGATGGTTAAGAACTCAGTTTTAATTTTCTATTACCTATTCTCCGTACCGGTTAAGCAAATCAACTATTTAACTTTCTGCATGTACCAAGCAAGAACAAAGGGAGTCAGTCTTTTTAAAATTCAAAAACTCTTTCTAACCATACAGTATATAATGGACCCAATGAGAACAAAATCAAGTATAGCTTCAATTTTATCTTATCGTCAATTTACTAAATACTGAAATATGGTTTAATAGATGCCCATTAGTTCTTGAATAATACAAGTTAATGCCTTTTGTAAGAAATTCTGAAATACAAAAAAAAAAAAAAAAAGTATTCTGAAAGATGTATGCCATCCGAGGATGTTAACTTTAGGATAATCTGAGTTTAATTCTAGAGTATCTGAGTTTAATTGCTATTTTTCCCTTTGACCACAAAGTCCACAGAAAAACACAATCAGCTATGGACAGAAATAAGATGTTGAAGCTGAGAGGGTTCATCTGTACTTTGACTGAGAGTTCTAAGTGTTCCCAGCAAAGCCTTCATTCCTTCCTCAAATAAAGGATAAAAGACATTCCAGTCACAAATGTGTGTCAGTCCCCTTTATTTAATAACCCAGCAGGTATGAAGAACAAGACTATTACTAAATATTTTATTATTTAGTTAGAAAAATGCTGCTATATGGTGAGCTGCTCCTAGGGACTCCATTGCACATTCCAGAGGAGGTATTAAACATTCGTAGATACTAAGATTCCAAAGGTATTACTTCAATGAATTATATTATCATGTGTCCCGGGTTAACTCCTGATGAGAAGTACTATTTTCTTCCAAGTTACCAATGTTACTTTCCTAATTATTGTGTGAACTTCTTAAGGACAGGAACCTTGCCATTCAACATGTACCACCCAATACCAAATAATAGCATGAGTACAGAGAGCTATTCAATAAATATCCATTGAACAAAATTTTAAATTTCTTTCAGTTTCTGAATGAATCAATGGAAAAGCAGAGTTGAGCAAAATGTCTGCCAGAGGTAGGAGATGGGTCAGAATTTTCAGAATTTCAGACTCTTGGGTTATGCCATTCTCTTTTTCCAATGACAAGAAGCTTGGAGAATAACTGCTCTAAATTATCAACTGTTCACCAGAGTGCCCTTTGTTTTTCAGTCTGGCTTAATAGGAACTTTTCCAGGTCTGTATGTACAAGAAGCAAGGGTTTTGGGGGGAGTATACAGCAACCTCCCAGAGGAAGGGAGGAGAATTTAAAATATCAGGTTTTCTTCCTATGAATACACGGCACAGATTTCATCCACAGGGCTCAGTTGTGCAAAAGAGGCACACTGCTATTTTGTCAGAAGATTAATGTACACAGTTCCCAAACAGAGCTACCCAACATCAGGATGAGAACATTCACATCTCTGTGTAGGTTCCTGATATGCTCATATTTATAAGTGCAGAGCGCAAGGGAGACGTTTTAAACTGCATTTTAATTAAACTTCAAAACATCTTCCAGAAAATGTCATTACGTTTTCCTACAAACTGGAAGACATTTAATACAAAATGTGTCACCCTGAAAAATGGATTGTTTTAATGGTGACTCCTGCTCCTTGCCAAATCCACATTGCTTTGGGGTCTGAAAAGCAAGATCACTCATCCATCTTCCATTTGAGTAAGGTAATTGATGGCGACAGCTCACTGGGTTGCCATTGAAAAACTGATGGGAAGTGACTACGTTGAGTTCCATGTTCTACAAAATGAATGCAAAACAATAAAAAACGTTCCAGGTTGGATTTGGTAATTTTACATTCACATTATTCTTTCTTTCATTAATCGTGAGTTTTAGTAGAACCCTTGTCAATGTGTAATACGAAACAATATACTGAAGAGTTGCTTCCTGGCTAGCGACAGGTAAAAGCTAAAAAGAGTGTTATGTTTTCTTAGGAGGATTTTTTTTCTCTTCAGATGAAACAGTAAGAGATTCTAATTGCCCTGTTCCCAAAGCATTGGAAATTTTATTCTGTAACAACATTTTATAACATTATAACAACCAGTATGTTAGAAAGAATAAGCCTAACACCAAGCTCACATATAATAATAAAGTTAACATTGGTTGTTTTGTGAGCTTGCACGAACAGAATTGACACTGTTTTACTCAATCCTTTCAAGAATCGCCTCGGGTAGATACTCTCCATTTTACGGATGATAACAGCGTTGCCTTAGGTTAGACGACTGCCCAAGATCACCCAGCTGCTCACATAGCAGACTGGATTCAAAGCGGGCCTCACCTGCCCTCCCAAGCCTGAACTCCACGTACTACAGCTACAACTGTTGCAGTACAGCTTGCTTCAGAATCAACGTCTTTAGGACAAAAGTATGTGTCTTGCTTTCAGCGAGTTCAGTGAAATCACAGGTGTGACACAATCCTATTTTGCTCCATTCTCTCTACCTCCTGTGAGGGCATCGTTTTACCAGCTTCTGTCCTTCAGGGCATCTCGTAAAGCTGACTATGGCCTTATATTCCACAAAACTCATAAAGTGTGCTCGCTCGCTCTCTCTCTCTCTCTCTCTCTCTCTCTCTCTCTCTCTCTCTCACACACACACACACACACACACGCGCGCGCGCGCGCGCGCGCGCGCGCCGCCGGCCAACAGGCCCAGGTGTTTGCACAGTCCCATGAATGAGCAGCTGTTGCTTTAAAAGGAGGGTGGCAGAGGAGGGCGAGGGAGCGCTGGCTGGCAGGCGGGTGTGTAAACGTATACAGAGAGCCACTTTCTGTAAGAAGGCTAAAACATATTTAAAATGGGACCACCTCAGAGATGAAATCTTTCCCCTCCTGCTACCTCTCAACCTGCTCCAAAACTCCAATATTCAGTTTTTCCAAGCCTCCCTCTCCCTCCCCCCACCTCCCTGGAGAATGCTGATTTTCTATGTGAACACTTGGCACGTCCCAGAGCCCTTCTACTCCCTCAGTCGGCAGTCAGGGATAATGTCAGCAGTTAATGATTTCCTCGGCTAACAGATGAGTGCGCCCACGCCGCGTGCTCGGCCTGGCGCTGCCCACGCGGGGCGTACAAGGAGTGTGCCGTCATGGTTGCTTTTCAACGGGTTTTCATCTCTAAGTTGGCTTTTGGTTACTCGTTTTATTTATTTTTTTTTTATTCTTTTCTTCTGACAATGTTTTTATTTTTTTATTTTTTTATTTTTTTTATATATGAAATTTATTGTCAAATTGGTTTCCATACAACACCCAGTGCTCATCCCAAAAGGTGCCCTCCTCAATACCCATCACCCACCCTCTCCTCCCTCCCACCCCCCATCAACCCTCAGTTTGCTCTCAGTTCTCAACAGTCTCTTATGCTTTGGCTCTCTCCCACTCTAATCTCTTTTTTTTTTTTCCTTCCCCTCCCCCATGGGTTCCTGTTAAGTTTCTCAGGATCCACATAAGAGTGAAACCATATGGTATCTGTCTTTCTCTGTATGGCTTATTTCACTTAGCATCACACTCTCCAGTTCCATCCACGTTGCTACAAAAGGCCATATTTCATTTTTTCTCATTGCCACGTAGTATTCCATAGTGTATATAAACCACAATTTCTTTATCCATTCATCAGTTGATGGACATTTAGGCTCTTTCCATAATTTGGCTATTGTTGAGAGTGCTGCTATGAACATTGGGGTACAAGTGCCCCTATGCATCAGTACTCCTGTGTCCCTTGGATAAATTCCTAGCAGTGCTATTGCTGGGTCATAGGGTAGGTCTATTTTTAATTTTCTGAGGAACCTCCACACTGCTTTCCAGAGCGGCTGCACCAATTTGCATTCCCACCAACAGTGCAAGAGGGTTCCCGTTTCTCCACATCCTCTCCAGCATCTATAGTCTCCTGATTTGTTCATTTTGGCCACTCTGACTGGCGTGAGGTGATACCTGAGTGTGGTTTTGATTTGTATTTCCCTGATAAGGAGCGACACTGAACATCTTTTCATGTGCCTGTTGGCCATCCGGATGTCTTCTTTAGAGAAGTGTCTATTCATGTTTTCTGCCCATTTCTTCACTGGGTTATTTGCTTTTCGGGTGTGGAGTTTGGTGAGCTCTTTATAGATTTTGGATACTAGCCCTTTGTCCGATATGTCATTTGCAAATATCTTTTCCCATTCCGTTGGTTGCCTTTTAGTTTTGTTGGTTGTTTCCTTTGCTGTGCAGAAGCTTTTTATCTTCATAAGGTCCCAGTAATTCACTTTTGCTTTTAATTCCCTTGCCTTTGGGGATGTGTCGAGTAAGAGATTGCTACGGCTGAGGTCTGAGAGGTCTTTTCCTGCTTTCTCCTCTAGGGTTTTGATGGTTTCCTGTCTCACATTCAGGTCCTTGATCCATTTTGAGTTTATTTTTGTGAATGGTGTGAGAAAGTGGTCTAGTTTCAACCTTCTGCATGTTGCTGTCCAGTTCTCCCAGCACCATTTGTTAAAGAGACTGTCTTTTTTCCATTGGATGTTCTTTCCTGCTTTGTCAAAGATGAGTTGGCCATACGTTTGTGGGTCTAGTTCTGGGGTTTCTATTCTATTCCATTGGTCTATGTGTCTGTTTTTGTGCCAATACCATGCTGTCTTGATGATGACAGCTTTGTAGTAGAGGCTAAAGTCCGGGATTGTGATGCCTCCTGCTTTGGTCTTCTTCTTCAAAATTACTTTGGCTATTCAGGGCCTTTTGTGGTTCCATATGAATTTTAGGATTGCTTGTTCTAGTTTCGAGAAGAATGCTGGTGCAATTTTGATTGGGATTGCATTGAATGTGTAGATAGCTTTGGGTAGTATTGACATTTTAACAATATTTATTCTTCCAATCCATGAGCAGGGAATGTCTTTCCATTTCTTTAAATCTTCTTCAATTACCTTCATAAGCTTTCTATAGTTTTCAGCATACAGATCCTTTACATCTTTGGTTAGATTTATTCCTAGGTATTTTATGCTTCTTGGTGCAATTGTGAATGGGATCAGTTTCCTTATTTGTCTTTCTGTTACTTCATTGTTAGTGTATAAGAATGCAACTGATTTCTGTACATTGATTTTGTATCCTGCAACTTTGCTGAATTCATGGATCAGTTCTAGCAGACTTTTGGTGGAGTCTGTCGGATTTTCCATGTATAATATCATGTCATCTGCAAAAAGTGAAAGCTTGACTTCATCTTTGCCAATTTTGATGCCTTTGATTTCCTTTTGCTGTCTGATTGCTGATGCTAGAACTTCCAGCACTATGTTAAACAACAGCGGTGAGAGTGGGCATCCCTGTCGTGTTCCTGATCTCAGGGAAAAAGCTCTCAGTTTTTCCCCGTTGAGGATGATGTTAGCTGTGGGCTTTTCATAAATGGCTTTTATGATCTTTAAGTATGTTCCTTCTATCCCGACTTTCTCAAGGGTTTTTATTAAGAAAGGGTGCTGGATTTTGTCAAAGGCCGTTTCTGCATCGATTGACAGGATCATATGGTTTTTCTCTTTTTTTTTTGTTAATGTGATGTATCACGTTGATTGATTTGCGAATGTTGAACCAGCCCTGCATCCCAGGAATGAATCCCACTTGATCATGGTGAACAATTCTTTTTATATGCCGTTGAATTCGATTTGCTAGTATCTTATTGAGAATTTTGGCATCCGTATTCATCAGGGATATTGGCCTGTAGTTCTCTTTTTTTTACTCTGTCTCTGTCTGGTTTAGGAATCAAAGTAATACTGGCTTCATAGAATGAGTCTGGAAGTTTTCCTTCCCTTTCTATTTCTTGGAATAGCTTGAGAAGGATAGGTATTATCTCTGCTTTAAACGTCTGGTAGAACTCCCCTGGGAAGCCATCTGGTCCTGGACTCTTATTTGTTGGGAGATTTTTGATAACCGATTCAATTTCTTCGCTGGTGATGGGTCTGTTCAAGCTTTCTAGTTCCTCCTGATTGAGTTTTGGAAGAGGGTGGGTGTTCAGGAATTTGTCCATTTCTTCCAGGTTGTCCAATTTGTTGCCATATAATTTTTCATAGTATTCCCTGATAATTGTTTGTATCTCTGAGGGATTGGTTGTAATCATTCCATTTTCATTCATGATTTTATCTATTTGGGTCATCTCCTGTTTCTTTTTGAGAAGCCTGGCTAGAGGTTTGTCAATTTTGTTTATTTTTTCAAAAAACCAACTCTTGGTTTCGTTGATCTGCTCTACAGTTTTTTTAGATTCTATATTGTTTATTTCTGCTCTGATCTTTATTATTTCTCTTCTGCTGGGTTTAGGCTGCCTTTGCTGTTCTGCTTCTATTTCCTTTAGGTGTGCTGTTAGATTTTGTATTTGGGATTTTTCTTGTTTCTTGAGATAGGCCTGGATTGCAATGTATTTTCCTCTCAGGACTGCCTTCGCTGCGTCCCAAAGCGTTTGGATTGTTGTATTTTCATTTTCGTTTGTTTCCATCTATTTTTTAATTTCTTCTCTAATTGCCTGGTTGACCCACTCATTCGTTAGTAGGGTGTTCTTTAACCTCCATGCTTTTGGAGGTTTTCCAGACTTTTTTCTGTGGTTGATTTCAAGCTTCATAGCATTGTGGTCTGAAAGTATGCATGGTATGATTTCAATTCTTGTAAACTTATGCAGGGCTGTTTTGTGACCCAGTATATGATCTATCTTGGAGAATGTTCCATGTGCACTCGAGAAGAAAGTATATTCTGTTGCTTTGGGATGCAGAGTTCTAAATAGATCTGTCAAGTCCATCTGTTCCAATGTCTCATTCAGGGCCCTTGTTTCTTTATTGACCGTGTGTCTAGATGATCTATCCATTTCTGTAAGTGGGGTGTTAAAGTCCCCTGCAATTACCACATTTTTATCAATAAGGTTGCTTGTGTTTATGAGTAATTGTTTTATATATTTGGGCGCTCCAGTATTCGGCGCATAGACATTTATAATTGTTAGCTCTTCCTCATGGATAGACCCTGTCACTATTATATAATGTCCTTCTTCATCTCTTGTTACAGCCTTTAATTTAAAGTCTAGTTTGTCTGATATAAGTATGGCTACTCCAGCTTTCTTTTGGCTTCCAGTAGCATGATAAATAGTTCTCCATCCCCTCACTCTCAATCTAAAGGTGTCCTCAGGTCTAAAATGAGTCTCTTGTAGACAGCAAATAGATGGGTCTTGTTTTTTTATCCATTCTGATACCCTCTGTCTTTTGGTTGGCACATTGAATCCATTTACATTCAGTGTTATTATAGAAAGATATGGGTTTAGAGTCATTGTGATGTCTGTATGTTTTATGCTTGTAGTGATGTCTCTGGTACTTTGTCTCACAGGGTCCCCCTTAGGATCTCTTGGAGGGCTGGTTTAGTGGTGACAAATTCCTTCAGTTTTTGTTTGTTTGGGAAGACCTTTATCTCTCCTTCTATTCTAAATGACAGGCTTGCTGGATAAAGGATTCTCGGCTGCATATTTTTTCTGTCTAGCACACTGAAAATCTCGTGCCAACTCTTTCTGGCCTGCCAAGTTTCAAAAGAGAGATCAGTCACGAGTCTTATAGGTCTCCCTTTATATGTGAGGGCACGTTTACCCCTTGCTGCTTTCAGAATTTTCTCTTTATCCTTGTATTTTGCCAGTTTCACTATGATATGTCGTGCAGAAGATCGATTCAAGTTACGTCTGAAGGGAGTTCTCTGTGCCTCTTGGATTTCAATGCCTTTTTCCTTCCCCACTTCAGGGAAGTTCTCAGCTATTATTTCTTCAAGTACCCCTTCAGCACCTTTCCCTCTCTCTTCCTCCTCTGGGATACCAATTATGCATATATTATTTCTTTTTAGTGTATCACTTAGTTCTCTAATTTTCCCCTCATACTCCTGGATTTTTTTATCTCTCTTTTTCTCAGCTTCCTCTTTTTCCATAACTTTATCTTCTAGTTCACCTATTCTCTCCTCTGCCTCTTCAATCCGAGCCGTGGTGGTTTCCATTTTGTTATGCATTTCGTTTAAAGCGTTTTTCAGCTCCTCGTGACTGTTCCTTAGTCCCTTGATCTCTGTAGCAAGAGATTCTCTGCTGTCAGCTATACTGTTTTCAAGCCCAGCGATTAATTTTATGACTATTATTCTAAATTCACTTTCTGTTATATTATTTAAATCCTTTTTGATCAGCTCATTAGCTGTTGTTATTTCCTGGAGATTCTTCTGAGGGGAATTCTTCCACTTGGTCATTTTGGATAGTCCCTGGCGTGGTGAGGACCTGCAGGGCACTTCCCCTGTGCTGTGGTGTATAACTGGAGTTGGTGGGCGGAGCCGCAGTCAGACCTGATGTCTGCCCCCAGCCCACCGCTGGGGCCACAGTCAGACTGGTGCTTGCCTTCTCTTCCCCTCTCCTAGGGGCGGGATTCACTGTGGGGTGGGGTGGCCTGTCTGGGCTACTTGCACACTGCCAGGCTTGTGATGCTGGGGATCTGGCGTCTTAGCTGGGGTGGGTAGGCAAGGTGCACAGGGGCAGGAGGGGCAGGCTTAGCTTGCTTCTCCTTAGGTGATCCACTTCAGGAGGGGCCCTGTGGCAGCAGCAGGGAGTCAGATCCGCTGCCGGAGGTTTGGCTCCGCAGAAGCGCAGAGTTGGGTGTTTGCGCGGAGCGAGCAAGTTCCCTGGCAGGAACTGGTTCTCTTTGCGATTTTGGCTGGGGGATGGGCGGGGAAGATGGCGCTGGCGAGCGCCTTTGTTCCCCACCAAACTGAGCTCTGTCGTCCGGGGGCTCAGCAGCTTTCCTTCCCTTTGTCCTCCAGCCTTCCCGCTTTCTGAGCAGAGCTGTTAACTTATGACCTCCCAGACGCTAAGTCGCGCTTGCTGTCGGAACACAGTCCGTCAGGCCCCTCCGCTTTTTGCAAGCCAGACTTGGGGGCTCTGCTTGGCCGGCGAGCCGCCCCTCCGCCCCGGCTCCCTCCCGCCAGTCCGTGGAGCGCGCACCGCCTCGCCGCCCTTCCTACCCTCTTCCGTGGGCCTCTCGTCTGCGCTTGGCTCCGGTGACTCTGTTCTGCTAATCCTCTGGTGGTTTTCTGGGTTATTTAGGCAGGTGTAGGTGGAATCTAAGTGATCAGCAGGACGCGCGGTGAGCCCAGCGTCCTCCTACGCCGCCATCTTCCCTCCCTCGGCTCTCGTTTTATTTTTAAATTGCATGGAAAAGAGAAAAGAAAACATTTCCGTGGAGATCCACGTGACTTAGGGAAGAAGCGGCAGCCATTCGTCACGGGAGGGCGCTGTGCAGAGGATGCACCGGGGCCTGGCTGGAGTTTCCGCTTCCTTCCCTTCCGAAATGAGCTGGGGGCAAAGGTGAAGATAATGTGCCAGCTCCTGGCTTGTTGGCTTGACTTAGTTGTGTAGCGCAGCCTCTTCTATTCTCCCCATGTCTCCCTCGGAAAGTCTGAAACCCCCCACCTTTTGGAGCCAATTACATATTCTTCCATTTTCAGAGCTCTCAAGCTAATTGTGAAGAAGAATCCTGCCGTGCTCCAAGCTGTCTTTCCATTTCACACCGAGGGAGTCTTTTAAAGAGATGTACAACTAAATATTTATTATTGCCCAAAGGAATACACAAGTCTCAGGGTAATGGCTACACATACTTTATTGATGTACTAAATGGGGGAAAAGCTATTTTTACACCTTTTACTGTATGCTAGACTGTTAGACCATGTCCCTCCAATTGGCTATAGCGCTCAATACAGTTCTCCTTGTCGCATGTTTTCCAAGAATCCCATAGATTCATATGCCCAAGCAATAAAGGCCACTCCATGAACCTAAAGGTAGATTAAATTCTTTTTTTTTTTTTAACATTTATTCATTTTTTGAGAGACAGAGACAGAGAGCAAGTTGGAGAGGGGCAGAGAGAGAGGGAGGCACAGAATCTGAAGCAGGCTCCAGGCTCTGAGCTGTCAGCACAGAGCCCTATGCGGGCCAGCCTCACGAACTGTGAGATCATGACCTGAGCGGAAGTCAGATGCTTAACCCACTGAGCCACCCAGGTGCCCCAACACAGATTAAATTCTATCTGCTCCTGGGGATGACTAGTACGCTGGTTGTCTGATTCTGTCCTGATATCACCATCTCCTATGGTGTCACAATCAAGAAGCAATTAACTTGAAAAGCAAATGCCAAGCAGAGTATGTTAAAAGATTTGACTCTTGGGCTTGCAATTCATATACTACTTGGTCTTTCTGGATGCCATGCTGAATCTACGATTCAATACAATCTACAATTCAATATCTTTTCTTATTCCATATATGTTTTTAGCCATTATTTGCTGTTGAATTTATGTATTTCTTTGAGAATTGGTCCAGCAGCAGCCTACTGACCAGTAAATACATATCTTGTTAGCTGGGAGTAACTAAGCCATCTGGAAACATCTTATTCATTGGACGTGGAAGTTGCATTTCTTGTATTCAACATAGACTACACCTTAATGCAAATCCCAGACAGTGTCTATCATCTTTTACTGTAGTTATAATGGTAATAATAATAATAATTCCTCATGCTTGCTTAGTATTACATAGCCAACTACCACAGAAATAATATCTTATAGAACCAGAGTCTACCTTGGGTAATCCATAATAAAAATTCAAACTTCCAATGTTTTAAGTAAATTCAAAGAATTTTGTAGTAATAAAAGTACAGGGCTTTTCTACTAGCTGAGAGCTAACAGCTTCAGAAATGGTTCTAGGTTACATAAAGATAGGAATACTTTTCTATTATTCTAGAGGAAGTCCACACAGCAGGTACCCTATTTAACATTCATTGCCCACACTTAATAAACATTTCTCATGTGTTAGGCACACAGGACACAGAGACAACTGAGGCATAGTCTCTATTTCAAAGAACCAATAGATTACCTATTGCAATTCAAGTTAGGTAAGCTTTCTGTTGGTACCACCTGGTATTAGAAATATTTCTCCTTCAAATACTGCATCCCTTGTTTCATGAACACATGTTGTTTGTCTTCCCAGTGTAGGGAAAATATTTGTGTTTCCAGTTGAAAACTATGTAACTAGATTCTAGAGGAAACTCCTCCAGGTTATCAGATTCTGATTCTGTGGCAAGCATTTTATAATTCTGTGAATTGTAGGTAACTGACAGTAATGTAAAATAATTCTTGTCTATGATTTTGTCCTGTCTGGTAGAGATTCAACTGACTTCTTTCCCCACTCTTGGAAAAAAAGTTTTGCTTCCATTTGCACATTCGTTTCAATCTTTTTTTGAACATGTCATAACATGTTCATTGACTAGTGCATAGAATAAATCCTTAACATGTGTTCTTTTATGTATATATTAGACTTATAATTTTTTAAATCATCTTGTATCTTCCTCTTCAGGGATCCACCCTGTCTTCATTCTATGTGTTTTGGTGGGACAGGAGGATTAACACAACCTTCCAATCCACAGAGTTGGCAAATGACCCAAACTTGGTCAGAGAACTCCATTATCCCTGACGATAGTGATTGCTTTAGGGATGGGCACATGCTCAAAATTGAGTTCTCCCCGAACATCTCTGCTGGGAATTATGGGAATAATGTTCTTGCTTCCTTTGCAGTCTTAGGTTGTGAGAAAAATGTCTACATTTTTCTCATATTCATCAACTGCATGAAGGAAGCTACCCAGTATAGGAGGGAAAGAAGCCAACTTATAAAGAAAAGCAGAAAAAAACAGAGAGAGATGAAAAAAGATAACCTCAAAACCATGGTTTGTGCCTTGGATCCACCTATTCCTAAAGTTTTTAGTTAGATGGCAAGGATCTGGGGGAGGAGGAGCAATCTTATTTTTCTTAAACTAGTTTGGTTAGGTTCTGTCACTTGGATTTAAAAGCTTCTCAAAAACAAGTCTGACTTCTGACTTTTCCTGATTTTCCCCTCTTCTCCAACAGCAATCTGTCTACTTCAGAAAATGTCTGTGAGCAGCTAAACTTATTTGAGAAGCTAAGATCACTTTAAGATCACAGAGATAAGTGAGATAAAGAAGTAATGCACTATTCATTTATATTAAGACAGGTTTAAAGCAGAACGCAATCTTCTCTGGGGTTTCTTGTTACCACACACCTTTCAGGGCTGCAATAATTTCCTTTGGCAATTCACCCCTGAGTTTATAGTTCTTTTGTATCATCCCAAACTATTACATCTTTAAGCACTGTCTACCCCTTTCCCCAGCCTAGCAATATGAGGTGTGTGCATTAATCTGAGTTCTCTAGAGAAGCAGAACCCATAGGATATATACAGGCCTTTGATGTCAAACTGGAACTTACACCGTCAGTTCTTTTAGGTCTCTAGCTTGCCAACTGCAAATCCTGGACTTAGCCTCCATGATCCCATGACCCCATTTCTTATGGTAAATCAATCTCTCTTTCTTTAAGAGATTTTTTTCTCCTCTTGCATAGTATTGCCTCCTTTGTCATAGATTAATTGATCTATATGTATATGTAGACTTATGTCATAAATTTATATATATTATATATAGGTTATATAGGTTTATATATAAAGAGACAGAGAAAGAGTTTCAAATGTAAACCTCATCCAGAAATGCTTGCATACATTTAGAAATAATGTTTAACTTCATGATAAAAACTCTCAACAAAGTGTGTTTAGAGGAAACATACAACAACAAAATAAAGGCCATATATGAAAACTCACAGCTAACATCATACTCAGTTGTGAAAAAGTGAAAAGTAAAAAGCTTTTCTTCTAAAATCAGGAACAAGACAAAAATGCCTACTCTTGCCACCTTTATTTAATATAGAGCTAGAAGTCCTACCTGTAGCAACCAGACAAGAAAAAGAACTAAGAGGCATCCAAATTAGTGAGAAAGAAGTAAAACTGTCACTAATTTGCAGATGACATGATATTACATATAACAATTCTAAAGACTCCAAAATTACTAGAACTAATAAATGAATTCTGTAAAGTTGCAGAATACAAAATAAATATATAGAAATATATCGTGTTTCTATACACTAATAATGAGGTAGCAGAGAAACTATGAAACAATCCCTTTTACAATTGCATTAAAAAGAATAAAATACCTAATAGTTAATTTAACACAAGGAGGTGAAAGACCTGTACTCTGAAAATTGGAAGACAATGATAAAAGAAATTCAAAATGACACAAATAGAAAAAAAATACTTGTGAATTGGAAGAATCAATATTGTTAAAATGTCCATAATACCCAAAGCAAGCTACAGATTCAATGCAATCTCTATCAAAATACCAGTAGTATTTTTCACAGAGCTATAACAAATAATCCTAAAATTTGTATGGAACCACAAAAGACCTCAAATAGCCAAAGTAATCTTGAGAAAGAAAAATAAAGCTTGGAGGTATCACAATCCCAATTTCAAGATATACTAAAAAGCTATAGTAATCCAAACAGTATGGTACTGGCACAAAAATAGACCTGTATATCAATGGAATAGAATAGAGAGCCCAGAAATAAACCCATACTTAGGCAGTCAATCTATGACAAGGAGGCAAGAATATGCAAGAGAGAAAAACAGTCTCTTCAGTAAATGGTGATGGGAAAACTGAATAGATACATGCAAAAGAATGAAATTGGACCACTTTCTTACATCATACACAAAAATAAACTCAAAATGGATTAAAGACCTAAAGGTAAGACCTGAAACCATAAAATTTGTAGAAAAAACATAAGGAGTAGCATCTTTGACACTGGCCTTAGTGACATTTTTCTACATATGTCTTCTCAGGTAAGGGGGAGAGAAAAGCAAAAATAAACTATTGGGACTACACCAAAATAAAAGCTTTTGCCTACCAATGAAAATTATCAACAAAATTAAAAGGTAACCTATCAATTTGTAAATAGTATATTTGATAATCAAAAGCTAAGATCCAAAATATATAAGGAACTCTTACAATTCAACACCAAAAAAAAAAAAGTTATCTCATTAAAAATGGGCAGAGGAACTGAATAGACATTTTTCCAAAGAAGACATACAGATGGCCAACAGACATGTGAAAAGATTCTCAATATCACTAATCATCAGGGAGATGCAAATTAAAACCACAATGAAATATTACCTTGTTTGTACCTGTCAGAATTGCTAGCATCAAAAACACAAAACATAAGTATTGCCAAGGATGTGGAGAGAAAGGAAAACTTGTGCACTGTTATAGGAATGTAAATTGGTGCAGCCATTGTGGAAAATAATATGGAGGTTTCTCAAAACAAGTAACTCCACTACCATTTACCCAAAGGAAATGAAAACACTAATTCCAAAAATCTATGTACCCTTATGTTTATTACAGTATTATTTACAACAGCCAAGATATGGAAGCCACTTAAGTACCTATCAATAGATGAATGGATAAATGGCATATATAAATACAATGAAATATCATCTACCCATAAAAAAGAATAAAATCTTTCCATTCATGACAACGTGGATGGATCAAAGGGTATTATGCTAAATGAAATAAGTCAAACAGAGAAAGACAAATACCATATGATTTCATTTATATGGAGACTCTAAAAAATAAAACCAATGAGCAAACGAACAAACCAAATACAGACTTATAAATACGTACAGAAAACAAACCGATGGTTACCAGAGGGTTTCCAGTGGGGGGTATAGGCAAAATAAGTGAAGGGGATTAAGAATTACAAACTCTCAATTATAAAATAAACAAGTCACAGGGATGAAAAGTATAACATAGGAAATATAGTCAATAATATTATAATGATTCTGAGTGGTTCCAGATGGTAACTACACTAAAAAAAGAAAGAGGAGGAAGCAGTGGACGAGGAGAAATGTTTAACCAATACTTTGGCACCCTGTAGCCCAGTCAAGTTGACACAGAAAATTAACCATCACAGGGCTGCCTGAGTGGTTCAGTTGGTTAAGCAACCAACTCTTGATTTCAGCTCAGGTCATGATCTCACAGTTTGTGAGATCAAACCCCACATCATGCTCTGCACTGACATAATGGACCCTGCTTGGGATTCTCTCTCTCCCTCTCTCTTTGTCCCTGCCCTGATCACACTTGCTCAAAATAAATAAATGAACTTTAAGAAAAAAAAAAATTAACGATCACAGTCCCCTGTTCACATGCTCCTATAGCACACTACAGAATGGAATTGAGACCAAGAGAAGTGAGCCAACAATGAGTGTCTCTTCCAATCAGTACATATTTTAAATATTAAATAGAAGAGAAGCCATACGCTATGTGGGGGAAGAGTGGGAAAACCTCCTGAGGTAGCCAACAATTAGCTTCTCTTGTGTTGCCTGTGAACAGTTCCCCTGTGTCAATTTCCATTCCCAGTTTAGCAAAAGGAAAGCCCCATAGATAAGCAGCCTCACCTCCTTAGAATGCAATTTAGTGATCCGTTATTATTATTCAAGCTTTGTTCTGTGGTATCTCACTTACCCCACTTCAAGATGCTTATCAAAATAGTCCTTCAATCACATTCACACTCCCGAGTTTTAAAAACACAACTTGCTCCATTCTGTACATGTTCAGTAATGTTTAACACCCTGCACAGCTACCTACCCCTTCAGTCCAGCTCTGGCTCTCTGTTTTCCTACAGACATTCCTCTCACACTATGTTGTAATTGCCCACCTTACATCTCTATATCCTGATAGACTGGAAACTCATGAGAACTAGCACCACTAGTGTATGGCATAGCCTGGCCAGGATCAGGTGTTCAGTAAGAATTTGTCCAAAGGGTATGAATGTGTTACTTCTAGATTTTAAGCTCCCTAAAGGCAAGGATCTTATCTACCTCACCTCTTTCACTGTAGATTTGTCAGAGCAGTGCCTGACACACAGAAATGTGTGTGTGTGTGTGTGTGTGTGTGTGTGTGTGTGTGTGTGTGTGTTATTATTCCTCTTGACTTTCCCACAGGAAATCTCTAACAAAGCACCCTCCTGACTGTGGGCACTTACCTTATTACTTGGGTTTTATAAACTGAATGGCCCACTCCCATTGGCACAACCATTCATTATTCAACAAATACAGTTTCCTTATTTTCAAATAGACTAATAACTATTTTCTGATAAATTAATGCTCATAGGTTACAATTTCTAAAGTCATTTCTTTTCTCTTTTTGTTTTTCTTGTTCATCACTTTGACCATATCCTCTAATGAACTGTAGCCTTACATTGATTTCCTATTACACTTTGAGCCAAAACACAAATTTCCGAGTATTTCTTTCAAAGGCTCCTCCCAGCTGGACCCACCCATTCTAAACTGTTTTCATCTCCTACTCTAACCTAGCCTTCACCTTCCAGACCAACTAAATTTATTGTCATGTGGCTCCTTCCACTGGTTCTTCCTCTGCTGGCCATGAGCCTTTGCTCAATTTTTTCCATATCTATGGAACAACAACCAAACCGCAAGTTTCTCCTCTTTAAATCACAGCTCAAGGACCAACTGCTCCAAGAAGCTTTTTCCCCACCCATCTTCCAATCCATCAGATCATCACTGACCCTGACTTCTACCACAATATAACCTTGAAATGGTTGAATTTATAAGTATGGCGTGGCTGTAATCCAACTTCTGGCTTACGTCAATACTAATGGCCTAATCTCACTATTAATCAATGTTAGATTTAGACAGAACCAAAAGAAATGTTTAATAGTCATTAAATCAGCACTGTAAAATTTAGCATTTTGGGGTGAATACAGTTAGGTGTACTTCATTTGAGTTTAATGAATTTATTCCTGCCTTGTTGCACAGGAATTTGAGATTCTAATAACACATGGTATACAACGACAATTAAAAGCAATACCAAGATCGGGGAAAATGTGGATAGAATAAAATATCGAAATTATGGAGAGAACTGAAATGTAAATAATCAGGCCATGGACTCCTTCATGGTTAAGGTTGAGCTGCTCATTTAGCTCTGATCTTGGCACTGAGATGATTAATCATTAAGCCCTATTTTTTTTACTGAATATTTGAAATTAATCCATCTTCTTTGAGTGATGTGAAAATAATCAGGTCACTAGTACTTTTCGGGATTGATAACTGTAGCATAAATTAGCGTCTCTAAAAATGTTTTGCATGAAACATAGTCCCAAATGACATGGCATACAAAAGGGGTCCTGTGTTCAGTTTGGGAAGCTTTGAGTAATTCTGCAAAAAAAAAAAAAAATACTAATAATCCTATTTTATTTTGTTAAAATCCAGTACTTCCCAAATGAATTAGAACCCAGTTTCCCGAACTTTTCCTCACATAATACCTTTTCCCATACAACACCCTGCAGAAATAGTTTCCAGGTGGCTCACTTGGAAAAAGCTGGTATAGGACAACATCAGAGAAATCAGTACCACAACATCCTAAGATGCTTCAGCTGTATTTGTAATGTTTAGGTTCTTAAGCTGGGTGGTGGCTGTACAGGTATTCATTATATAATTGTACATTCTTTTTGATGTGCTTGATAGATTTCCTAATTGCAAAAACAACATTAAAAAAAAATTCCCCTCATGAAACTCTAGGTTCCAGCAGCTTCCCCAAGGCAGTACAGAGCAAAAGGGCACTAAGTTCACCTGTGGACTGGTCTTCACTGCATGCCTCCATCGTTATTTGGAACAACAATAAATCAACAGTAATAATACCAACAGATACTTGGTGAGTACTAACTATGTGCCAATCATTCTTTCAGGGCTTTATTCCTATTAATTCATTTAATCCTTATGACACCCCTCTGCATCAGTGCTATTTTCACATTTTACACACGAGGAAATCGAACCATAAAGTGGTTGCTGTAGGGAAGGGGCAGAGCCAGGATGCAAGTCACAGCAGCCTGGCTCCTGAATCCACACATTTTACCAGTGCCCTTATACTCTACAAATCCTATTTTATCCAGGGTGGTTAAGGGAGACTTCCCCCATCCGGAGACACTTGAGCAAAGGTCTGGAGGAACAGCATTCCAGGCAGAGGGAACGCCAATTGTCTATGAGGCAGGTATGTTTGGTGAGTTTGAACAACCCTATAACAATATACGACACCACACAATCAGAGACCTACCGACCTCCCCAAACATGTTCATTTATCCATTATGTCTAGCTTCCTCAACATGCCCTTTAATCTCTCACCTCTACAATTTTTCTCCTCTAGAACTACTCCTTCTCTCCTAGTCCCCATACCCCTACCTGTATCAAGCTAACATCTTAGCTTATGTTACAACTTCTATTACAACTTCTTCAGCTTCCCCACAATTGGACTGTTTCCTGTATATCTCATACCTCAGTGTTTTTCCTAGCTAACATTTATTAGGTACTCCCCATGAGCCAGGGTTATGCTAAGAACTTGGCTGACATTGTATCATATAAATCTTGTAACAACCCAAATGAAATGGGTTTTCTTAGAGTCCCCATTTTATGGATGAGGAACCTGAAGCTTACAAAGATGAAGCAATGCACCCAAGGTTACACAGTGGGAACACGGATCCAGATAATGCCAAAACCTTTGCTCTAAGCATTCTGCTATAATGCCTATCTAGCACTTATCACACTGCAGGTTCATATAGCTGCCACCACCAAGCTCCTTGAGGCAAAGATTATATCATGTTCTTTAGTGTGTGGAAGGGTTTTTACTACATAATAAGTTAAATACACATGTGTTGACTACATAAGTAGAATACAACAGCTCTCTTCATAAGTAGTGCATTCTTGACTTCAGAAGCACAGAGTCTAGGTCAGCATACTGGAATCTGAGACTTAATTCTGATGTTTAGCAGAGGCACCACCAGGCATTCTTTCTTTGGTCAAACCGTACCATGTATATTTCAAATTCTGCATTTTTGCCCACATTTTTGCCCACTCTATGGATATCCTGACCACCTTCCCGTTTCTCAGGGTTTAGCAGAGGTGCCAACTTTTCCATCCATCAAGCCTACTCTGACCAGGTTGAGTCTTGGTCAGAGTCTCAGTTTGTGACAGTCGATGACAGTGTCTCCAACAATCCAGAACTTTGCCAACATACTACCTTCTGGAACATTCTATAGATGACTTCTTTACTCCTCACTCTGAGCTGTTCTCTGCATCCTTCTGATTTCTGTACTTAATTTATACCATACATATTTTTACTTATGGTACATCACATTATAAAAGATTCTTCCTTTGTTCTGCTTCCCCAGTTAAACAACATGGTGAGCAACAATGAATGCTTTAAGAAACCTTAAATGGCATTTAGAAGGCTTGTTTATTAAAATGAATTCTATTTTAACCAAAAATTGCTTAATTCAAGGGTTTTTAAAGCTTTACTTAAAAGGCACTGATGTATAAGAAGTCTTTTAAAATATTTTGAAGTATGAATAAACATTATATAATATTTAAATTATTATATTCTTTTAATTAAAATTTTATAACAGGTCTTACTCTGGGTCATTTTCTTGTTTCTATTCTGAGCACTGTACAGGATCAGTATCTAAGGAAGAACAGACTCTGACATACATATGTGATTGTAATTTCTTCAAAATAACAACTAAATAAAAGTTATCAGAGTCAATCATTCGACACAGACATATGGAGTTTTAAAGAAATCATACCACTGATCTGGTAGAAGATTTTTGAGAAATGGTGCTTTCATAATTATAGACCTATTTCATTAGCAGAGATTCTTTATTTGTAACAATGTTTGCTAAGATTGCTTGAGCATTTTTCACAAACCAGGCACTTTAAGTTTCTTATATGCATTATTTCACTTAATCCTTCAAAATCCCTACAGGTCAGTAGGGTTTTTATCCCATTTTGCAGATGAGGACCACTAGACTCATTTGCCCAAGCAACATGTAGACCTAGAAAGGTCATAGTCAGAATTGGAGAAGGACCATTTGAGTCCAAATCCTCTGTTTTTTAATAAAATGTGGATTCATTCATAAGTTGAGACATCCTTTGGGAACGTAAAAAGTAGAAAAGTTTGCCGCATGGTTTTTACAAATGATAAACGGGAAGGGAAGGGAAGGGAAGGGAAGGGAAGGGAAGGGAAGGGAAGGG
>NW_024412407.1:20760952-20803292 GCF_014898765.1 Herpailurus yagouaroundi
GAAGGGTAGGGAAGGGAAGGGAAGGGAAGGGAAGGGAAGGGAAGGGAAGGGAAGGGAAGGGAAAAGGGAAAGAAGGGTAGGGAAATGAAGAGGAGGGGAGGGGAGGAGAGGGAAGGGAAAGGGAAGGGAAAGGGAAGGGAAAGATCTCAGACGCATAAGGTAAGTTTTTGAAATATCTTACATTGATTTGATATATACGGTCTATTTTTCTTCCGAAAAAAATTAACATTTCCCATTCATTGCAAAGTACTTTTATGAGATAAAATTCTTATTTATGCCATATTTAAACTTTTTATCAAGTACCACAGATTTTCTTATATTAAAATACATCTTTTTGAATCTCAAAATATACTATTTTTGGTCCCTGAGGATAATCTGATTATACACTTCACGAAGTTTCTTACTGCAAGATGACAAGCTGGCAAAGAAAACAATGAATTTGCCAATTTAAAAAATTTAGCCCTGATATATTGAAAAATCATTACTTTTATAAAACTCTGGTGTCTTTTAATTATTAAATATTGACATTAAAAAAACCTAGCCAACAGAATTTCTTACTGTGAATTATGCCATGTTAATATAAAATTTCCAGATTAAAAAAAATTTTTTTCCAATTTAAGCCACATAAAAGAAAGCTGGAAGGGATTTAAAGAGCTCACAAGGTTGATCCTCCAACCACTTGCAGTCAAGACTAGTATATAGAGACATACTTTCAGGTTATTTACTAGAATAATTTCAGCCATATTCCTAGATTATGCTGTGATTATTTGACATAAAACAAAATGTAATTGGCATAATCTTAATTTCTGTTGACAGCTTGGAAGTTACCACTAGGTGGCAGCACAGGAGATAGCCAGGCCTTGAACTGAACTTTGATTGGCATGACTCAAGGGTAAACCAAGCCAGAGAAAGGTAGGGAAGGGGATTAAATAGGTCTCTCCTTCTGTTATAAATTTCAAATAGTGTGGCTTTTCTGGCTACTCCCTTTATGGGTTAGAGAATACAAGAACAAGAATTTTCTTTTAATTAAGGAAAATAGACACCCATAAGCTTATTCCCTTTAGTTTTTTCCTTCATATGCATGTTTTCGCATAGTTGTAGTAAAAAAAATTTTATTTAGCTAATCCCTTTTCCACACTGTAGTCAGACCCATATCTCAAAATGTAAACGGAAGGGCGCCTGGATGGCTCAGTCCGTTGAGGGTCTGACTTTGGCTCAGGTCATGATCTCCCAGTTTGTGGGTTCGAGCGCTGGGCCAGGCTCTGTGCTGACAGCTCAGAGCCTGGAGCCTGCTTCGGATTCTGTGTCTCCCTCTCTCTCTGCCCCTCCCACACCTGTGCTCTATCTCTCTCTGTCTCTCAAAAATAAATAAATGTAAAAAAAAAATTTTTTTAATGTAAACAGAATCATTCTATATCCTATATCCCGGTTTTAAAATTTTCAGTGGCTTCTCCTTGCTCCTTCCAAATGGCCCTGTATGGACCATCAGGCCTTTACCCCTCCAAAGTCCTCTCCCCCAAAGCTGCAGCACCCAGTACAGTGAAAAGCACTCAATTTATATTATTTTACAAAATAAAAAAACATTTATTATACAAAATTTGTATATTTACAAATACAACTTATAAAATTGTTTAAATTGTGGTAAAAAAAACCCCACATAATATCAAATTTACCATTTTAACCATTTAAAACATTTTTTTAATCTTTATTTATTTTTGAGAGAGAGAGAGAGAGAGAGAGAAGAACACAGAGAGAGAGGCACAGAATCCGAACTAGGGTCCAGGCTCTGAACTGTCAGCACAGACCCTGATGTGGGGCTCAAACCCATCAACCATGAGTTCATGACCTGAGCTGAAGTCAGATGCTCAACCGACTGAGCCACTCAGGCACCCCATCCATTTTAACCATTTTTAAGTGTATAGTTGAGTAGTGTTAAGTATACTTACAACATTGTGCAGTAGACATACAGAACTTTGTCATCTTGCAAAATTGAAACTCTATACTACTTAAGCAACTCGCCATTTCTCCCCCAGTCCCTAACAACCACCATTTTACTTTCTGTTTCTATGAATTTGATTACTTTAGATACCTCATATAAATAGAATCATATAGTATTTGCCTTTTTGTGACTGGCTTATTTCACTTTACATAACGTCCTCATAGTCCATCCAGGTTGTAGCAAGTGACAGGATTTTCTTCCTTTTTAAAGCCAAGTAATATTCCATTGCATATGGGTGTGTGTGTGTGTGTGTGTGTGTGTGTGCGTGTATATATACATGCACACATACACATATAGATATATGTGACATTCTCTTTATCCATTCATCAGTTGATGAACATTTAGGTTGTATCCATTCCTGGCTATTGTAAATAATGCTGCAACAAATATGGGGGGGGTGCAAAGATTCTGATTTCAGTTCTTTTGTATATACACCTAGAAGTGGGATTGTTGGGTCACATGGTGGCTCTATTTTTAATTTTTTGAGGAAGCACCATACTGTTTTCTTCATAGCACATGTATCATTTTACATTCCCATCAACAGTGTACAAGGGTTCCAATTTCTTTACATCCTCATCAATGGAGTTTATTTCCCTTTTTTGGGGGGGGATGTGTATTTTTTGTTTTTTTATGCAGCTATCCTAATGCATGTAAGGTGACCTCTCATTATGGTTGCGATTTGCATTTTCCTGATGATTAGTGCTGAAAATGTGTTTGTTGTTCATGTGTGTATCATCTTTGGAGAAACATCTATTCAAATCCTTTGCTCACTTTTTAAAATTTATTTATTTAATTAATTTTTTAATGTACCTCCAAGTTAGCATATGGTGCAACAATGACTTCAGGAGTAGATTCCTTAATGCCTCTTACCCATTTAGCCCATTTCCCCCTCCCATAATCCCTCCAGCAACTCTCTGTTTGTTCTCTATATTTATGAGTCTCTTATGTTTTGTCCCCCTCCCTGTTTTTATATTATTTTCGCTTCCATTTCCTTATGTTCATCTGTTTTGTCTCTTAAAGTCCTCATATGAGTGAAGTCATATTTGTCTTTCGCTAATTTCACTTAGCATGATACCCTCTAGTTCCATCCACATAATTGTAAATGGCAAGATTTCATTGTTTTTGATTGCCAAGTAATACTCCATTGTGTGTGTGTGTATACGTATACACACACACACACACACACACACACACACACACACCATATCTTCTTTATCCATTCATCCATCAATGGACATTTGGGCTCTTTCCATACTTTGGCTATTGTTGATAGTGCTGCTATAAACATTGGGGTGCATGTGCCCCTTCGAAACAGCACACCTGTATCCCATAGATAAATGCCTAGTAGTGCAATTGCTGGGTCGCTGGGTCATAGGGTAGTTCTATTTTTAGTTTTTTGAGAAACCTCCGTACTGTTTTCCACAATGGCTGCACCAGCTTACATTCCCACCAACAATGCAAAAGAGATCCTCTTTCTCCACATCTTCACCAACATCTGTTGTTGCCTGAGTTAATGTTAGCCATTCTGACAGGTGTGAGGTGGTATCTCCTTGCGGTTTTGATTTGTATTTCCCTGCTGATGAGTGATGTTGAGCATTTTTTCATGTGTTGGTTGGCTATCTGGATGTCTTCTTTGGAGAAGTGTCTATTCATGTCTTTTGCCCATTTCTTCACTGGATTACTTGTTTTTTGGGTGTTGAGTTTGATAAGTTCTTTGTAGATTTTGGATACTAACCCTTTATCTGATATGTCATTTGCAAATATTTTCTCTCATTCCATCAGTTGCCTTTTAGTTTTGCTGATTGTTTCCTTCGCTGTGCAAAAGATTTTTATTTTGATGAGGTCCCAATAGTTCATTTTTGCTTTGGTTTCCTTTGCCTCTAGAGACATGTTGAGCAAGAAGTTGCTGCGACTGAGGTCAAAGAGGTTTTTGCCTGCTTTCTCCCTCGAAGATCTTGATGGCTTCCTGTCTTACATTTAGGTATTTCATCCACTTTGAGTTTATTTTGTGTATGGTGTAAGAAAGTGGTCCAGGTTCATCCTTCTGCATGTCGCTGTCCAGTTTTCCCAGCACTACTTGGTGAAGAGACTTTCTTTATTCCATTGGATATTCTTTCCTGCTTTGTCAAAGATTAGTTGGCCACACTTTTGTGGGTCCATTTCTGGGTTCTCTATTCTGTTCCATTGATCTGAGTGTCTGTTTTTGTGCCAGTACCATACTGTCTTGTTGATTACAGCTTTGTAATACACCTTGAAGTCCGGGATTGTGATGCCTCCTGCTTTGGTTTTTGTTTTCAAGACTGCTTTGGCTATTCAGGGTCTTTTCTGGTTCCATACAAATTTGAGAATTGTTTGTTCTAGCTCTGTGAAGAACGCAGGTGTTATTTTGATAGGGATTGCACTGAATATGTAGATTGCTTTGGGTAGTACCAACATTTTAACAATATTTGTTCTTCTAATTCAGGAGCATGGGATATTTTTCCATTTTTTTGTGTCTTCTTCAATTTCTTTTGTAAGCTTTCTATAGTTCTCAGTGTATATATTTTTCACCTCTTTGGTTAGATTTATTCCTAGGTATTTTATGCTTTTTGGTGCAATTGTAAATGGGATTGATTCCTTGATTTCTCTGTCACTTCATTGTTGGCGTATAGGAATGCAACTGATTTCTGTGCATTGATTTTATATCCTGCAACTTTTTTGAATTCATGAACCAGTTCTAGCAGTTTTTTGGTGGAATCTTTTGGGTTTTCCATATAAAGTATCATGTCATCTGTGAAGAGTGAAAGTTTGACCTCCTCCTGGCCAATTTAGATGCCTTTTATTTCTTTGTGTTGTCTGATTGCAGAGGCTAAGACTTCCAATACTATGTTGAATAACAGTGGTGAGAGTGGACAACTCTGTCTTGTTCCTGACCTTAGGGGGAAAGCTCTCAGTTTTTTCCCATTGAGGATGATATTAGTGTCGGGTCTTTCATATATGACTTTTATGATCTTGATGTATGGTTCTACTATCCCTACTTTCTTAAGGGTTTTTATCAAGAAGGGATGCTGTATTTTGTCAAATGCTTTCTCTGCATCTATTGAGACTATCATGTGGTTCTTGTCCTTTCTTTTATTGATGTGATGTATCTATCACATTGATTGTTTTGTGGATATTGAACCATCCCTGTATCCCAGGTAAAAATCCCACATGGTCATGGTGAATAACTCTTTTAATGTATTGTTGGATCTGGTTGGCTAGTATCTTGTTGAGAATTTTTGCATCCATGTTCATCAGGGAAATTGGTCTGTAATTCTCCTTTTTAATGGGGTTTTTGTCTGGTTTTGGAATCAAGGTAATGCTGGCTTCATAGAATGAGTTTGGAAGTTTTCCTTCCATTTCTATTTTTTGGAACAGCTTCAAAAGAATAGGTGTTAACTCTTCTTTAAATGTTTGGTAGAATTCCCCTGGAAAGCCATCCCTTTGCCCACTTTTTAATCAGATTGTTTGTCCATTGTTATTGTTGAGTTTATAGGAGTTCTTAGTATTTTCTAGATATTAATTCTTTATCAGATATATGATTTGCAAGTATTTTTTCCATTCCATAAGTTGCCTTTTCACTCTGCTGTGTACTTTGTGCACAGAATTATAATTTTTCTTTATAAAAGGAAGATACATAGTCTTCACAATTATCATTCTTTATGGCAGCCACATCATTCCAGTAAGTGGAATCATAATTTACTTAACCACTCTTCCATTATGGGACATTATTTCCTATTCTAAATAATGCCATAAAAATAGTATTAGTGATTGTTTCCTTGGAATTTATGATTCCAGAAGTAAAATTACTGGATCAATTAATATGAACATTTTATTGTTTCTTATAGCTTATGGTCTTGTTACTTATTGCTAAATTTCTTTCTTACGTAACTTCGTTCTTTCTTAATTTATAAGACCAATATACTATTTGCTGTTTATTGCACAGTTGCTACATGCCAAGCGCTCAGCTAGCTTATTTGCATATAATATTAGTACTTGTATCAATGCTACAAGGTAGGAATTATTTATCACCATTTCATAGATAATAATACAGATTCAGGAATGTGTTAGTTACCCACAATTGCACAGCTTATAAAGTGACAGAATTATCATTTGATGTTGATCTGCCTTACATTGATTGTCTATGCTTGAGAATATACCACTTTGATCTTTCCTTCATATCATCTTTAAGAATTATGATGTTTGCTGAGGCACCCAGGTGGCTCAATCTGTTAAGCCTCTGACTTTGGCTCAGGTCATGATCTCACGGTTTGTGAGTTCAAGCCCCTCATTGGGCTCTGTGCTGACAGCTCAGAGCCTGGAGCCTGCTTCAGATTGTGTGTGTGTGTGTGTGTGTGTGTCTCTCTCTCTCTCCCTCTCTCTCTCAGAAATAAATAAATATTAAAAGAAGTTAAAAAAGAGAATTATGTTTGCTAATAGATGGAGAAAGGGTAATTATTAAAATACACATCTTTGATTACATGCATGAGTGAACATTTTTCCACGTTTCGTGTACACTGTCCCTTACTATTTCCCTCCCACAGACTGAATGGATACTTTTTTTCTGCACAATAGCACGTAACCTTTTTATAACAAATGCTATTATACAACTTTTACCCTGCCTTGAATTGTATGATTTTCTCTTCAGTGAGTTAACTGTTTATATCCTCAGCTCCATTTTTTTATATCTTATCAAACTAAATTTTTCCACAATAAAGATATTAACCTTTGTCATTCATATTTTTTCAATGTGTTCTTTGTCAATCTATTTTCCTTTTTTTTAGTATTTTTTCTATTTATATCATATACTGCTTAATTTTTATATATTTGTTTTTAAAATGTTCATTTTTATATTGATCATTTGTGGATTCTTCTATTGTTTCTAAGCATAGAAAATTATTCCATCTCCATATATAAATACCTGATATTTACTTCTACTTTGTTGTTTTGCTTTTTCCATGATTAAATTTATTTTTTTTTTCAACGTTTATTTATTTTTGGGACAGAGAGAGACAGAGCATGAACGGGGGAGGAGCAGAGAGAGAGGGAGACACAGAATCGGAAACAGGCTCCAGGCTCTGAGCCATCAGCCCAGAGCCTGATGCGGGGCTCGAACTCACGGACCGCGAGATCGTGACCTGGCTGAAGTCGGAGGCTTAACCGACTGCGCCACCCAGGCGCCCCTCCATGATTAAATTTAAATGTTTAAATCTTATTCCCTCTGAAATTTATTTTGAAGCACAGTGTAGATATAAATTCATTATGTTTTCAAAATTGTAAAGTAGATAGTCCCAATACCATTTATTGAATAATCTTTCCTCACTATTCTGTAATGTCTCAATTATATATTAAAATAATTTATATGAACTAATTTTTAATTACAAGTTTATTGAAATATAATTCACACTAAAGTATACAACTCAGGTTCTGTATATTCAGAATTGCCCAACAAATGTCACAAATTAATTCCAGAACATTTTCATCACCCCAAAAAGAAACCACCGACTGTCAGCAGTCACTCCCCATTCTCCCTTCCCCTAGTCTCTGTCAACCAGTAATCTACTTTCTGTTTCCATGAATTTGCCTATTTTGTACATTTCATGTAAATGGAACCATAAAAAACATGGCCTTTTATGACTGATTTATTTCACTTGCTTTCAATGTTCATCCATGTTGTTGCAATGTATCAAAACTTCATTCTATTTTATAGCCAAGTAATATTCTAAGATATGTATATACTACATTTTGTTTATCCATTTATTAGATGATGGACATTAGCTATTCCCACTTTCTGGCTATCATAAATAATACAACTACAAAATTTGTGTACAACTTTCTGTGTGTGTGTGTGCGCGCGCGTGTGTGTGTGTTTTCCCCTTGGGTATACACCTAGGAGTAGAATGCCTGAGTCATATGGTTTAACATTTCAAGGAACTGCCAAACTGTATACAAAGCAACTGTATCATTTTACATTCCCACCAGCAATGTATAAGAGTTCCAATTACTCCATATCCTCATCAATACTTGTTATTGTCTCTTTTTTATTACAGCCATGCAGGTGGTTGTATTTCATTGCAGTTTTGATTTATATTTCTATAATGACTAATGATGTTGAACACTTTTTCATGTGTTTATTGGCCATTTGCCTATCTTCACTGGAGAAAGGACTCTGCAAATCTACTCATTTTTTAAATAGACTTTGTCTTTTTGTATTTGAGTCAAAAAATTTATTTATGTGTTCTGACTACAAGTACTTTATTTTCTCCCAATATGTGGGTTTTTTCACCTTCTTCATGATGTTCTTTGAAGCACAAAAGTATTTTGTTTTTTTTAATGAAGGCCAATTTATTTTTTTCTTTAGTTTCTTGTGCTTTTAGTGTCATTTCTAAAAAACTACTGTCTAATCCATGGTGACAAAGATTATGCCTATGTTTTCTTTCCAGAGTTCTATAGTTCTTTCATTTAGGTCTAAGTTCCACTTTTAGTTAATTTGTGTATATGATGTGAGGTATGGATCTAACTTTATTCCTTTGCATGTTGATACCCAGTTGTCTTAGCATCACTGGCTAAAAGACTATTTGTTTCCTATTGAACTGCCTTTTATGAATTTCTGTGACAATTATTTGTTCCAGTTATTTCCATGTTCTTGAATATCCACAATGTCTTAATTATATTTGCTTTAAAATCTGATTTTTTAAATGCTTATTTATTTTTGAGAAAGCTCAAGTGGGGGAGGGGCAGAGAGTGAGGGAGAGACAAAATCTGAAGCAGGCTCCAGGCTCTGAGCTGTCAGCACAGAGCCCAACATCAGGATTGAACCCACCAACTGTGAGATCATGACCTGAGTTGAAGTCAGACACTTAACCAACTGAGGCACCCAGGTGCCCCTAAAATCTGTTTTACACCTGAAAGAGCTACCCTTCCCGTATTAGCCACCTCCATCACCTGCCCTCCTTCCCACCCACACAGAGTATTCTTTTTGATTTTCATCCACTTATTATTCTAAATCAATAGTTTACAAACTTGCTTTTCCAGAGAACAAATTCAAAGTTTATTGGTCATTGCTTGCATTTCTACTTAGTGACAATTTCCTTCCTCTTTGAATTGCTGTTGTTAATGATGTATGTTTTTCTTAATCCATTGTTCTACTTGAACAGGTATTACCTCCATTTTAAAAAGTAAATATTTTAAAATACTTATACAACACAATTCAACCAACTAGACAGTGGCAAAGACATCTGAATATCTTAATTGCTGTAAAGTGTATTTCTGAGACTGTTTCCACTTAAACCTTACTGCTTTTGATCTAGCAATCTGGGCTTTTAAGAAAAAAATGAAATGTATGTCAGTCAATCTAACTGTATTTTTTTCTCCATACTGGTTTATTGTTGTGTATCACTGCATAGATTTACAATGTGATACTCTGACCTGTCAAAGCAGCTATAACTTAGATAAAGCCACGGGCTATTAGCTTTGCCCAAGTATTGTTTCAGTTTTAACTTAGATGAAATATTCCCAAGGAATAGATAGGATGATACCCTAAAGTGATAGGAAGACATAAGTAGTTTAGGATAAATGGTATTTATATTGCCCTTCTAATACCACAATAAAGCTCAATAAAATCTTCAGGGCTTGGGGAGTACACCAAAGATTGAGAAACCATTGTAGTGGACATGTATTTACCTCTCTTTCAAAAAATAGAAGACACTATTTCTGAGAATAATATTGTATCTTTTTCCAGCTCCAGGTCTATATAAGCCAAAAATAAGTTATGTAAATCTATGAAACGTGCCAATGTTTGGGCAATACAACCTGTTGCCTCTCAAATATACAGATCATTCTCCTAGTACCAAAATAACTACCCACAGGCTAGATCAGCACTTTATAATAGAAATAAAGTGTGAGCCACATATAGAAATTGGTAAGTTTTTAAAGTTGAATTTTTGAATTTTCGGGTAGCCACAAAACAGTAAACAGAAACAGATAAAATTAATCTTAATATATATTATTTAACCTAATATATCTAAAATATCACTTCAACACAACTATTATAAAAAGTTTTGGTGAGATATTCTCCATTCTTTATACTAAATCTTTGAAATGTAGCAGGCACTTCACACTCAAATTTCATCTCAATTCAGACTAGCCATGTGTCCAGTGCTCCATAAGCCACATGGGGCTGGTGGCTGCCATATTGCACAGAACAGGTCTAGACAGAAGACCTCAGGAGCCTCTCCAAGCCAGAGCACCACCACCAGAGCACTCAGAGGTATGAGAAGGAAAGAGGAAATGATGAAAATTGGTGAAAGGAAGGAAAACAAAAGGAGAGGAGAAGTGAATGAGAAAACAAGAAAAAGATACGTGAAAGGAGAGAAAGGGAGTGAACATTTTCTGAACATTTGTAGTGTGCCAGCAGTTATGTATTATAGGGGAAGTGCTCAGAAACTACTTGGAAACAATCTTTAGCATCCTCTGTGTCCTTAAGTAAGAAAGTCACATTTAAAGTGAACTATTATTACTGGTGATGACTCAGTAAATTAGAAAAATACTTTAACACTCAGTCAAGGGACGATGTTATTCTGGTTCACATGCTCATAGTATGGAGACTAATCTGCCTCTGGCCTGAAACATAAACCACTGAGCAGGCTACATTTGAGAGAAATTGTTTCTCACACTTTTTTTTCTTTCCAAGACACCAGGACACAATGCCAGATATCCCCTCATAGGAGATCCAGGCCAATGGAATTTGCAATGCAACGTGCATGGAAAGGGGAATGGAGGAGGAGAAAGAGAAGAAAACTCAAATGTGACTTTAGGGAGTAAGGATCTACCTTGTAGGTAAGGAACAGATGAAAATTGTATACTGGTACATAGGGCTTTCATGTAGACTACCCGTTTTAAGCATTGTGTAACAGTGCAACCTCTTCCCCTATTTGAGTGGGAGAGACAGGTCAGGTTTCTGCTTTAGATTTGGGTCTAAGGAACTTTGTCTGATTTGGGGAGTAGGCAGAACTGACCTTCAATTGTGAGGCAAGAGCTAATGGTAACTGAAATGTATTCTCTAAGTGAAGATGGTCCAGAAAGCAAGAGAAAATATAAACCATCACACCAAGGTGGAGATCGGGACGAAAAAATCCAAAACAGAAGTGGGCAAAAGCAG
The DNA here is from genome assembly GCF_014898765.1 of Herpailurus yagouaroundi. Classification (NCBI taxonomy): domain Eukaryota; kingdom Metazoa; phylum Chordata; class Mammalia; order Carnivora; family Felidae; genus Herpailurus; species Herpailurus yagouaroundi. Next base: position 20,772,130 of record NW_024412407.1, read on the forward strand.
AGAGGCAGGCAAGAAGGAGCAGGCTTCTTCTGTGGAGCCTGGAGGCCATTGTTATGCTTGTGGAGAGAGACCTCTGGCTGAGCCTGGGCGGGGAAAGAGCTTGTAAAGGGCAGAATACCATGTCTCCACTCCAGTGTAGTGGATAATATGTGAATTGCTGGCAAGAATATTAAGTATCAGTTTTTTAAAAATAGATTTTACACATTCACCAAATAACTTAATAATAGTCCCCAAACATCTGCCAGACATATACTCTAAATGTCCCCACACAGATGAGTTGCAGTGAACTGAGCAAACCAAAATTTTCCACACTGATTTAATTCAAGCCTGGCATCTGGGTAGCGGCTGTATGTAGGATTAGCGCATTGTAAATCCATGTTGTTTTTGCTCATTCCCTCAACTGGAGCCATGCTCTTTACACCCCCATCCAACTTTGAAACATGGAAGCCCTTCCCTTTCTTAGACCACCCCAATCCCAACGGAACAAGCTGAAGCAGTCCCAGTCAGTGGAACTACTGCTTTGAAAAACACTCAAGACACTATTCATGGTAAGTATGGAGACTTTTCTTTGGGGTACTTTATTTCTTTTTTCAGAGCCACTTATATTTGCTCTTTTTACTTTCGCAAACCTTTCTGGAAGCATCACTCAATTCTTTGTTTCCTACTTCATCTAATCAAGTTTGAATATCTTTTTATATAAGTCTTCAGATATTTGCTGTCTTTCTTCTTGGGAGGCAACCGAGAGCCATGTCACTTTGGCTGCCATAGACCACCAATGGCCTCTAATCATCGAACCATGCTGTTCTTGGCAAGACCAAAACCTTTAGAAACCAGCCTTTTAATAAAGTGTAAGTTCTCTTCTATGCCTGAAATCTGCTTTGAGGATGTACAAGAAATGTTATCATTATTTAAAGCTACCCTAGTCTTAGTGCAGACTACCTGAGAGACCGTCTCTGCTCTCAGGCCATCATAAAACAAAAACATGTGTCTGCATACACAGAAGAGCAAGAAAAAATATTAATGGTCTATGTGTTTTAGATTTACTTTTTTAGATTGTTGTTTTTAGTTAGTATTACCATTTGGTTCTTTAATTATCTTTGGGAGTGAAGGGCTGCAGGTGGGGAGTGTGGTGGAAAGAAAGAAAGGAAGAAAAGTCATATAGTGCCAGGAAAAGGCTAAAGAGAAAATTTAAGGCAAGGCAGAACAGCTGCATGATTAACACCATGGCATTAAGTCATGGCTTCGAATCCTGGCTTTCACACTCTTCAGCTGGGTAGCTTGGACAAGCTATTCAATTCTTTAAGCTTGTTCCCTCAATTGTAAAATGGGGATAATACTCAAGTCTACCTTATGGGGTTGTTGAGTGAACTTGTAATTAAAATAAAGCATGTAAAACAATTAACAAATGTCTGGCAAGCAGCAGTCATGAAGTGGTATGGACTATTATCACAATTAGTAATAGTAATACAGATGGGATGGAACAGAATGAAATAAAATCAATGCTATACTTCATTCTACTCATTCCATTCCTACAATTTTACACATTGATTTTCTCTCTTTGGTGTCCAGGTAGAGATGTGGTAGTGGAAATTGGATGGGTAAAAAAACACTTTCAGAGAGCAAACGTACAAGGTCATATAACAAGCACCATAAGGCTACCTTGCAACTTTCAGGAATAGAACACCACAATCACCTAAGATCTTTAACCAAACTTTCCTTTCTTCAAAATAAAAGTAAAAATAACTTATAGACCTATTTTTCATTTGACAAATGTCCATCCCTGACACTATCATCTCTCCCATTCTCTGTATCATCTCTCCCAACAGCTGGGATGAGGTCCAGAGTAACTGTTCCAGGGATTAATGAACCTCCATTGCCTCTGACCTTGGCTTCCTCCATCTTGTGGTAAACTATCTGAACAAAACTGGAATAGGAAGGGATGAGGGCAAGAAGGCTAAAAGAGAATCTTGATCCTTTTCCAGAAACCCTGCAGTTTCTGGCAAGAGCAAATCCTGAGTATATTTTATTCATGTATTAACAACTGTAGCAGTGATTTTCTCACCTTTGAGGAAGGCAATGTCCCAGCTAAACAAAAGCAGTTTAAAGAAAAAGCATCCCACTCAGTGAGTCTGAGAGCAATGAGCCTGTCTAGATATGAATGTTCTTTTGAAACTGACTGATGCAGTTAGTATCTTGCAGTTGGGTGCCCTGCAAATGTTTCTGCTGCTCTTCCTAAGGTGTTTTTTTTTTTTCTGGCAGCACAGTTATATGTTGGGAAATGTAAATGAATACAAATAAGCTGGATGCAGCCAACTGTCATCACAGGTCAACCATCCATCCACACATGCTGCTGAACTAAATTTATCATTCATATATGTATCCACAAATATGTACTATGTGATCCACAAGAAGATGCTCTTATTAACTTCTACCCCACTGAAGAGTAACACAGTAAACATCCTTACAGAATAAAGCAAAATGTTTCTGTATATTACCATACTGAATAGTGTGTATGTATGTGTGTACATACCTGTGTGTGTGTGTTTCACATATTGCAACATATACTGAAATCTATTTGGAATATACCTAGAATGTAAACTTCATGAGGCAGGAGTTTGTCCATTTTTTTTTTTATAGTAGATACCTGATAAATCTTACAGAATGAGAAAATATATAATGAATTATTTCATTTGGTCCTCAAGGCAACAGTAAGAATTAGGAATGAAATTTAATATTGCTGCCAACGTGTTGTGGGTGAAGGATTCCAAATGGCTTGTCCAAGGTCACCCAGCTGGAGAGCAGCAAAGTGGGACTGCAGCCCAAGCTACAGGTCTTCTCCCATAATTTACAGTCAATCAATCTAACTTCTATCACATGAAGAAACAAAAGTTGCTTGTTTTCTTCTTTTACCGAATAATGTTGCTAGGCTAAATCCCTTTCACCATCTGTACCTTATTATCTTGGATCAGGTTTATCTGGAGCCTGGGGTTGAGAGAATTACCTGCCAGTTCTTTAGACAGTTTTCATTCTTCTCCACCTCTGAGCCAATCCAGAGCCTCCAGGACCCCCCAACCACGTTTCTTTTCATCCGTTCATCCTTCCACTCTCTTCTTCCTCCTTCACTTGTTTTTGTTTCTTTGTCTTCCTTTCTCCTCTGACTCAAGCAATTACCGAAAGTAAACACCCTCTGTTTATGGTAAAGAACCATGTCGAATCCTATCTGTTATTTCAAACCCTTGAGATATATTCCCCATAAGCCACAGTGGAAAAAAAAGGAAAAAGAGATAGAAAAACTCCACTTACAGGAAAGGAGGGAATGCTTAGTTGAGACGCTAGTTGCTACACACAAACATATGTGCCCACACGTGCGCACGCATGCGTCCACAGCCCACACGCACACACACTCATTAATCCTTGAAAAAAACCTTAATCTTGGAGAGACATGTTTGGATTTAGACTGAATCATTAGCCTCCCATTTCTTTCTTCTTTCCACCAAACACGAAGAACACTGGATAATGTGTCCAGTCAGTGGCTTTTTTATTAACCGCTGAATATTGAAAGAAAACAAAACAAAAAGCCCGTGAAGGTATATCCACATACCCACTCAGGAGATAAAGAGAGAATGGACAAGAATTAAGGATTTTCTTGAAAACATGTCTCATTTTAGGGGAATAGAATAAACGTCTCTGAAAATCCTAGTGTCCTTGGGTATGAATGCACACTTAGTATTTAGCGTGTTCAGTTTCTTGCTTCCAGACCCTCCTGGCCAAATTTATTGCCCATGGCCGAAGAAAGGATTTTTTTTCCCCCATGAAACTTGTTTTGGCTTAAAGTAAAGTTCAAATAATATTTACCAAGATTATTAAAAAACTCTAAAACTTTTTTCTTCTTCAGCATTCAGGGATGGAATGTCAGAAAGTGTTGACATTAATTTTCAAATTAATATTTTTGGAAGAATTTTCTTTAATAAAAGATCAAATGATGACCACAATGCTGGAAACGAGCTGCTGATCAGTAACAATGCTTGTCAACAGCAAAGTTCAGAACTCTAATGCAAGTTCTCCCATGGGTTTGCACACAGTGGAAATACAAATTATCTTAAATGGAATGTTTTGCATTTTCGTTCTAGCTCATCTTTGGCGCTAAGACTGAAATGCTGACCTCAAAAACATCTTTGCTTCTAGCAGGAGAAAGAGCATTTCTTAACTGAACCATATAGCCTACATTTGTCCCCCATTGCCATATGCTAAAGAATTCTGTCACTGCCCACCAGGCAATTAGAAAAGGCTTCTGAATAAGAAATTGTGTTGCATTTTCCAGTCTTCCTTTGTTTCAACCTGCAGCTATGGCTGGGAAGTATAAAGAAGAAAATGAGCAATAAAAAGCTAAATGTTTTAATCATTTATTTTACAGAATGATGGTGATAACAGATGGTAGGGTTTGTTTTTTTTTTTTTTAATGTCCTTTAAAATTAAAAGTTGGCACTTTAAAATTAAAAAAAAAAAAAAGAGCTTCTTTCAAATGGACCCGGTTTACAATTGAAGCTCCAATAGTCAGCTGTCTGGCCTCAAGAAATGAACTCCTCTCGGCCTCAGTTTCCTCACCCGAAAACTTAATATAGTAAGAGTACCTTTCTCTCAGGGTGATTGTATTGGCACCCCTGAGTCCCACTTTTTTTTTCCTGGAAGCCTGTACCTGTACCAATCCCTGTTTTTTAACTTTACTTTTCTCCATGAAAGTTATCATCTTATAAAATACTCTGTTATTTAGTTTGGTTAATTGTCTATGCATGCTTCCTCCCATGAGAATGTGAGACCCAGGAGGGCAGTGACTTTGATTACTCACTGCTGTATTTTATCCAGCACAGCAGTAGGTACTTGAAAGCCATTTACTGAGTGTTGAATAAATGAAAACAAAGTCCCAGCACAGGGCTGGGGTGTAACACCCCCTACGTCCAAGCATACCCATGAACCCACTCCTATCATAGTGAGGGCCATAAAGGGAAATTAGGTGGACTTTCCAAGGGTACTTGTTTTTCTTCTGTCCTCCTCACCCTCCTACTTTTTGTCATGGAGCACCTGGTGAAGAACTCTGCTTTCTCTTCCTGCTTCCCCTAGCAGTCATGTTGCCAACATCTAGGGAAGCCCTAGAAGATTCTGAATCAGGATGGAACTGGGATCCTGGGATCCTGGGAATATAGTGAGCTAAAGTGGCAGCTTGCCAGACCAAATGGCCCCATTTGACCTGAGTTTCTTTCTCTTTACCTTTTATTTATTTTGACTTTTTTTCTAAAAAGCAATAGTCTCAGTTTCTCAAGATAAACTAGGAGGTTTTCTTTGCCATTCTTAAAGCTTGGTGCTGTGCCCAGATCTGGAGACCATCTGCCCTGAATGATTTGACATGTTTGCATGGTGCCCACAAACCAGGGACACTGATTCTCTAAATAACATCAGGAATGTCCACAGAGTTGAATCCCCCAGGGAGGAGACCGGCTCTTGTTTTTGCTAGAGTACATCTGGGGTGCCTGAGAATGGAAGCAAAACAAACCATCAGAGGAAGGTATGAAAAAACTTGATTTCGTGGTGGACAAAATCACTGCCTTAACTTCCCTTCCTCCTTTCAAGGTGAAAAGATCATTAGCTTTGGGAACAGCCAGATCTGGACTAGAATCCTGACTCTTTACATATAGGCATCTATAAATTTGCAATTTCCTCATGTAAAATGGGATAGTAACACCTGTCTTCTAGGATTATTATAATTCAATGAGTTAATGCTTATAATGCACCTAGTACAGTATGTGGTACTGAGTTCCATGAATGTTCATTTGCTTCTTTACTCACTTTCCATTGTCCAGTTTTCTCTTATTAATTGTGTGAACCTGAGTAATCCATGTCATTTCCCTAAGGCTTAGGATCCTCCGTTCTAAAATGGGAGTAATTCTTACCCCGTAGGTGGCAGTAAACATTACTATACAGCTACAGTCTTGAGTATATGTGCTCAATACAGAGCAGCTATTCCTTTTATTACCTATCACTTAGTAAGCACCTATTTTGTGTCAAAACCACACAATTCTTCCTCTAGGCACATTATTCTTTTAATTGTTTTAAATGTTTTTATTTATCTTTGAGAGAGAGGGAAAGACAGAGTGCGAGCAGGGGAGGAGCAGAGACAGAGGGAGACACAGAATCCAAAGCAGACCCCAGGCTCTGAGCTGTCGGCCCAGAGCCTGATGCAGGGCTCGAACTTGTGAACTGTGAGATCATGTCCTGAGCTGAAGTTGGACGTTTAACCGACATTTAACCTAGGGAAGGGGTCCCTTCCTCTAGGCACTTTAAATACATGGCCTTGTTAATTCAATCTTCAAAGCAAGCCTCACTAAATAAGGTGTCCTTATTTTTATATCAGGAATGAAGAAATTAAGAGCCAAAAAGTTCAGTGAACTTGGTCAGGACTGCACATAGCGTCACCACTGTTATTTGAACTTGTGTCTTCTTGACTTTAAAGTCTGTGTTCTCACCGATAACTGTGCTACAGTGACTCCCAAATTATCACCACCTTTGTTATCATCTATACCTTTATTCATCCTTTGCTAGATCAGACCTACTTGATCCAACCCATCTGTCCCCAGTGCCCAACCATGTCATCTAAGTAGTTTATGCCCTCATGGCTCACAGGGCCCGGAGAGCAGGGTACAGGCTACATTGTGACTTCTCACTTCTTGAACTTCCATCCTCCTTGTGAATGCCTTCTTGCTTTGGAATGTGTAACAGAAGAAAACATGCAGAAGGCCATCAACCATCTTGTAGATGTCTGCATAATGATTAGAAATGCAGATACCAGCAAAAACCTGCAGCAGGTAAGAGTAACATGAAGGTATAGCAAATTCCAGAGAGCTAGGTGTCAGCTAAAGGGAAGCATATTGCAACAGCACAATACAAATGTCCAGCATTGTCCAGGTTAATGCTGGTAGGGAGCAGCATAGGTCTGGCATATGGTAAGTATTCAGTAAATACTAGTTGGTCGGATGGAAGAAGAAACCATGTTCATTACATCAAATGGTGAGCACAGATTCTTAAAAATCACAAATATAGAACTTAGGCCCTTTGTGTGATGGTCAGATCATTGGTGTATCCCACCCTGAACACCCCCCACTCAGAAATCACCAATCTTTCCTTGAGTCTTCAGACCGGACAGCCATGGCTTCCCTAGCCATAACCCCAATGGTGAAGGGGCCTCAGAGACTGTGCATCGTTTTTGGTTTCCTGGTATGTCTGTCTCAAAGTTTTTAAGTCAAGAGTAGGATTCAGAGAGAACAGGGTAACATGAGAGATGCCAGAGGAGGAGCCAACACAGAGCCATCTCCATTAGGGGATGGAATGCTTGAAATTAATGACTGCCCTAAAAATTCCCAACCGGTTGTCACAGTACATAAACTCTCATCTTCACATGCTGCAGAAGATCTAGAAAAAAAGAGAAAGGGAGATAATGCCTCCTCAGAGAGAGAGGCTGGATGCCAGAACCCTCCCTTGGCTATAGCCCTGTCCTGGCCATTGAGACATGTTAGCCTCTTCACCCTGAAGGCCTGGGCACACCGTTCCAGGTACTGCATTTTGCCTTGGCAAGAGGTATACGTGAGGCTTCTTGGCAGAGGCAGTTGCCTTGGTTTCAAGACATCCCTGCTGCTGGTTCCTGCTGCCTTGTTCCTGACTTTCTCCCTACCCCATTTAGCCTTCACCTCATGAACCCAGAGTTTCCTGGCTTCTGCCTAATTCCTGGCTCCAAGATCTGTTGTGCTTGCCAGATTCCGGGCACTCCCAAACCCAGCCAACAGCCTTGCCTGGCCCTAAGCTTTCCTCCCAGGCTTCCCCTGGCTCTTCTGGTCTTGATTCTCAATCTCTGTGGCTCATCACCTGTCAGTCCTTTCTAGCTCTGGTTTAATAACCACTCATTCAGCAGCCAACACCTTGCATATACCCCACAGTGCTGTTTTTTAAGAAACCTAGTGCAGAAAGATCTAGTACTATGACCTTCCTCGTTGTACCCAGAGTTAGGATATACCCAGAAGTGATGCTAAGAGTTTTCTTTGTGATAAACAAGGGGCCTGGGAGAATTGTTTTGCGATGCAGATTCCTATACTTTGATGTCTTTGTAAGGAAGATCTTCCATTATCCCCTTCCCCAACCCTCCCCCACCCCCACCTCCTCTTCCCTCTTAAAGGAATTTCCACTTTAGAGCAACTAGGCATACAAATTTAGGACTAAATTCAGACGTGATTTTCTCATCACCACTCTCCACAACCACCACCAATAATTTTAACATTTTAAGTATTTCTCCCACTCAGGGTACCTGGGTGGGTCAGTCAGTTAAGCGTGTGACTCTCGATTTCCGCTCAGGCCATGATCTCACGGTTCATGAGTTTGAGCCATGAATCGGGCTCTGCACTGACAGTGTGAAGCCTGCTTGGGATTCTCTTTCTTCCCACTTTCCCCCTCTCTCTACCCCTCCCCTCGTGCGCGCACTCTCTCTCTCTCTTCTTAAAATAAACTTTAATAAATATTTCTCCTACTCCTTTGTTACATATTAGTTCTTTTATTCATTCAACATACGTTATTTATGTTCTAAAATATGCAATTCACAGCATGAAATCACTTGTTTAAAAACAACACTTCAATGATCAACAACAGACATAGTTATTGAACTGATGCTTGCTTGAGTTTGGAGAATACTGACCTGGAGATACAGAGGTGCCTCCAGGGAGGGACACAGGCACTCCACCTAATAGGGTGAAAGTGGACCATGTGTCTGTTTTCACAAGGCAAGGCACAGCTTAGGCATTGCAGTGCTTACTGAACTTTTAAATGTCCTGGCCCACTTCAAACTGGCAATATTAGAAGGGACATTGAGGTAAATGGAGCAGACTACCTGCAATAAGATATAGCCGTCCAGGTCCTCTGCTGCCCCAGACCCTGGCCAGCTGCCTCAAGGGCTGACGGCATCACCATCTCAGCACATCTATAACCCATTGGTGGCCCAGCAGAGCAATGTGACACACTGAGTGGTAAGTTCTGACTTCTAGTAATGGCTACCCATTCACTCATTCAGATACTTTTGAGTTTCTACAAATAATTTCAGTGATAATGCTAGTTGCCATGCATGGAACTTTACTGGCCATGCAATAAACAAAAAAGAGAAAGATCCCTACCCCCACAAACGTTGACTCTCATAGAAGGAGACATGGAAAACACGTATACAGCACAATACATAAATAGGGGCCATAGCTGTGAGAAGGGATGAGTGCTATGGAATAAAGAAGCAGGGTGAGGAGATTGGGAATCAGGGCTGTTTGCTGAGTCAAATAGGGTGTTCCGGGGAGGCCTCACTGAGAAAGTGAGCAAAGACTTAAAGAGAGTGAGGATATTAGTGATACGAGTGGTTATCTGGGGCAATGGCACTCCAGGCAATGGGAGCAGCTAGAGCCAAGGCCCTGAGGTAGGAGAGTGCTTAGTGGGTTCTAGAAACACCAAGAAGGCCAGCCTGGCTGGAGATAAGAAAGTGAGGGGAGGGGTGCCTGGGTGGCTTAGTCGGTTGAGCCTCAGACTTTGGCTCAGGTCATGATCTCACAGTTTGTGAGTTTGAGCCCCGCATCGGGCTCTGTGCTGACAGCTCAGAGCCTGGAGCCTGCTTCAGATTCTGTGCCTCCCTCTCTCTCTCTCCCAACCCACTCGCATTCCATCTCTGTCTCTCTCAAAAATAAATAAACATTAAAAATTTTTTAAAAAAGAAAGTGAGGGGAGACACACAGGATCCAGGTTAGGGAGGCACGAAAGTTCTCTGCTTTTGTTTATTTACACACACACACACACACACACACACACACACACACACGTGTGTGTGGAGGGGGGAGGCAAATATCTTCCCCAGGCCATAGCTTATCTTCTCAATCAGTTTATGTATCTTTGCTTTCCCTTACAGAAATCTGAAGTTTGATATAGTCAAATTAATCAACTTTCCAATTTTGGTGTGTAGTTTTTTGTGTCCTTTTAAAAGTCTTCTGAACGGAACACTATATTTTATTTTAAAGCTTTAAAGTTTTGATTTTTCCATTTAGGTCTTTAGTAAGCCTAGAATTGAGATTTTAATATGGTAGTAAGCAAAGATCTTACATTCTTTTTTCCACAAGGATAATCTACAGTCTTAGCCTCTTAGTCCATATCTTCCTCCATTGATTTTTAAAGCGACCCTGTCCTTTGTCTCTCCTTTTCCATGAAAAGTTATTCTTGATCTTGCCCAGCATTCTTGCCCAAAAGGCAAGAATATTGTTTGCCCTTGCTCTGCTGTCTTATAAGTTAGCACACTGAAATAAACTATGAAATGAGTGGGCTTTTTAATAATAAAGGGGCAGAATGAAAAGCACAAAGGGCTCAAAAACACAACAGCTGATCTAACCAAATTCATATATTAAAGATGCTTTGTAATGGGGAGTTGCCTGACTCAAACAACAGGGAGGTGGCTAATACCCTTGCCCAGATCTGAAGGTTGACGTGTCTGCTAATGTCCCACTTAACCCCATGACTGACATCCTCTGGGTCAAGTCCAATAGACAAGGAAGTCTTCGGACACGGCAGGAGCAGGTGACAGTTACCCTACAAATGGAAGTCAGCAGGAAGACTGAGGCACCCTGACACACTGGGAGGAAATCTCACCCAGCAAACTATGATTTCCAAGCTTCTGCTCCCCTTGCCTAAGTTCATCTTTTTTTATTTTTATTTTTTAACATTTATTTTTGACAGAGTGAGACAGTGCATGAGTGGGGGAGGGGCAGAGAGAGATGGGGGACACAGAATCTGAAGCAGGCTCCAGGTTCCAAGCTGTCAGCAAAGAGCCCAACACGGGGCTCGAACTCATGCACCACAAGATGATGACCTGAGCCAAAGTTGGCCATGCAACCAACTGAGCCACCCAGGTGCCCCTAAGCTTCTCATCTTTAAATAGAATACTGTAGGGGCGCCTGGGTGGCGCAGTCGGTTAAGCATCCGACTTCAGCCAGGTCACGATCTCGCGGTCCGTGAGTTTGAGCCCCGCGTCGGGCTCTGGGCTGATGGCTCAGAGCCTGGAGCCTGTTTCCGATTCTGTGTCTCCCTCTCCTCTGCCCCTCCCCCGTTCATGCTCTGTCTCTCTCTGTCCCAAAAATAAATAAACGTTGAAAAAAAATTAAAAAAAAAATAAAATAAATAGAATACTGTAGACCTCAGAATTATGGCTGTCAACAGTTTAACTTTTTTTTTATTTGAGTATCATTGACACAATGTCATGTTGGTCTCAGGTGTAGTGATCTACCATTTCTATATGTTTATGCTGTGCTCACCACAATGGTGACCACCATCTGTCACAATGCTATTGTAATGTCATTGACTGTATTTAATTTCCTGAAGAGGACGTGAAGTGAACTTCTGCTATCGCTGTGCTATCGTTCACTCCAGTGTCCTGTCCTGAGACCCAGGGCAATTCCCTGGCTCGGTGTTCAGACTCCCCAGAGCTCGTGGTTCTCTCATCCCTCAGGAGAGTAAGGGAGTTAGAAAGGGCACAGAAGATTTTTCTCCCCAATGTGAAACCAAGTGGTAGGGTCATGAAATCTGGTCAGGTTTCTGTCACTCGCTTCAGAAAAGCCCAACAGCTCTGAACAGAGTGATTATAAGAATGCAACGTTCATTTCTGCCCTAGGCCTGGTGTTTGCCTGTCTGCAGTGTCTGGGAAGGAAGCACGATGCTTACAACATTTATATTTTCCATGCTGTGGTGAATTTGGAGCCTTCACCCAGCTCAAGACAGAATAAATTTACTCCAGCACAAATCTCTTGATCATTTCTCCTTCAAATGTGGGAAAACAGCACTGAGAATGTGGAAAGTGTAGAGCACATCATAAATCCAGGGACACAGGAACTCAGAAAGCTGCATGAAGCACATAAAGGAAGCTCTGTGCTTTAATATTATTTTCTGTTTAAAATCGACATGTGTGGTTTCGGACAAAGGCCTTTTAGTGTGGAGGAGAGAAGGTTCAGTGTTTCTCTTTTTGAAAAGCAGAGGAGTGTCTGGGAGAGACAGTGAAGAGATGTGCTCTGGGGTATAATCTGAAGGAAACTAAAAATAAAACGACCATACTTTCGAATAACTGCCCTTAGGAAATAAAATCCTGAAGCTGGCTTCCTAGGATGTGAACATGTGTCTTGGCATGCCAGTGATTTCTGTCTTGTGTGTTACATTTCAATGGGAACAGGTGTGTATTGATAAAATCCCCAAGTTGGGTCCATATGGGAGGGATTATTAACTATCATTTAAAATGTCTGTTTCTGTTGCGTCCTCTTTCAAACATAGAAGAGATTATCAGAGCCCTACATTTTCTTCAAATATTTTGTTATAGAAGTATATTTTGTTATACAAAGATTCAGAGGTAGATAGCATGGTGGTTAAGAGCACAGCCTGAAGCACACTGCCTGGGTTTGAATCCTTACATTGTTACATATGGTACCAGTTGTGTAGTCCTGGGTAAGTTACTTAACTTCTCTGGGCCTCAATTTCCTCCTCTGTAAAATGAGGAGGAATGATTGATAATGATTACCTCTTTGAGTTGTTTGGGGATTGAATTAGCATATGGAAAACACTTTGCATATACTGACTCATAGGGTTATATCATGTTTTAATCAGTGAATTCTCTTGACTGCCTGACCTTGAACACTAACCCTCGAGTCTTGGCTTTCTGCGCTTAAAAGGGTGGGGGAAGGGGCAGTACTCTCAACAAAGAGAAACTGATTTTTAAGAATGAATGAATATACTTGTCCTCATTTGGGTCTAGTTATTTCTCAGCTCTGTTGGCCACTGTGGATTTTGCCCGGGGAATCGTCCGGCAGCTCTTCTTCTAATCACAGTGCTATGATCTTCATTTGGAGAACGCCCCTCTGCCTCTGGATACCTACTGCTTGCGCTTCCATTAAGGAGCCTAAACAGTTCTGTCAAGCAGCCTCACCTCCTACGGTTGAGAGAGTAGGCCTATGACCCAAGCTCATCTCATCACATTCTCTCACTTTGGCATTTGTATCTTGAGCAGAGTAAATCAGAGATGGTGGCGGGGTGGGGGGAGGGGGGGATGGCGGCAGTATTTTATCAGGCTGCGGTGCCTCAAGGAGCCTGTGCCATAGTTCCTCCTGCCCAAACCTCCAGAATTCTCCTTATTCTTCACTGTTTCATGACTCAGTTGTTTAGCTTTTCCTTTTAGCTGCTTCAGATCCTTTCAATAAACTCCCTTCCCCTCTATGTTAGCCAGAACAGGTCCCTTTTTTCTTTCAACCAAAGATCCTAAGTCATGAATCTCTTGTTCCCTTTAGATCGCTGTGGCCTGTTGAGTGCCTTTGCTCATGTGATTCTACTGCAAGCTCATTAGTTTGTGGTTGTTGATTTGGGGATTCTGAGTAGCCAGAAAACAAGTTACAAGGAAATAAATACTCCTATTCCTTCTACTGAGACAATTTTTTTTAAAGCTGACTGGCATCAGGATGCCATGAAAGTCAACAATAGACACATTCGAGAGGTGCTGGGCTAGCCTGCAGTCTAGCACAGGGGAATTGCCAGCAGAGGAGTACTAGAAGCAAGCTGTGGGCAAAGGTGAGAAGGAAATAGTGTGGCAGGTACTTGGTAAGATGAGTTGGGGAACCTGGTGATCCGAAAGCCATTGGAAGGGAAAAGGAAGAGAAGAAAAAGTAAGAAGGATGGGTAGTGAAGAAGAGGGTGAAGAGTGAAAATGGGAGCAATTGGACAGTCATTGCAGTGCAGTTATCACAGAGGGAGAGCTCAGTCTTACCATTCATACCTCAGTGTTTCCCTGAGTGCCACAGCTTTCCTGTTGCCAGGAAGCTGTGACAGGGGGAAGGTAGGACTTTTGACAGTCAGGAGGGTATGGAATAAAGCGGGGGGGGGGGGGGGGGGGGAAAGGGGAACCAAGAGGAATCCTTTAACTTAACCCTCAGGCCTTGGGCAGCCTCGTAGGTGAGTGAAGCATGGCAGGAAAAGAATGGTGGGACAGGAGAAAGTGAGTGAAGGAAGAACAGGGGAAATGGGGAAAATGGCAAAGAGAAGAGCAAAGAACTGAAGTAGGAAAAGATGTATCAGAGTGGCAGGATCACTACCAGGAACCAGACAATACCGCCAACTTAGTACCCCCTCCCCACTTCTGGGTGAGCAGCCTTCTTCAGGAGTATGGCGTCTCTCATATCCATGCTGTGAGGAGAACAAACCTCCCCATTAATGAATGACCAAGGTATTCACAAGAATGGCAGTGAAATATTAGAAATGCTTGCTTCGGTGGAGATTTCTAGAGCATTAGCATTAATATTCTGCTTTTACTCTACTTAGCACTGTCTAAAACCTTAATGTTTCAGAAAACCCATGAGACCTTTGGATTTTCTCCTGGCCTACCAATAGGTTCTCTCAACTTATCTTGGCATAACATCTGAGACAAGGACCCAAAGTGAAGGTTAGAAGAAAAGTAGCCATGCAAAGAGCAAGAAATACAGCAAGATTAATTAGAGGATGCAGGGCCCACATCCCATTTGGGGAGGAATCTGGTCCAAATAGAGAGGGCCAATTAGGCCCCAGGGAGGCCAAAGCTGCCAGGGAACAGATGTTCTTTTATCCTTTTAGTGTGAAGACAAGTCCCCCACATGGAATGGCATGAAGCATTGGGCAATGTGGCATATTTTCCAATTATTAATGATGCACATGGTATCCACAAATCTACCTTATCGTGCCATTGAAACAGTTATGTGGATTATAAACTTAAGTTTTCTCCCCAAATGCTTTGCAGTCTCTCTCTCTCATCCTCACTCTCTCACTCTCTCTCTCTCTCTCTCTCTCTCTCTCTCTCACACACACACACACACACACACACAACCATCTTCCTGTTGAATCACAATATTGGAACAGAGCTTGAGGTAACATTATCTGCAGCCAGTATGACCCATTTCTCCTAACAATGAGAGCAGGAACTAAAACAGAAATTAAAAACAGCACAGTCAGGAAATAAGCTACGTGTAAGAATTTTCACTTAAAAAAAAAAAAACATTTGGACATTAATACTCTTTTATTCTTGACTTGGCTTTATTTGTCACAGGTTTTTAAACTGGATGTACAAATATTTCATTACCAAGAATAAAAATTATCTTTTGTTCATGGCACATATAAAAGCCACTTTTCCCTTTGAAGGGAAAAAATAATTACCCTGAGTTGAAAGGGCGGGGGGAACCAAAAAACAGCTACATTCTACAACATGAAAGACAATCAGAGGGCAAAAATTCCCCTGACTTCCATCAGATTTCACTTGAGCCTTCTCAGAAGGATGCATGTCTGTTCCATTTTTAAGATGCCCACAATAGTCTTGTCTGATAATCTGATATTTAATAACCTTTTATTTCTTAGGGCATTTGTCCCTCATTCAAACTTTAATTTATCCTTCTATTATTTTTTCTTAACTTCTTTGTAAAATTAAAATATAATATGGACCTCTAATTAACATTTTATATAAAAAGGGATAATTATATTAAGACAGGCATTATCTTTACAAATGTAAAGATACCCCATGCTTTTGAATTGAGAGAATCAATACTGTTAAAATGTCCATACTACCCAAAATAATCTACATATTTATTTATTTATTCATTTAGTTTGAGAGAGAGAGAGAGAGAGAGAGAGAGAGAGAGCACAAGCAGGGAAGGGGCAGAGGGAGAGGGAGAGAATCTTAAGCAGGTTCCATACTCAGCACAGAGCCCAACACGGGCCTCCATGCCACAACCCTGGGATTTGGGGATTTATGATTTGAGCCAAAATCAAGAGTCTAACACTCAACCAACTGACCCAACCAGGCACCCCACAATCTACAAATTTAATGTAATCCCTGTCAAAATACCAACATTTTTCACAGAACTAGAATAAATAATCCTAAAATTTGTATGGAACCACAAAAGACCCCAAATAGCCAAAGCAGTCTTGAGAAAGAATAAAGTTAAAGATATCACAATCCCAGATTTTAAGATACACTGCAAAACTGTAATGAGCAAAACAGTATGGTACTGACACAAAAAGGGATATATAGATCAATGGAACAGAATAGTGAGCCCAGAAATAAACCCACACTTATATGAACTATTACTCTATACAAAGGAGGCAAGAATATACAAAGGGGAAAAGACAGTCATTTCAATAAATGGTGCTGTAAAAACTGGATAGCTACATAGAAAAATGAATGAAATGAATGAAGAAATAAATGAAACTGGACCTTTTTTTTTCTTTGAGAGTGTGTGTGTGTGTGTGTGTGTGTGTGTGTGTGCACGCTCAAGTGGGGGAGGGACAGCGGGCAAGGGAGAGAAAGAATCTTAAGCAGCTCCACATCCAATGTGAGCCCAACACAGGGCTCCAATTCATAACCTGAGGTCATGACCTGAGCTGAAATCAAGAGTCAGATGCTTAACCGACTGAGCAACCCAGGCATTCCTGGACCACTTTTTTTTTTTACATTATATACAAAAATAAACTCAAAATGTAGTACCTGAAACCATAAACCCCCTAGAAGAAAACAAAGGCAGTAATCTCTTGGGTACCAGCCTTAGCAACATTTTTCTGGATTATATCTCCCAAGGCATGGGAAACAAAATCAGAAAGTAAACTCTTGGGAGTATACCAAAATTAAAAGCTTTTGTACTGTGAAGAAAACCATCAACAAAATGAAAAAGCAACCTACTGAGTGGGAGAAGATATTCACAAAGGATATATCCCAAAAGGGATTAATACCCAAAATATATAAAGAACTTATACAACTCAATACCAAAAAACAAATAATCCAATTAAAAAATGAGCAGAGAACCAGAATAGACATTTTCCAGAGAAAACACACAGATGGCAAACAGGCATATGAAAAGATGCTCTACATCACTAATCAGCAGGGAAATGCAAATCAAAACCACAATGAGATATCACCTTACATCTGTCAGAATGGCTAAAATCAAAAACACAAGAAACAAGTGTGGCAAGCATGTGGAGAAAAAGAAACCCTGTGCATTGTTGGTGGGAATGCAAACTGGTACAACCACTATGGAAAACACTATGTAGGTTCCTCAAACAATTAAAAATAGAATTACCATACAATCCAGTAATTTCACTACTGGTTATTTACCCAGAGAAAACAAAAACACTAATTTGAAAAGCTATATGCATCCCTATGTCTATTGCAGCAATTGCCAAGATATGGAAGCAACCCAAGTGCCCATTAATAGATGAACAGATAAAGATGATACACACACATACACACACACACACACACACACACACACACACACACACACACTAGAATGTTACTCAGCCACACACACACACAAAAGAATGAGATCTTGCCATTTGCAACAACATGGATAGATCTAGAGGGTATAGTGTGAAGTGAAATAAGTCAGAGAAGGACAAACACCCACAACTTGGCACTACTCTGAGGAGCTGTCCCAGCTCAGTGCTTCCTATGGGCTTGGCAGAGGCCTCACTGTAACTACATCTCAGCTCAGCTTCTCCCTCCATCGCTTCCTGGGGCTTTCCCTCCCCCTACTGATGTGATCCCAGGAGCACTCTCCAATGAATTCCCTGCGTGCTAACCTTTGTCTCAGAGTTTACTTCCCAGAAAATCAAAAACGGCATTCAAATTTCTGTCTCATAGTATCATAAATGGCTTGTATAGTCATTTTGGTTTTAAGAGATTGTTCATTTGAGTTAGGATCTAAATAAGGTCCACAATGCAATTGTTTAGTGTGTCGTGTAGGTCTCTTCCAGTGTGTAGGTTTCTTCCTCTTTCTCTTTTCTCCCCTTGCAATTTATTTGTGGGAGAAATAGAGTCATTAATCCTACAGTTTCCCAAAGTCTGAATCTTGATGATTGCTCCTCATAGTGTAGCTTAACAAGTGTTACCTGTAATTTCTAGTTGGATCTAAAGCCTGATCAGATTCAGCTTCAATTTTGGGGGCAAGAATACTTTTTTTATTGTTAAGTTCTTCCATTAAGAATTATATAATTTCTGAGTGTCTCTCTTTTTGTGATGTTAGCCACCTGTGATGTGGAGTGAATTAATGTGGATCCATTAATTCATTAGGAGTTATGTAGTAGGGATACTCTAATTCTATCATTACAATGCTCTATTTCATTTCCTGGTAGTACAATTTACATAAGAAAGGATACATGCTCCATTTTTTTAAACAGCTTTTAAAATAATGTGGTGGTTTTCTAGCATCCTCCAATGGTGAGGATTTTTTTTCTATGATGACTATGAGCTAAGAGTTCAGCATACTGGTGGTCATTATTCTTATTAATACTTAAATTACCACATCTAATGGCAATCTCTTCCATGTAGCCCCTAAGTCCTTTTGATATGATACTAAGGAATCTTTAACAGCTTCTCTTTGATTTTCCAAGCAACAATTCTCCAATTGTCTGACACCAACTGAGTGTCCTACAATTCTATTCAATCCTGACACTACCCACAGCTAGTGTAGACACCTCAGTTTGAGGGTTCAGTCCTAGAAGACTGTCCACACTTCAGATGTCAGTAGCAAATGGGGTTCCCAGACTGTCCAAACTTCTGCCCAGCTGACTACATATTCAGGGGTTCCCATGACCTCCCCCTCCATACCATCAGGTTCAAAATTTTGCTAGAATGACTCAAAGAACCAGGAAATCACTGTATTTACAATGCTAATTTATTATGCAGGATACAAATGAAATGATTATAAAGAGAGTAATAGGACACAGGGGGAGGGGCATAGAGCTTCCATGCCCTCCCCAGACATGCCATCCTCCCAACCCAAAAGCTCCCTTATCCTCATTCTTTCAGTTATCTGTGTTTCACTACAAGAGCAAAATTGATTAAATCATTAGCCATTAGAGACCGAACACAATCTCCAGCCACCTTCCTCTCCCTGGAGGTCAACCACCATCCTAATTCTATCAAGGAGCCAAACAAAAGTCACCTCATTAGCATAAACTCTGGTATAGTTGAAAGAAACTTATTCTGAATAACAAAAGATACTTCCTATCAGGAAATTGCAAAGGTTTTAGATTTGTGCCAGGAACCAGCTACAATGTCATATCTTGTCTAATACGACAGATATTCTAGGCTTGCTTTATATATTGCCTACCCCAGACTTGGATTCAGACATTTCCACAAGGGGCCAAGTTTCCTTTTAGTAGGAAATGGTATATAGAAACAACAATCCATATACCATTATATAGTAATCTGGACACTAAAGGTGTTCACTGCTAATAGGTTAGCTACTGTTTCTAGGTCTTGTAAGTATACAAAACTGGAAAAATCCTTCAAGATAAAATTCCTCATTAATTCAACTGATACTTCTACTTTAAAACCAGAAGTATTTTTATTTAATCTCTCTTTTTTTAATTTTTTGTAATGTTTATTTTTTTTCAACATTTTTTTATTTATTTTTGGGACAGAGAGAGACAGAGCATGAACGGGGGAGGGGCAGAGAGAGAGGGAGACACAGAATCGGAAACAGGCTCCAGGCTCCGAGCCATCAGCCCAGAGCCTGACGCGGGGCTCAAACTCACGGACCGCGAGATCGTGACCTGGCTGAAGTCGGACGCCCAACCGACTGCGCCACCCAGGCGCCCCTGTAATGTTTATTTTTGAGAGAGAGAGGTAGGCTGCAAGCAGGGGAGGGGCAGAGAGACAGAGACAGAATCCAAAGCAGTCTCCAGGCTCCTGAGCTGTCAGCACAGAGCCCAACGTGGGGCTTGAACCCAAGAACCATGAGATCATGACCTGAGCCAAAGTTGGATGCTTAAGTGACTGAGCCATCCAGGCGTCCCTTATTTAATTTCTTCCATCTCTGAAGCTGAGAATCCTAGAATTTTATTTAGAATGTCACGTAATTATTTACTTGCTTTGTCCCACAATACATATACAACAGTCTCAGGTGAACAATATAACTCTTGCAAACTATTTATAAAAAAATTTTGTTCTCTCCTGTGCTTAGGATATATCCCACTAGGGATGTATTGTCCAATTATCAGATTTAAATTCACTTATTCACTATTATAATTCAATATTATAATTCATTTTCACTATTATAATTCCTTAATTCACTATTATAATTCCTTTCTGCCAACAACTGAATACACAGTAAGGTTAATTTTGTGTCATTTCCTCTTCACCATATAGGAAGAGGAAAGAAGAAGAAAACAAATGAGTAGATTCACTTAGGAAGTACAAATAGATAAACCAAACAATACCAAGCAAAGAAAATGCAAAAGGAATAAAAAACAAAACAAAACAAAAACCTCAGATAAAACTTATTTCCAGCTATAAATAACATGCTAAAAGGCTGGGATTCCATATGATTTTTAAACTTAATTTTGTTTTATAATTATATAAAATATTTTCACAGTTTCAAAGTCAAATAAATAAAGCAAGGAATAAGAAGCCTGGTTCCAAGGGAGCCTGGGTGGCTCAGTCAGTTAGGCGTCCAACTCTGGATTTTGGCTCAGGTCATGATCTCACAGTTCATGGAATCAAGCCCCAAGTCAGGCTCTGCAGTGACCGCATGGAGGGGATTCTCCTCTCCTTCTCTCTGCCCCTCCCCCACTTCCTCTCTCCCTCAAAATGATTAAATAAACCTAAAAACAACAACAACCATAACAACAACAAAGCAGCCTGGTTTCTATCTGTTTCTTCTCCACTGTATTCTCTCCAATTCTGTATAGATAAAACAGTCTTGGTGCTTAAAATCACACATACATATATGTATATGTGTGTATACCCCTCTCTATAAAAAAATTTACTTATCTTAATTATAAGAATTTCTAAGTTCTAGAATTTTTTTGGTTTTGGACTGCTATAGCACCTTAGGAGGAAGAAGAGAGAAAGGCAGAATGGAAGGATACTGGTATTTATGGAACATTTGTCACATACCAGACACATTCCCAGTATATATAATCCTCGCTGTAACTCTTAGACAGAAGCATTATAATTCCTATTTTATAAATGAAGAAACTTAGGTACAGAGAGCGTTGTCTAAGCTTACTCACCCACCCAGCTAATTACAGACAGAACTGATACTGGAACCCTAATCTTTCTCACTCTAAAGGTTTTGGCTGTCAAATACACTTTCTCTGATATTTCTGACCTAGATTTCTCCCCATAAAGCTAAAGAATATGCTTTAACATTCATTCTCTCTTCTCCTCCATTCTGAGTGTCCTATGAGATAGTGTATTTCATTTCTATTTCCATGCACATGGTTTATAGTTTCACATATTTCAAATATTTCTATTTATAAATAAAAAACAGAGATGTAATACCAAAAAGATTTGAAAAGCCCTGCTGGCAAGTATCAGGAGCACCATACACTTTAGTAGAAGCTTTCAGACTCAAGATGGAAAAGAAATTATAAGAAAAATTCTATTTTCAGTTTCAACATGTGAAATCAGTATTCCACAAGATTTCACATTTTTAAGATTCCTGATAACAACATGATAATAATATCATCAGTGTCATTTTAATGTAAAAGAAAAAAGAAATGAGGATTCCTTCCTGAAGGAATTCTTGGCAGGAACAGGAGAGCATGTGCAGCAGATAGGGGTAGTCTGTTTATGAATTATATTTGCCCTACGCCAAAGAATACTGCTCCCAATTTTTCCAAATCTATCAGTTCTATGTGTTTGTCTTTGGAGATTATTAACAGGCCTTTTTAGATATATAAAGTTTGGCCCAGAACCAAGGAAGAAGGCCAGAGTTAAATATGTTCCTACTGCATGGCAATAGGGACTTAAAATTTTCAGATGGCATTTTTTAGAGACTGGATGAGACCCAGGGACCTCAGAGCAGACAAGAAGGTTGGGGAAATTCTCTTGATAGAGCAAGGATATCTGACTGAATGGAGGCAGTGGAGCCTAATGAAAAGCCACCCCACAGATGCCCTGTGATACCCCCTGGGTGTTCCCCAATTTTCAACAGCTTGCTGCACTGTGCTTTGGAAGTGAGAGGGGAGGGGCTGGAGGCAAAGCTTTATCGGCAAAGAGAAGGAGAGTCAAAGCCAGGAGTGGGAGCTGAGTCTTCACATGGTTCCAGGGACTGGGAACCACTCATTCCCTTGGATTTTGGAAACGTGCACCCCAACTCCCTCCCTGGGCATCCTCAGAAAACTTAGGAAAGGCACTGATCTTCCCACAGAACATTTTATATGGATATTATGTGAAAGTAGCTCCAGCAAAATCAGAGGGTAAAAACATTAAGATTATAACAAAAATAGAAAACCTCTGAAAAAGACTGTGTCATTTTTTTAAATTGAGGATTAAAGCTATAATTATCTTCAAGATTATAATACCTACGATGAAGAACATTTGTTACTTAAAAAAAAGAGAGGCCAATATTCATTTTCATAACTGGAAGGGTACAACTGAATTACCCTAAAATACTACTCTGAAAAGCTGTGAATTCATTAGTCAAGAGAGACAGGGTCTGAGCACCATACAAAGTCTCAAGTGAAGTGGTGGAAAGAGGCAGAGACATGTAACAAGCAATTCAAGACAGTAAATTATATTAAGTTCAGCAACCAAACCTTTAAGTGCTGAATACCTAAAGTAAGATTGATCCATCCCTTTAGGATTTTTTTTTAATGAGGGTGACAGAGGATCCAAACCGGGCTCTATGTTGCCAGCGAAGAGCCCAATGCAGGACTCGAACTCCCAAACTGTGAGATCATGACCTACACTGAAGTCCGTTGCTTAACCAACTGAGCCACCCAGGCACCTCAATCCATCCCTTTAAAAACAGAGTGGGCTGCAAAGAGCTCAAAAGAAGGTGACATTTATTAATATCCACATATACATGTCACTGGACTAGATGTTTTCTAGTTCCTGCAAGGAATAAATAGGTACTTCTTGACCAAGTAATGGAGCTATTAATATATATATCTGCAATTCTCAGAAATGTCCTATCAAGTCATACTGTTCTTTTTTTTTTTCAACTTTTTTTTTTATTTTTATTTTATTTTTGGGACAGAGAGAGACAGAGCATGAACGGGGGAGGGGCAGAGAGAGAGGGAGACACAGAACCAGAAACAGGCTCCAGGCTCTGAGCCATCAGCCCAGAGCCTGACGCGGGGCTCGAACTCACGGACCGCGAGATCGTGACCTGGCTGAAGTCAGACACTTAACCGACTGCGCCACCCAGGCGCCCCATCTTTTTTTATTATTATTTTAGAGATAGTGCACACAAGTGGGGGAGAGGAGCTGAGGGAGAGAGAGAGAAAATCCCAAGCAGGCTCCACACTCGCCACAGAGCCTGAGTGGGGCTCAGTCCTAACACTCCAGGATGATGACCTGAGCTGAAATCAAGTCCGATGCTCACCTGACTGAGCCACCCAGGCGCCTAAGACATATTATCCTAAAAATAGTTCCTCATGCGTTTAAGAAAAAAGTGGAGCTAATGGTTCATAGACAGATCCTTTCATAATTCTATGGTTTCCAACAGTGAATAAAATTTGTTGGTGGCGGCCATGGAGTAGTTGTTATGTTTTCTATTTTGTTTTATGACCGTTAAATTCATATAATACCGTGTATTTCTTATTATTAGGCCATTGCAAGTCATTGGAGCCCCCTTTTCATAGAAACTCATGATCTATTTTTATAAACTATTCTAATTTTTTTTTCTGAATATAACTTAAGGATCCTTTTTCTTTGTCTAAGTCAAATCCCACCTTTGTTTCCTAGAATTGAATAACTTATGAGTTAACACTTAAGGGCTAAAATAAATGGCACAGTCTCTTGGCACAAGAAGCCTTATTTGGTAAAAAGAAGTGATAAATAGTCTAAAAATGAATTTTCTCTCATGCAAAAAAATAGCCTAAAAGTTTGAAGGGACATTATAAATCATCTATTATTATTCCTAAGTAATGAAAGAATCTTGCATATAATATGGCTGGCAATTAATAAATGCTCATTCATTTATTCAACCATTCACTTGTTAAACAAATGTTTTTTGGTCACCTACCATGTACTAAGCATCATGCTAGTTGCTGGGGTAAGATAATAACAAGCAAAAATAGACATGGTCCTTCCCTCTCGAGAGAGGCAAAAGTTGCCTGTGAGAAGAGCTATAAAGGAAAAGTACTTGATGACATAAAAACCTAGAATGGGGAGATTTGACCCAATAAGAAGGCTGAAGAGGGCTTGTCTGCAAAAAAAAAAAAAAAAAAAAAAAAAAGTAAAGGTGAAATTTAAAAGAGCAGTTGTTTATGGTAAAGAGGGAAAGGGAAAGTGTTCCAAGTAGAGGAAATCAAATATGCAAAGGTCCTGTGGCAAGTTTTTTTTTTTTAAAGACAAGTGTGGTTGGTGTGGAGAAAGCAAGGGGTTGAGTCATGACTGAGAGGCTATGCAGGACTCCCATGCTGGCAGTGAGAACCACTGAGAGAGTTTAGGAAAGGATATGGTGAGACCAAATTAGCATTTGAAAAACTCACTTTGGCTACTGTGTGGACAATGAAAGGGAAAGAGACCAGATGATTAGAGTGAAACTAGTTAAGAGGCTAATAGAGGTCCAGGGAAAAGGTGACTATAGTTTGCACTAAGGTGGTAATAGTAAAGACGGAGAAAAGTGACCAAATTTAAGAAGTATGCAGGAGGTAAAACTCACAGGACCTACTGATGCACTGTATATAACAAGCAGTCACCTAGGTATGCTCCACAAACCTCCAAGCCCAGATCAACTGGCAATCTGCTCTCTCTAGTCATTGGCAACCACGTGTACTGGAGAAATCTGCAGAACCACATGACCATGTACTTGTGCAAAGAGATGTCTCTCTTCTCTGTAAAGACTCCACCACCACTTGTTGAACCTTGTGCTGCCTAGATTTCAATTTCCTCCCTACGCCCAACCTTCTTACTCTCTACAGGTAAACTTGCCTCTTGATTCACCAAGAAAATTAAAGTCATCAGGTATGAATGCCCTCATTTACTCTCACCATCATCAAACGCATCTACCATCACATCTACATCATCCTTAATTCTTCTCTTCCTTCTCCCAGAACAATGGGTTCTTCTTCTTGTTGGAAGAAAACCCTCTATGGGGCGGGGGTGGGGGGAGGGGGCAGTAAACAGGGTTACTCTGAATGCCTGAGTGAATCTTGATTCTCCCACACTAACTAGGAAACCTAAATGGATTGGTTAACATCTCTAAATCTTAATCGTCTCATGTGTAAGATGAAAACAATAAATACCACAGAGGGTTTTTGTGATGATTTAATAAATACTCCGTTGGTTGGCATATAGTAAATGTTCAATAAGTGTTGACTATTATTATTAGCCTTATCTCCTCCAGGACTCTTTGCTGCTTCTGTTGTGTTAGTTATCCTTCCCTTTTTCTGTATTGGTAACTTCTCCCATTCTGAAATAAGACATATGATGGTGTTTGGAAAAAATATGGACTTTGGATTCATTATTATTTTGATTTGGAAGTCATTTGGCTCAGGATTCAAATCTTGGGTCTAACACCTCTTCCCTGAGTGACCTCAGGACATTTTCCTTCTATTGAAAAAAGGAAATAGATATGCCCAACTCATAGCTGTGAGAAACTTAGGGAAAGGCTTCTAGCACAATGTTTGTTATATAAAACTGTCCACAAGTGCTATAAAGACAATGTATCTTTACCTTTAGTAAGTGGTGGTGCTAACAGAGGTGGTGGTGATGGTAAGAGCAGTTTTGTTACTCCTTTTCTCTTCATTCTCTCCTAAAAAATTCTTCCCTTTATCTCTGGCCTCACTAGAAGAACCTACCCCACTTCTACTCCTATTCTCACCCCGGCCCAAAATATCAATATTAATATCAATGTATTAATACACTCTTCTTCCCAACTCTCTGATCCTATTCACTCCTCTACCAAAAAACTAGAATGAAGTTGCTCTTGCCAAGGGAGTAGGACTCTTCTAATTTCCAATCCACTGGACAATTTACAGTTCTTACTCAGCTGCATTTGGCCCTATAGATGGTTCCTTCTTTTTTAAATTCAAGTTTAATAACCATATAGTGTTATATTGATTTCAGATGTACAATACAATGATTCAACAATTCTATACATTGCTCACTGCTCATCAAGATAAGTTTACTCTTAATTACCTTTATCTATTTCACCCATACCCCATCTACCTCTCCTCTAGCAATCACTAGTTTGTTCTTTGTATTTAAGAGTCTTTTTTCTTTTTTTATTTGTTCATTTGTTTTGTTTCTTAAATTCCACATACAAGTGAAATCATATGGTATTTTTCTTTCTCTGACTGACTTCATTTGGCATTATACCCTCCAGATCCATCCATGTTGTTGCAAATGGCAAGATCTCATTCTTTTTTATGGCCAAGTATATTTCATTTTGTGTGTGTGTGTGTGTGTGTGTGTGTGTGTGTGTGTGTGTGTGTGTATACCACCTTTTCTTTATCCATTCAACTGTGGATGGACTCTTAGGTTGATTCCATATCTTGGCTTCTGTAATAATACTGCAATAAACAGAGGGGTTTATTGATTTCTTCAAATCAGTGTTTTTGTTTCCTTGGAATAAATACCAAGTAATGAAATTACTGGAACATATGGTAATTCTACTTTTAACATATTTGATTTTTAATATAAGCATGGGTTTATTTCTGGGCTCTCTATTCTGTTCCATTGATCAGTGTCTATTTTTTTGTGCCAGTACCTTACTCTTTTGATCACTACAGCTTGGTAGTATATCTTGAAATCTGGGACTATGATATGTCCAGCTTTTTTCTTTTTCAAGATTGCTTTGGCTATTAGGGGTCTTTTGTGATTACAGGTAAATTTTAGGATTGCTTATTCTTGTTCTGTGAAATATGTTTTTTACATTTTGATAAGGATTGCATTAAATATATAGATTGCTTTGGGTAGTATGAACATTTTAACAATACTGTTTCTTCCAGTCCATGAGCATAGAATAGATTTCCATTTGTTTGTGTCACCTTCAATTTCTTTTATCAATATTTTATAGTTTCCAGAGTATAGGTCTCTTGCCTCCATGATTAAGTTTATTCCTAGGTATTTCATTCCTTTTTTTTTTTAAATTTTTTAAATGTTTATTTATTTTTGAGAGAGAGAGAGAGAGACAAAGTGAAAGTAGGGGAGGGGCAGAGAGAGAAGGAGACACAGAATCCAAAGCAGGCTCCAGGATCTGATCTGTCAGCACAGAGTCCAATGTGGGGCTCGAACTCATAGACTGCGAGATCATGACCCAAGCGACAGTTGGCCACCCAACCAACTGAGCCACCCAGATGCTCCACTAAGTTTTTAATTCATTTTGATGTAATTATTAATGGGATTGTTTTCTTGATTTTTCTGGAATTTCATTATTAGCATATAGAAATACAACAGATTTCTGTATATTGATTTGGCATCCTGAAACTTTATTCCATTTATCAGCTTTAGTAATTTTGGGTGGAGTTTTCTGGTTTCCTTTCTTTGTCTGATTGCTGTGGTTAGGACTTCAGTATTATGTTGAACAAAAGTGGCAAGAGTGTACATCCTTGTCTTGTTCCTTATCTTAGAGGAAATGCTCTTACTTTTTCACCAGTGAGAATGATATGGGCTGTGCATTCATCATATATGGCCTTTATTTTCTTGAGGTATGTTCTCTCTCAGTCTACTTTGTTGAGAGTTTTTATCATGAATGGATGTTGTACTTTGTCAGATGTTTTTCTGCATCTACTGAAATGATCATATAGTTTTTATCCTTTCTCTTGTTGATGTGATGTATCATGTTGATTGATTTGCAAATACTGAACCACCCATGAATCCCTGGAATAAATCCCACTTGATCATGGTGAATAATTTAAAACATATTGTTGAATTTGGTTTGCTAACATTTTGTTGAGTATTTTTACATCTGTGTTCATCAGGGATATTGTCCTATAATTTTCTTTTCTTGTAGTATCTTTATCTGGTTATGAGATCAAGGTAGTGCTGGCCTCATAGAATGAATTTAGAAGCTTTCCTTCCTTTTCTATTTTTTGGAATAATTTGAGAAGAAAAGATATCAGCTCTTCTTTAAATGTTTGGTAGAATTCACCTGTGAAGCCATCTGATGCTAGACTTTCATTTGTTGGAATTTTTATTTTATTACTCATTCATTTCATTGCTAGTAATGAGTCTTTTCACATTCTCTATTTCTTCATGATTCAGTGATGGAAGGTTAGGTTTCTAGAAATTTATCCATTTCTTCCAGGCTGTCCAATTTGTTGTCATGTAATTTTTCAGAATTCTTTT
Source organism: Herpailurus yagouaroundi (assembly GCF_014898765.1). Classification (NCBI taxonomy): domain Eukaryota; kingdom Metazoa; phylum Chordata; class Mammalia; order Carnivora; family Felidae; genus Herpailurus; species Herpailurus yagouaroundi. The sequence continues at coordinate 20,800,484 of NW_024412407.1, forward strand.
AAAATCTTTGTATTTCTGTGGTGATGGCTGTTATTCCTCCTCCATCATTTCTGATTTTATTTCATTATTTTATTAATTTTATTTATTTTATGAGTTCTTTTTTTAAATGAGTCTGGCTAAAGGTTTATCAATTTTTTTCATTTTTCCAAGGGGTTTTTAGTGTCTGTTTCATTTATTTCTGCTAAAATCTGTATTATTTTCTTCCTTCTACTAGCTTTGGGCTTTGTCCTTCTTTGTTAGGTTAAATTGTTTATTTGAGGTTTTTATTGCTTCTTGAGGTAGGCCTATATTGCTTTAATCTTCCCTCTTTGCTGCATCCCAAGGATTTGGGGCAGTTGTGGTTTTATTTTCATTTATCTCCATGTATTTTTTTTATTTCCTCTTTGATTTCTTGATTGGCCCATTCACTGATTAGTAGCATGTTTTCTAGCCTCCATGTATCTGTGTTCTCTCCAGATTTTTTCTTGTGATTAATTTCTAATTTCATACTGTTGTGCTCAGAAAAGATGCATGATATGATTTCAATCTTTTAAAAGTTATTGAGACTTGTTTTCTTATGTAACATGTGACCTACTCTGGATAATCACTTGAAAAGAATGTGGGGGTGTGTGGGTGGCTCAGTCAGTTAAGCATCCAACTCTTGATTTCAGCTCAGGTCATGATCAATTCGTTAGCTGTTGCTACTTCCTGGAGTTCCTTTTGAGGAGAATTCTTCCATTTCATCATTTTGGATAGTCCCTGGGGTGGCGCAGAACTGCAGGGCACTTCCCCTGTGCTGTCTGGAGTAACTTGTGTTGGTGGGAGGGGCCGCAGTCAGACCTGATGTCTGTCCCCAGCCCACGGCTGGGGCCACAGTCAGACTGGTGTGTACTTTATCTTCCCCTCTCCCAGGGGCAGGACTCACTGTGGAGTGGTGTGGCCCCTGTCTGGGCTACTTGCACACTTCCAGGCTTGTGGTGTTGCTTTGATGGGATCTGGCGTATTAGCTGGGGTGGATCTGCAAGGTGCACAGGGGTGGGAGGGGCAGGCTTAGCTCGCTTTGCTGTTGGTGGTCCCCTGCAGGAGGGGCCCTGCAGCACCAGGAGGGAGGCAGGCAGACCCATTGGAGGGATGGATTGATTAGTTTTGGGGTTTTTTTTTTCATGTTTTCTCTTTCACTGAGGTGCTCCACTCTTCTCAAGTCTATTACTTTGAATTCTTTACCAGGCATATTGTTTATCCATTTGGTTCTTTCACTGTGGTTTTGTCTTGTTCTTTCATTTGGGACATACTTCTCTGTCTCATTTTGTCTAACTCTCTGTGTTTGTTCCTATGTATTAGGAAAGTCAGCTATGTCTTCTGATCTTGAAATAGTGGCCTAATGAAGAGGAGGTCCTGTGGCGCAATGTGCCCTACCAAAACCAGGTGATTCAGGGATATCTCTTCCACCCTATTCTTATGACTGACACATGTTTGCTTTCAGTCCAATTGGCTGCAATGGCCCACTTTTCCTGTTGTGGGCGCATGGGGCAGGGTATGGCCAATGTGCAGTAAAGACACCAGTCTGGGGCTGCCATGGATTAAGAGTTGGGCAATGCAAGCAGTCAGACCATATGCCTACCCTCAGCCCATCTGCGGGGGTTATAGCCACACCCACCTGCAGAGCACCCTCCTACATTGTCCCCTAAGAGGCTTTCATTGGTAGGCAGGACTGGCAGTCAGATCAGATGCATGCCCCTAGTCCGAACTGGGGCTGCTTGCAGGTTGTGCTGGCAACAGGAGTCACTTTGTAGGGATGCTTGCCAAGTGGGGTGAGCTGGATGGGTTGGATATGCAAGAGATCCAATGGGTGCAGGGCATGTGGTGTTAGCAAGATAGATGAAGAGTGTTCACACTGGTTCTCAAAGATGTCCAGCTATCTAGGCTGTGGTGGGGGTTGGGGGAACAAATGGCACCTGCCAGCTCTTTTGTTCTTGGTGACATCTTCTAAAGATCCCTACCCCTCTAGCATACCTTTTGAGATTAGTAAATAAATTTCCTTCACATACATCCCATCAATTTTGAAACTTTCTATGTTGTTCTATGTTGTATCTCTGTGAGGTTGTTTGTTATGCTGTCTCTTCAAGTCAGGGACTCAGTCCTATCACCCTCTGGCTCTTCCAGAGCTAGGCCTGCTGATTTTCAAAGTACCAGGAGTTAAGCACCACTGGTTATAAAAACTTGTGAAGTTAAGTCAAAGTTCTTTGCAAAGCCAGATGTTATAGTGACTTGTCTTCCCCAGTACGGGTCTCCAGTACCTGGGGTGCCTGGTGTAGGGTCCGCTCTTCTCCCTTCTCTGTGCCTGTGGTTTGTCTCACCAAGAGTTTGGTTCCTGAGAACATCTCTATTCCTCTAATCCTTTTCAGTGTGATCTCCTCTCTATGATTAACTGTGGAAAGTCTGTTGTGCCAATCTTTGGTCATTTTCTGAGTTAGTCGGGCTGATTTGGCTGCTATGTAGGTATGTCCGTGGGAATGCAGTGAGCTCAGGATCTACCTACTCTGCAATCTACCTAGATTTCTCCTTAAAATGTATTTTCCTCTGGATTCTTTTCCTGTTTCCTCTATCTGTTGGTATTCCCAAACATTCATCCCCAGACCACTTTTCTTCTCACACTACACACTAAGCCTGGACAATCTTACCCACTCTCATCTTCCTGTATGAGGACAACACCCAAATATGACATATATCTCCAGTTCTACTGGAAACACTTTAGAACATCACCTTTTCTTCCCCCAACTCCAACACACACACACACACACACACACACACACACACACACACACACACA
>NW_024412407.1:20803302-20819009 GCF_014898765.1 Herpailurus yagouaroundi
ACACACACACACACACACACACACACACACACACACACACACACACACACAAACCCTCCTTGTTCTTTCCTTTATATACTCTTAGTGTGTGGAACCAATTACAGTCATTTTGTCTGTATCTATTGAGTGTTAACAAGCACTTGCATTCATCTTACCAATAATCAAAGCTGGAAATTAGGCAGTCCAGCTCCTCTCTTCTCTCACTGCCCCATCCCAACTGTCCATCAGGCCCTGTACATTCTCCCCCAGGAACACATTTGTGACAATTCATCCCTTTCTCTCTACCCCCTACTGCTACTGAGTTAGTTCAAAGTCTCATTGTATTGCAATCATCTCTTAAATTCCATCCTGGTTATCTGGCTCCTCCACTCTGGTCCATGTTGCACATGGCCATCAGAGTCAGTAGTGACAATAATTGGTGACAATGTAATTTAATCATGTTACTCCCTTATGGAAAAATCTCCACACACTCTCCATTGCTTACCAGAGCCTACAGTATTGCTTTAAAAGTGACTTGCAATTAGAAGCCAACCTCATTTTGTTTAATTCTCCAACTCTAGATGCCTGAGTTGCTCCTCCTCATTTTCTAGAATGCTCCGTGTGCTCACTCTACTCACATTATAAAACTTAGCTCCAGATTGCCCTCTCTGGGACACTTTCACCAAGCCTTCAGGCAAGCGGTCCCTCTTTTCCTCCACTGTGCTAGGACCCTTTTCCAACTCACATTCTAGCACTTAATAGGATTCATTATAGTTCGTTATTTATATGTTGATCTCTCACCCCTCTCCTTGCATACAGGGGCCTTGTTTACTTATCTTTGTACTTCCAGTCCTTCACATAGGGCCTGGCATAGTATAGATCATTAATAAACATTTGGTGAATGAATGAACCAAAGAGTGAAAAATTGCAGGTAGAGACAGCAGCATGAACAAGGCCCAGAAAAAGCATGTCGTGCTCTGGGAATGTCTGGACGCTCAGTGTGACTGGTGCTTATGACAGTTGAGAAAGGATGTAAGGAAAGAGTTTAGAAAAGTAGGTTGGGACCAAATTGTAAAGGAACTTGTATATCAGACCAAGCTTGTACTTTATCCCATAGGTGACTGAGAGCCTGTGATGAATCAGCCTCCAATTTTTGGTTTGAAATTCCTACTGTATGATTTTTATTAGTTAGATTTTGCAGCTGAAACAGAAACCACTCTAACTTAAGCAGAAAGGAATTTATGATACAATTTCAGGTGGCTCACAAAAGCACTGAAAGATTGGAGGAACAGACTAGACAGAGGATCTAGTTAAATACCCAGGCCCCAAATCATAAGACTTCTGCCACAGTAAGTAATTTTGCCTTCTCATATGCAAACAGTCACTGACTCAAGACGTTTCTACCATGATCGGTGCCAACAAAAATGGATGCCTTTCTCAACTCAGTTCTAAATTCAAGTTTCACACAACTTTACCTGATCGACGGAACCTAAATTATATATATGAAACCTTAGCTGCAAGAGGATCTATAAAATGTAATTTACAGTTTTTCCAGACTCTATAATACCAATATGAAGTTAGAATGGATGATGAGTAAGACAATCCAGTTTTTCTGTTCCTAAGGATGTGTTTTACTTTGGTGTCAATGAGAGCTGTCACTCCCTATGTTAAGATAGCACATGAGTCATCTAATGCAACAATGCTAGGTAATAAAAAACAAACATCTCAGTGGCCAATAACAAAAGACATCTCTTTTCTGATTCTCAGGTCTCCAGGTCAACTGGGTAGCTCTGAATCAGGCTATAGCTGGGGTTTGGTCTATTCCATGGGTCTTCATTTTGGGGTCTAGGCTGAAAGGGCAATAGTACAAGGAGCATGCATGTTCTTCCCATAACAGATCATAGGAGTGTGAGAAGGAAAGCCCAACCTCATGAAAAAAAAATAAGAAGTTCCTGATCATAAAAGAAGCAAAAGATCTAGTAGATTCATTCCTGAATGTTACAGAAGCAAAACAGTGTTTCTCATATAGAAGTAAAAGAGGAACTAGAAAGCAAACACAAACAGCGTTCAGATTCAGAAGAGCCCTTAGCGATGGAAGATGACAAACTAAGATGGCAGGTGGACTGAGTCAGAGCCTAGGACTCCGATGAGAAAAGAAGCTAGGACAGGATCAGAAACATGTCCTTTGGATAATGTTTGGCTTCTTGTATCATCTTTGTTTATTGTCCTACTGTTCTCTCCATTCTTTCATATAACAAACAATTATTAAGCACCCAGTATGTACTAGGCAGTGGGCTGAATACACAATAAGCAACACAGACGTGTTCTCTGGAGCGTGGAAACTGAGCAATTACAAGTGTGGTAAGCGCCAAGGTACAGGAAAGTACCTGTTTATAGGAGGGACATTCCACCCAGACCAGATGAGTGAGAACCAGAAAAAGGGATGAGCATTCCAGGTGCAAGGAAAAGTGTGTGTGAATGCCCGGAGCCTGGGGAGAGAAGAGAGTATAATGCTTGAGACCCCACTATGAGTTACACATAGCTAGAGAAGAGAACACAAGTGTGGAGCTTGAAAGGTAAGCCGGGGCAAGATTGCAAAAGGCCTACAAAGGATTAATAAGTTTTAAATTTGCTTTATAGTACTTAGGAAGGTATTTTTGAAAAAGGAGATTTTTGTTTGGTGTGATTAGAGCTTTGATGAGCCAAGTTAAGGGTCTCTCTCCTTCTGGTGCCTTAAAGCCATTGTTCCCAAAGGGAGTTGGGTGTGAGGTGTGTCCTCTCCCTCCCTCTCCATTAGGAGATATACAAAAATTACATTATGGGGATGGGGCCTCTGGGTGGCTCAGTCAGTTAAGCATCCGACTCTTGATTTTGGCTCAGGTCATGATCTCATGATTCATGAAATCGAGCCCCACGTCAGGCTCCACACTGACAGCACAGAGCCTGCTTGGGATTCTCTTTCCCTCTTTCTCTACCCCTTCCCCACTCATTCATTTTCTTTCGTTCTAAATAAATAAATAAATAAATAAATAAATAAATAAATAAATACACATTTATTAAAAATTACACTGTGGGTTTTTACACACCATGTCCTAGTTTTATCTCATGCTTTTCTCCCTTTTCCCCTTGTCCTTAGATCAGTACTGTGAGCATGACACTTTCCTCAAGTGTGTCTGGATAAAGAAACAGGTGAAGGAATACTTTCACAGAGGGTCTGTGCTTTATTAAAATATGGGAAGCAGGGGTGCTTGGGTAGCTCAGTAGGTTAAGCATCCAACTTTGACTCAGGTCATGATCTCATGGTTTGCGAGTTAAGCCCTGCATCAGGCTCTCTGCTGTCAGAGCAGAGCCCACTCCAGATTCTCTGTCTCCCTTTCTCTCTCTGCCCCCCCATTCTGTCATTCATGCTGTCTTTCTAAAATAAACAAACTTTAAATATATATATATGGGAAGCAGTAGAAGAACTTTAAGATGTGTGTCTGTGCACACCAGCATGTGTGAAATTTTGGACAGAGTTGGATACATGGCCAGATCTGCATTTTAGAAAATATCTCTGCTCCTTGGGACAGAAGAAGGTAGGCTGATCAGCCAGGATGCAATAATTAACTCAAGTGAAAAAAAGAGGACACCTGCATTAATGGTAAAAGTAGGGATGGAAAAGGAAGCTACACTGCATAGTCATTTCAGACGTGACACTGAATCTGAGAGTAAGAGAAACAAAGAAACTAAAGGAAGATCCTGAGGCCTCTGGCTTGGGCTGGTGGAACCCAGTTCCATGTGTTCCCTTGCGTCTTCTCTGTGAATGCTGTTGCCTCACCTCTCTGAGCCCACAGAACCCCACTCCTCCTGTAACACCAGGGCCTGTAACACATGTGCAGAGAGTTAAGTAACCATCTTACAACATGAAAGAGAGATCTACTGTACAAGTTAGTGCCTAGAGTAGGTCAGTCAAGTTATTACTGGCTCTAATTATCACCCCCATAGCTGTCAAATTCTTTACCTGCAGCAGAGTAGAACTCCAGAGGTGAGAAATTCTTTGCTGCCTTTGAAAATGCCAAGGAAAAAACCCAAAGGAGTAACTTCCAATATGAACCTTAGAAATCAAACCCATGCTGTACACGGAGACAAGGCAGGCGCAGGGAAAAGCACCAGCAAACATGGAAAATAACTTACTGGAAAGTCAAAGGTCCAATGTTGATTTTATTTAGAAATTACCTCCTACTGTGACTTGGGTACACGAGTAAATGTGGAGGGTGTAGCCCTCAAAAGCAGAAAACAGTGAAAAAAAGAAAGAAAAAAAAGAGAAGAGTAAAAAGAAGTCAAGGATGGCCAGCCCCTCTAGTATTTTTTCACTCATTCATGTCTAATTCAGATGTGAAGAAGGAAAGCTGAGCTATCCATCAGACACGTGGAGAAACAGATAGAAGTGAGGAAGTGGCACATGGAGAAGATAAGGACATATGGAAGGTCTCTTAACCAGAGGGACAAAGCTGCTTTGATGATTCCCATTATCTCTGAGAGAAGAAAGATTAAGGTGGATGCTGTGAAGGGAGAAGGCTTTTCTCACCTTGTCCATGAAAGGCCCACCTTACTAAATACTTTGCCCTCTCCTACTGAACTCATTGTCTGAAATTTCCATTAGCATCAACCTCATAGGAGATACCAGTATTTCAACTACATTAAGAAAATATACAGGGTCAACAGATTCCCCAGCTAACCAGAGAGCATTCCTTTTCAATGAACATCACCCATAGTTCTATAGGTGAAATCAGTTTTTAGTGCCAGGGTTCTGACATCTTTATCCTTCTGCTTTCCAGGTCCACTTATGCCTGCGGTAGGGACACAGAAGATGATGGGTGAATCACATTAAACATGAAGAGAACCATTTCAGAGATGTTGAAAGCCAAATCTCTGAGCTCACACTCCCAGATTCCTGAAATATGATGAAGAGATTTCCCAGGAGGATTCAGCCTGGAACTGAAGCAAACACACACACACACACAAAGAGAGAGAGAGAGAGAGAGAGAGAGAGAGAGAGGAAAAACCTTAATGGCACATTTACAAGGGTAAAAATTAGATGTGTATGTGGTTATGTGAGTCCAAACTATATTGAAGATCGGATTATTTTTTCACTGAATTTTCTAATAAGAGCCAACGCTTCACCAACATGTAGCAAATGATCCTTCTGTTCTTTCCTAGTGTACTTGTATTTCTCTAAGGAGTTCATTTTTTCATCTGTCCTGTGAGTATTTACAATATGTGTCAAGAAACCAAATAGAGAATAATATTTGGTTATTATTCTGACACCCTGGATGATTCTCTAGTGAGGAAAGTAACAAGGGCATATGCTATGATAGGGAACAGATTGTCCCTGGCTGCTTTGCTTTCATAGTATCCCCATGCTGATCACCAAAGTCATCTGAGCCTGTGAATGCAAGTCAGTATGTGCCAATTTACTATCTAGAGTTAGTTTTAGGGTTATAGTTAGGTCATGTCTCCTAACTTTGCTGATTTTAGTACAGGGAAAAGCCCTTATATCTATTCATTTTCCATGTAATTAGATTTATCCTAATGATCTAAGGTATGTCCTATAATTGTGTCCTAGTATTTAAAATCCAGAGGTTATAATACACAAAGGCAATTGTGTGCTCTTACTTCCGTATCTCAAGGCTGAATGGAATGTAACCGAGTTCCTGAAGCTGGGTATGAGATGTAACCAAGGATGATAAGCAGCCCTGCTCTGGCTGCATGCTAGTGATAGAATTGTAACACACGGAAAGAAGTACAAAAGAGATCTAGGACAGTTCACAGCATGAGCGTACAAGTCATAGGGCTTGATTCTGCATTTGACTCACTGCATGTACTCGGGGAAATTACCAAATTTTTCCAAAGTTCAGTTTCTTTATTTGCCAATGTTAAGGTAATAACATTTACTTTATTTGGGTTTTAGAAATAATCCAATAATCTATAAGAAAGTTGTTGTTCCTGGGCCATGGTATGTGCTCAGGGAGAGTTATCATTACTATGTCAGTAATCATCATCATCATCATCATCATCAGACTCTTTCCAGGGATCTGGCAGGAAACAGAGGCACAGTTTGAGGAGAATCCAATAAAAGGACTTTTCATTAAGGTAATAGGGAAGGAGGGAGGAAAAGCATGGCAGACAGTGCGGTATCTCAGGGCTAGTAATGGCTGCATTGGTTACCCTGAAGGCAGCCCTAGTCCTGAAGGAATCCACAGAGGGAAGACTGTGTGGAAAGGGACTAATAGGAACTGTGATTTCCCCCAAAGAAGAAGCTGGGGAATAAACACTCAACCTCTCTCTCCCCTCCCTCCAATCTCCTGTTGGTTTATTTCATTGGCCAACACCACAGAAGGCCAGAGAATGAAAATACCCTTCCGTCTAAGTCTACAGTTCAGCCTCCCTGAGCTCAGACCAGGATAAAGAAGGATGAGGGGGCAAACAGAATGTATCAGAACAAATACAGTATCCATGAGGCTACAATGTTAAACGACCAAACATGATCATTTACTAAGTGCCCCAGACAGTGTCTAGCACACGACAGGCACTCAAGAAATATTTTTAGTTTAATAAATTATCCTGGGAATCATATTATGATATGTATGTATATGTATGTGTGTGTGTGTGTGTATGTGTGTGTGTGTGTGTGTGTGTGTGTGTGTGTGTGTGTATCCTTTTCCAAATGTGTGACAGGTAAATAATTTATCATTTATCTCATACTTTAAAATTAAGTATAAACTTTACTCTGAAAATAAGGTCTTTCCCAGATAGTACTGTAAGTCTGGAAGTAGAGTACCTGGAATTAGAAAGCAAGGTATTTAGGGGCACCTGGGTGGCTCAGTCGGTTAAGCATTAAACGTTGGACTTCAGCTCAGGTCATGATCTCGCAGTCTGTGAGTTTGAGTCAGGCTCTGTGCTGACAGCTCACGGAGCCTGAAGCCTGCTTCGGATTCTGTGTCTCCCTCTCTCTGCCCCTCCCCCGCTCACACTCTGTCTCTCTCTCTGTCTCAAAAATAAACATTAAAAAAAAAATTTAAAAAAGCAAGGTGTTTGGATCCTGGCTGTTCAGAGAGGTGGATGATGAATCCTACACACACACATTTGGCCGACAAAGTTGACAAAGCCTCGGCTGTGTTCTCAGCCTCTCAAGCCATAACATGTGTGCATGAAGAGTCATCATGGTTACAACATCTGAGCAAGTGACTGAAAATTCAAGCCTCCTCAGCTCACATTTTCCTTTGCTAGAACATGAAGGGAAAAGTTGCTGCTAACTTTGGAGTCAACGCTGACAGACAATTTCACATGAAAAACAACACCGATGTAATGCTATAGTTTGCTTTGGGGGATAAGGGAGTAAAAATATCACTCAAGAAGACAAACAAGCAGGGCTAGTTGTACGACTTGGCACAGACAGACTAGTCACACTACTTAGCAAAAACTAATACAGCCCTACACAAAGAAACCCATGCTTACTTTGAGATGTATTTGAATCCTACATGTATATTAATCCATGACTAAAGACGTTTTAAAAGTTGTTACACAGAGAGAAACTTTGGAAGGAGGGAGGGAGTGGAAATGAATATGAAGAACACAACAACTAATCTTATAAGTAGACTATGCTTCCTGGCAACATTTGTAGCCTAAACCCCTGCAACTCAAGCAATGTCCCTGTCACTCTACTCACTTCCTCACATGGCCAGAGCCAACTGAAAGTCTCAAACTACACGAAGGATTTTTTCCAAATTTTAGAGTGAAAAAACAGGAAAGAAATATACCTTGGGATTTTGTCATCTATAAACCAAATCATAATCTATATCAGTGTACTCTCTATAAACAAATGACTGTCATAGGAGGAATCATATCTTTGAATATCCCCAACTTCTGTGCTTTAAAGATAAGAAATGATGTAATGGGGAAAAGACAGTCTCTTTTAAAAATGGTGATGGGAAAACTGGACAGCTACATGCAAAAGGATGAAACTGGACGGCTATCTGACACCATACACAAAAATTAACTCAAAATGAATTAAAGATTTGAACATAATACCTGAAAGCATAGAACTCCGATAAGAAAACATAGGCAGTATCCCCCTTGACAGTGGTCTTGATGATATATTTTGGATTTGACACTAAAAAGAAAAAAATAAACAAGTGGGACTACATCGAACTAAAAAGCTTCTACAAAGCAAAGGAAACCATCAATAAGCTGAAAAGGCAACCCAGCAAATGGGGAAAATATCTGTAAATCATACATCTGATAATGGTTTAACATCCAAAATCTGTTTAAAAAATTCATACAACTCAATAGCAAAACAAAACAAACCAATTAAAAGACAGGCAGAGGATCTGAGTAGACATTCTTCCAAAGAAGACACATGGCCAATACATACATGAAGAGGTGCTCAACATTACCAATCATCAGGGAAATGCAAATCAATACTACAATGAGATAGCACCTCACACTTGTTAGAATGACTATTATCAAAAAGAAAAGAGATAACAAATGCTAGTGAGGATGTGGAGAAAAGGGAACCCCTTGTACTGCTAGTGGAAATGTAAATTAGTGCCTCCACTATGGAAAATAATATGTAGGTTCCTTGAAAAATTAAAAATAGAAATATATGATCCAGTAATGCCAATTCTGAGTATTCATACAAAGGAAAACACTAACTCAAAGAGACAAATGAACCGCCATGCTCACTGCAGTATCATTTACAATAGCCAAGACATGAAAGCATCCTAACTGTCCATCAATGGATACATATGGAAAATGTGATATATAGATAGATAGATATAGATATAGATATCTACATAGATATCTATAGATAGTTATGTATGTACACACACACACACACACACACACACACACACACACACACTGGAACATTATTCAGCTGTATATAAAAAAGGATACTTTGTGGGGCACCTGGGTGGCTCAGTCGGTTGAGTGTCCTACTTCAGCTCAGGTCATGATCCTATGGTTCACGGGTTCGGGCCCTGCATCAGGCTCTGTGCTGATAGCTCAGAGCCTGGAACCTGCTTTGGATTCTGTGTCTCCCTCTCTCTCTGCCCCTCCCCCACTCACACTCAGTCTCTCTCTCTCTCTCTCTCTCTCTCTCAAAAATAAACACTAAAAAAAATTTTTTTAAGGATAATTGGCCATCTGTAACAACATAGACCTTCAGAGCATTAGGCTAAGTGAAATGAGTCAGAGAAAGACAAATACCACAAAATCTCATTTACATGTGTAATCTAAAACAAAAACTAAAACTAAACAAAACAAACACTTGAACTCCTAGATTCAGAGAAACAGATTGGTTGTAGCCAGAGGCAGTGGGTGGGGAGTGAGCAAAATGTGTGAAGAAGGTCAAAAGGTACAAACTTCTGATTAAAAAACAAATCCTAGGGATATAATGCATAGCATAATGACTATAGTTAGTAACACTGTATTATATATTTGGAAGTGGTTAAGAAAATAAATTTTAAATGTTCTTATCACGCAAAAAATTATAACTGTGTGGTGGTAAATATGTACGAGATGTACCATGGTGATCATTTTGCAATATACAAATATTGTCATTATGTTGTACACCTGAAACTAGTATGTTATATGTCAATTATGTCTCAATTTTTAAAACATAAAAAATTATCAGTGTTTTACTATCTATGGCCCAAAATTATTTGATTTAGATTTTCTTTTTTTTATTTTTATTTTTTAATGTTTATTTATTTTTGAGAGACAGAGACAGAGTGTGAGGGGGAGAGGGACTGAGAGAGGGAGACACAGAATCAAAAGCAGGCTCCAGGCTCCGAGCTGATGCAGGGCTTGAACTCACAAACAGTGAGATCATGACCTGAACTGAAGTCGGACGCTCAACTGACTGAGCCACCCAGGTGTCCCTGATTTAGATTTTAAAGGATCTCTCTTGCTCTAAAGTTGTTTTTTTTTTCAACATTTATTTATTTGTGGGACAGAGAGAGACAGAGCATGAATGGGGGAGGAGCAGAGAGAGAGGGAGACACAGAATCGAAAACAGGCTCCAGGCTCTGAGCCATCAGCCCAGAGCCTGACGCGGGGCTCAAACTCACGGACCGCGAGATCGTGACCTGGCTGAAGTCGGACGCTTAACCGACTGCGCCACCCAGGCGCCCCTCTTGCTCTAAAGTTTTTAAATAATTTCCAATGTTATTACCCAGATCTCTTTTTTTTTTTTTAACGTTTATTCATTTTTGAGACAGAGGGTGACAGAGTATGAATGGGGGAAGGTGAGAGAGAGAGGGAGACACAGAATCTGAAACAGGCTCCAGGCTCTGAGCTGTCAGCACAGAGTCCGACGCGGGGCTCGAACTCACGGACCGTGAGATCATGACCTGAGCCGGAGTCGGACGCCCAACCACTGAGCCACCCAGGCGCCCCTACCCAGATCTCTTGTGACTGCATACCTTTTAAGAGGAAAATGGGGGAATGAACAGTTCCTTTTTTTTTTTTTTAAGTAGGCTTTTTTTAATGTAATTTTTAAAATGTTATTTATTTTTAAGAGAGAGAGAAAGAGAGATAGAGTTCAAGTAGGGGAGGGGCAGAGAGGGAGGGAGATACAGAATCCGAAGCAGGCACCAGACTCTGAACTGTCAGCACAGAGCCTAACGGACAGTGAGATTATGACCTAAACTGAGGCCAGGCACCTAACCGACTGGGCCACCCAGGCACCCTGGAAATGAACACTTTCAATATTTGCCTACGTAGCCTCTTTACTAGTCATCTTCACATTTATCTAAAGCACTTCCTTAGAAAACTCCTAAAGAAAAAGATTTTACACTAATATCTCAAAGTACCAAAAGGTTTTTTTGAAATGAACTTAAAATTTTCAAATAGTTTTAAATTTACAGAAAAGTTGCAGAAAATACAGAGGGGGTTCCCTTAGATCCTATGATCAGTATCCCTGTTAAGATCTTACATATGATACATTTGTTACAACTAACAAACCAATGTTGACACATTATTTTTAACTAAAGACCATGCTTTGTTTGGATTTTAAGACTTATTTTTTAAAAGAACTTTTCCCATTGGATACATGGCATTATAATTCGGAAGGGGGGGATATTCCACACTTACATGAACAGATTTAGACTGCAACTCTTCATTTTTTTAAAAAAAAATTTTAGAGATCTTATTTTTAAGTAATCTCTACACCCAAAGTGGGACTCAAACTTACAATCTCAAAATCAAGAGTTGCACCCTCCACTGACTGAGCCAGCCAGGCACCCAACTGTTCATTTTATCTGGTATTTTTACTTCTGATTCAGAACTTCCCAGGGATGGTGGACCAAGCAACAGAACCCCCCATACAGAGAAATGTGTTCACAGACAAATGTGTTTCAGCCTTAACTTTGTTTTGCTGTAGGAAAACCACTCAAACTTTCTTTGAGCCTAAGTTCTATTTCTTACAAAATGAAGAAATTGAACTAGATGCTCTCTGAAACTCTGCAACTTGAAATTCCAGGATTCTGGAACACTTGAAAACATTTTAATGTTTTCATTAGCAAAGATTCAGCATTTATGGCTTGAGGATTTTAACTCTGGCTTTGTCATCAGCTTTTAAACCAGCTTTTATATTTCTCAATTTCCAGATTTGCCTAGAGACCAATAGTACCAAGAAGTGTATTAAGAAGCACTATGTGTATATTATAAAATTTCTCAGTGATAGCACCAAACAGCAGGGACTCTCATTCAGTACTGACTTGAGCATTGTCCCATTCTCTTAGGATGCTCTACAGAAGATTTTTCACGTTATTTCATTTATTTTCATAAAGAACCCAGAAAGAGATTTAATTTTCTATTTCTTTAAAAATTTTCTGTAGTTGTAAGTTCCAGGAAACAGGTTAGTTTAAATTATTCAATATTGATTAAATAGTGCTAAAATACAACACCAGAGTTATACTCACAATATAAAAGTTAACAATTTAATACCTGACTATGGAAAAAATATCATCTTACTGATTAAAGAATCAAGTACTGTTATAAAGGCAAAGCACATTCAGGATGAATAAAAAATTTTTAAAAAGCCATCAGATTAAATCATCCCCAAACTAGAACACTCAAGGGCAAAAGAGGAGAAGTAACATTTCCACTAATGTGAAGAAAAGAAAGATTTTTATTTTAAAAATGAGCATATTTATGAAGTAGGATTATACAAGAAGAACGTAATTTCATTATCCAAGAAAAGGGAGTTTATGACAGTTGAAAGGGAAAATCCCTAGCTCTTTCAAGGCTTCTCCTATGCCCTTAAGGGAAATTATGCATTTGTAATTTTTTTAAGTGGTATTCACTGGCTGTGGAAATGAAAACACTTTTTCTTTGAGTGAGTTCCTAAAGCATCCCTCACCTCAAAAAAAAAAAAAAAAAAGGTGTGTGTGTGTGTGTGTGTGTGTGTGTGTGTATGTGTGTGTGCGTGTGTATGTGTGTGTGTATACACCTTGCTCATGAATACGCTCAAATGTATTCCTATTTCACAGCATAGCAGCACAGCCATATGAGGGTGCACTTCTTCATTCAGCCTCAACCACAGAGGCAAACTCAATAAACAAAATGCAGAGAACATTTTTAAGAGTCCAGTAATAACCATATAGTCTTATTTGTTCATATTTTTTTATTCAATTTTGCAGTCTTAGCCCAGCATTTGGTATCAATCCTGATACTAAAATCAGACAAAGACATTACAAAAGGAAAATGACAGGCCAATATCCCTGATGAACATTGATGAAAATTCCTCAACAAAATGTTAGCAAACTAAATTCAAAAATACGTAAAAAGGATCATTTCCCATGATCTAGTAGGATTGATTCCAGGGATAGAAGGATGGTTTGATATTCACAGATTAATCAATCTGATACATCACATTAACAAGAGGAATGATGAAAGGGATATAATCATCTTAATAGATGCAGAAAAAGCATTGGACAAAATACAACACCCATTCATGATAAAAACTCTCAACAAAGTAGGCTGAGAGAGAACATACCTCAACAAAACAGAGGCCATATATGAAGAACCCACAGCTCATATCATTCTCAATGGTGAAAAACTAAGAGCATTTCCTCTAAGATCAGGAACAAGACAAGGATGTCCACTCTCACCACTTTTATTCAGCACAGTACTGAAGTCCTAGCCACAAAAATCAGGCAGAAAAAGAAATTAAAAAAAAAACAAACATCTAAATTGATAAGTAAAACTGACACTATTTGCAGATGATATATGATATATAGAAAACCCTAAAGACGCCACCAAAAACTTTTAAAACTAATAATTCAGTAAAGTCACAAGATAGAAAATAAACATATAGAAATTGATTGTGTTTTCATATGCTAATATCAAGCTCCCAGAAAGAGAAAGTAGAAAAACAATAATTCATACAACTGCACCAAAAATAATAAAATACCTAGGAACAAATTTAACCAAGGAGGTGAGAAAAACACCTATACTGTGAAACTATAAAATATTAATGAAGAAAATTGAAAAAAACACAAATGGAAAAATACACCATACTCATGGATTGGAAAAATCTTATTAAAATGTTCACACTACTCAAAGCAATTTATAGATTCAATACAATCCCTATCAAAATACCAAGATAATTTTTCACAGAACCAGAACAAAATATCCTAAAATTTGTATGAAACTACAAAAGACCCTAAATAGCCAAAGCAATCTTGAGAAAGAAGAACAAAGACGAAGGTATCACATTCCCAGATTTTATCTATACTACAAAGCTGTAGTAATCATAACAGCGTGTTACTGACATAAATACAGGCATATAGATCAACGGGACAGAACAGAAAAACCTATACTAACCCACACTTACATGGTCAACAGATCTATGACAAAGGAGGCAATAACATACAAGAGGATAAGACAGTCTTTTCAATAAATGGTGTTGGGAAAACTGGACAGCTACATACAAAAGAATGAAACTGAGCCACTTTCTTACACCATACACGAAAATAAACTCAAAATGGATTAAAGACCTAGATATGAGACCTGAAACCATAAAGTTCCTAGAAGAAAATACAGGCAGCAATCTGACATCAGCCTAAGCAACATTTTTCTAGATCTGTTTCTTCAGGCAAGAGAAACAAAAGCAAAAAAGAAACTATTGGGACCATCTACCAAAATAAAAAGCTTCTGCACAGCAAAGGAAACCATCAACAACACAAAAATATAACATACTGAATGGGAGAGGATATTTGCAAACAATATATCCAATAAGGGATTAATACCTAAAATATATAAAGAACTCACATCACTCAGCAGCAGAAAAACAAATAATCCGATTTAAAAATGAGCACAGAACCTAAATAGACATTCTTCCTTTGAAGACATATGGATGACCAATAGACACATTAAAAGATGCTCAACATCACTGACCTACAGAGAAATGCAAATCAAAACCTCAGTGAGGTATCACCCCACTCCTGTCACAGTGGCTAGTATCAACAAGACGAAATAGCACGTATTGGTGAAGATGTGGAGAAAAAGGAACTCCTGTGCACTGTTGCTGGGAAGGCAAATTGGAGAAGCCACTGTGGAAAACAGTATGGAGGGTCTTCAAAAAATTAAAAATAGAAATACCCAGTAATCCAGTAATCACACTACTGGGTATTTACCCAAAGAAAATTAAAATGCTAATTTGAAAAGATACGTGCACCCTCATGTTTATTGCAGCTTTATTTATAATCGCCAAGATATAAAAACAACCTAAGTGTTCACTGACAGATGAATGGATAAAGGAGAAGTGGTATTATATACAATAGAATACTACTCAGCTGAATAAAAAAATTGAAATCTTGCTATTTGTGACAACATGGATAGACCCAGAGAGTATTATGTTAAATGAAATAAATCAGAGAAAGACAAATACTATATGACCTAAAAACAAAACAAACAAGAAAAACCGACTCTTAATACAGAGAACAAACTAGTGACTGTGAGAGGGGAGGTGGGTGGGGGAATGAGTGAAATAAATAAGGGAATAAATAAGGGGATTAAAAGGTATAAACTTCCAGTTATAAAATAAATAAATCTCAGAGATTAAAAGCATAGGGACTATAATCAATAACATTGTAATGTATGGTAACAGATGGTGACTACATTTAATATGGTAAGCGTTCAGTAATGTATAAAACTGTCAAATCACTATGCTGTACACCTGGAACTAATATAATTGTATGCTAATTATACTTCAAAAATAGATGGATAGATGAATGAATGAATGAATGAATGAATGAATGAATGAATGAATATTTTACAGCCTTAGCAACTGAGAGGGCCATGTTTTGGAATCACATCTAGGCCATACTATTTACTAGATGTATGATATTGGATACTGGATTTCATCCAGAAAGTGGGGACAATAAATCCCTCAGGGATTTGTTGTTAAAGCTGAATACAATCATGTCAAATGCCTGGTAGTGTGTCCAGCACAAAGATGGTCCTCTGTGTTTTCTTTACTTTTTTCTAGCTTTTTTTTTTTTCTATTTATATATGAAATTTATTGTCAAATTGGTTTCCATACAACACCCAGTGCTCATCCCAAAAGGTGCCCTCCTCAATACCCATCACCCACCCTCTCCTCCCTCCCACCCCCATCAACCCTCAGTTTGCTCTCAGTTCTCAACAGTCTCTTATGCTTCGGCTCTCTCCCACTCTAA
>NW_024412407.1:20824009-20844181 GCF_014898765.1 Herpailurus yagouaroundi
ACTCTAACCTCTTTTTTTTTCCTTCCCCTCCCCCATGGGTTCCTGTTAAGTTTCTCAGGATCCACATAAGAGTGAAACCATATGGTATCTGTCTTTCTCTGTATGGCTTATTTCACTTAGCATCACACTCTCCAGTTCCATCCACGTTGCTACAAAAGGCCATATTTCATTTTTTCTCATTGCCACGTAGTATTCCATAGTGTATATAAACCACAATTTCTTTATCCATTCATCAGTTGATGGACATTTAGGCTCTTTCCATAATTTGGCTATTGTTGAGAGTGCTGCTATGAACATTGGGGTACAAGTGCCCCTATGCATCAGCACTCCTGTGTCCCTTGGATAAATTCCCAGCAGTGCTATTGCTGGGTCATAGGGTAGGTCTATTTTTAATTTTCTGAGGAACCTCCACACTGCTTTCCAGAGCGGCTGCACCAATTTGCATTCCCACCAACAGTGCAAGAGGGTTCCCGTTTCTCCACATCCTCTCCAGCATCTATAGTCTCCTGATTTGTTCATTTTGGCCACTCTGACTGGCGTGAGGTGATACCTGAGTGTGGTTTTGATTTGTATTTCCCTGATAAGGAGCGACGCTGAACATCTTTTCATGTGCCTGTTGGCCATCCGGATGTCTTCTTTAGAGAAGTGTCTATTCATGTTTTCTGCCCATTTCTTCACTGGGTTATTTGCTTTTCGGGTGTGGAGTTTGGTGAGCTCTTTATAGATTTTGGATACTAGCCCTCTGTCTGATATGTCATTTGCAAATATCTTTTCCCATTCCGTTGGTTGCCTTTTAGTTTTGTTGGTTGTTTCCTTTGCTGTGCAGAAGCTTTTTATCTTCATAAGGTCCCAGTAATTCACTTTTGCTTTTAATTCCCTTGCCTTTGGGGATGTGTCGAGTAAGAGATTGCTACGGCTGAGGTCAGAGAGGTCTTTTCCTGCTTTCTCCTCTAGGGTTTTGATGGTTTCCTGTCTCACATTCAGGTCCTTGATCCATTTTGAGTTTATTTTTGTGAATGGTGTGAGAAAGTGGTCTAGTTTCAACCTTCTGCATGTTGCTGTCCAGTTCTCCCAGCACCATTTGTTAAAGAGACTGTCTTTTTTCCATTGGATGTTCTTTCCTGCTTTGTCAAAGATGAGTTGGCCATACGTTTGTGGGTATAGATCTGGGGTTTCTATTCTATTCCATTGGTCTATGTGTCTGTTTTTGTGCCAATACCATGCTGTCTTGATGATGACAGCTTTGTAGTAGAGGCTAAAGTCCGGGATTGTGATGCCTCCTGCTTTGGTCTTCTTCTTCAAAATTACTTTGGCTATTCGGGGCCTTTTGTGGTTCCATATGAATTTTAGGATTGCTTGTTCTAGTTTCGAGAAGAATGCTGGTGCAATTTTGATTGGGATTGCATTGAATGTGTAGATAGCTTTGGGTAGTATTGACATTTTAACAATATTTATTCTTCCAATCCATGAGCAGGGAATGTCTTTCCATTTCTTTAAGTCTTCTTCAATTACCTTCATAAGCTTTCTATAGTTTTCAGCATACAGATCCTTTACATCTTTGGTTAGATTTATTCCTAGGTATTTTATGCTTCTTGGTGCAATTGTGAATGGGATCAGTTTCCTTATTTGTCTTTCTGTTACTTCATTGTTAGTGTATAAGAATGCAACTGATTTCTGTACATTGATTTTGTATCCTGCAACTTTGCTGAATTCATGTATCAGTTCTAGCAGACTTTTGGTGGAGTCTGTCGGATTTTCCATGTATAATATCATGTCATCTGCAAAAAGCGAAAGCTTGACTTCATCTTTGCCAATTTTGATGCCTTTGATTTCCTTTTGTTGTCTGATTGCTGATGCTAGAACTTCCAGCACTATGTTAAACACCAGCGGTGAGAGTGGGCATCCCTGTCGTGTTCCTGATCTCAGGGAAAAAGCTCTCAGTTTTTCCCCGTTGAGGATGATGTTAGCTGTGGGCTTTTCATAAATGGCTTTTATGATCTTTAAGTATGTTCCTTCTATCCCGACTTTCTCAAGGGTTTTTATTAAGAAAGGGTGCTGGATTTTGTCAAAGGCCTTTTCTGCATCGATTGACAGGATCATATGGTTTTTCTCTTTTTTTTTGTTAATGTGATGTATCACGTTGATTGATTTGCGAATGTTGAACCAGCCCTGCATCCCAGGAATGAATCCCACTTGATCATGGTGAACAATTCTTTTTATATGCCGTTGAATTCGATTTGCTAGTATCTTATTGAGAATTTTGGCATCCATATTCATCAGGGATATTGGCCTGTAGTTCTCTTTTTTTACTGGGTCTCTGTCTGGTTTAGGAATCAAAGTAATACTGGCTTCATAGAATGAGTCTGGAAGTTTTCCTTCCCTTTCTATTTGTTGGAATAGCTTGAGAAGGATAGGTATTATCTCTGCTTTAAACGTCTGGTAGAACTCCCCTGGGAAGCCATCTGGTCCTGGACTCTTATTTGTTGGGAGATTTTTGATAACCGATTCAATTTCTTCGCTGGTGATGGGTCTGTTCAAGCTTTCTATTTCCTCCTGATTGAGTTTTGGAAGAGGGTGGGTGTTCAGGAATTTGTCCATTTCTTCCAGGTTGTCCAATTTGTTGCCATATAATTTTTCATAGTATTCCCTGATAATTGTTTGTATCTCTGAGGGATTGGTTGTAATCATTCCATTTTCATTCATGATTTTATCTATTTGGGTCATCTCCCGTTTCTTTTTGAGAAGCCTGGCTAGAGGTTTGTCAATTTTGTTTATTTTTTCAAAAAACCAACTCTTGGTTTCGTTGATCTGCTCTACAGTTTTTTTAGATTCTATACTGTTTATTTCTGCTCTGATCTTTATTATTTCTCTTCTTCTGCTGGGTTTAGGCTGCCTTTGCTGTTCTGCTTCTAGTTCCTTTAGGTGTGCTGTTAGATTTTGTATTTGGGATTTTTCTTGTTTCTTGAGATAGGCCTGGATTGCAATGTATTTTCCTCTCAGGACTGCCTTCGCTGCGTCCCAAAGCGTTTGGATTGTTGTATTTTCATTTTCGTTTGTTTCCATATATTTTTTAATTTCTTCTCGAATTGCCTGGTTGACCCACTCATTCGTTAGTAGGGTGTTCTTTAACCTCCATGCTTTGGGAGGTTTTCCAGACTTTTTTCTGTGGTTGATTTCAAGCTTCATAGCATTGTGGTCTGAAAGTGTGCATGGTATGATTTCAATTCTTGTAAACTTATGAAGGGCTGTTTTGTGACCCAGTATATGATCTATCTTGGAGAATGTTCCATGTGCACTCGAGAAGAAAGTATATTCTGTTGCTTTGGGATGCAGAGTTCTAAATATATCTGTCAAGTCCATCTGTTCCAATGTCTCATTCAGGGCCCTTGTTTCTTTATTGACCGTGTGTCTAGATGATCTATCCATTTCTGTAAGTGGGGTGTTAAAGTCCCCTGCAATTACCACATTTTTATCAATAAGGTTGCTTGTGTTTATGAGTAATTGTTTTATATATTTGGGCGCTCCGGTATTCGGCGCATAGACATTTATAATTGTTAGCTCTTCCTCATGGATAGACCCTGTCACTATTATATAATGTCCTTCTTCATCTCTTGTTACAGCCTTTAATTTAAAGTCTAGTTTGTCTGATATAAGTATGGCTACTCCAGCTTTCTTTTGGCTTCCAGTAGCATGATAAATAGTTCTCCATCCCCTCACTCTCAATCTAAAGGTGTCCTCATGTCTAAAATGAGTCTCTTGTAGACAGCAAATAGATGGGTCTTGTTTTTTTATCCATTCTGATACCCTATGTCTTTTGGTTGGCGCATTTAATCCATTTACATTCAGTGTTATTATAGAAAGATATGGGTTTAGAGTCATTGTGATATCTGTATGTTTTATGCTTGTAGTGACGTCTCTGGTACTTTGTCTCACAGGGTCCCCCTTAGGATCTCTTGTAGGGCTGGTTTAGTGGTGACAAATTCCTTCAGTTTTTGTTTGTTTGGGAAGACCTTTATCTCTCCTTCTATTCTAAATGACAGGCTTGCTGGATAAAGGATTCTCGGCTGCATATTTTTTCTGTCTAGCAAACTGAAAATCTCGTGCCAACTCTTTCTGGCCTGCCAAGTTTCAAAAGAGAGATCAGTCACGAGTCTTATAGGTCTCCCTTTATATGTGAGGGCACGTTTACCCCTTGCTGCTTTCAGAATTTTCTCTTTATCCTTGTATTTTGCCAGTTTCACTATGATATGTCGTGCAGAAGATCGATTCAAGTTACGTCTGAAGGGAGTTCTCTGTGCCTCTTGGATTTCAATGCCTTTTTCCTTCCCCACTTCAGGGAAGTTCTCAGCTATTATTTCTTCAAGTACCCCTTCAGCACCTTTCCCTCTCTCTTCCTCCTCTGGGATACCAATGATGCGTATATTATTTCTTTTTAGTGTATCACTTAGTTCTCTAATTTTCCCCTCATACTCCTGGATTTTTTTATCTCTCTTTTTCTCAGCTTCCTCTTTTTCCATAACTTTATCTTCTAGTTCACCTATTCTCTCCTCTGCCTCTTCAATCCGAGCCGTGGTGGTTTCCATTTTGTTATGCATTTCGTTTAAAGCGTTTTTCAGCTCCTCGTGACTGTTCCTTAGTCCCTTGATCTCTGTAGCAAGAGATTCTCTGCTGTCAGCTATACTGTTTTCAAGCCCAGCGATTAATTTTATGACTATTATTCTAAATTCACTTTCTGTTATATTATTTAAATCCTTTTTGATCAGCTCATTAGCTGTTGTTATTTCCTGGAGATTCTTCTGAGGGGAATTCTTCCGCTTGGTCATTTTGGATAGTCCCTGGCGTGGTGAGGACCTGCAGGGCACTTCCCCTGTGCTGCGGTGTATAACTGGAGTTGGTGGGCGGAGCCGCAGTCAGACCTGATGTCTGCCCCCAGCCCACCGCTGGGGCCACAGTCAGACTGGTGCGTGCCTTCTCTTCCCCTCTCCTAGGGGCGGGATTCACTGTGGGGTGGGGTGGCCAGTCTGGGCTACTTGCACACTGCCAGGCTTGTGATGCTGGGGATCTGGCGTCTTAGCTGGGGTGGGTAGGCAAGGTGCACAGGGGCAGGAGGGGCAGGCTTAGCTTGCTTCTCCTTAGGTGATCCACTTCAGGAGGGGCCCTATGGCAGCAGCAGGGAGTCAGATCCGCTGCCGGAGGTTTGGCTCCGCAGAAGCGCAGAGTTGGGTGTTTGCGCGGAGCGAGCAAGTTCCCTGGCAGGAACTGGTTCTCTTTGGGATTTTGGCTGGGGGATGGGCGGGGAAGATGGCGCTGGCGAGCGCCTTTGTTCCCCACCAAACTGAGCTCTGTCGTCCGGGGGCTCAGCAGCTTTCCTTCCCTTTGTCCTCCAGCCTTCCCGCTTTCTGAGCAGAGCTGTTAACTTATGACCTCCCAGCCGCTAAGTCGCGCTTGCTGTCGGAACACAGTCCGTCAGGCCCCTCCGCTTTTTGCAAGCCAGACTCGGGGGCTCTGCTTGGCCGGCGAGCCGCCCCTCCGCCCCGGCTCCCTCCCGCCAGTCCGTGGAGCGAGCACCGCCTCGCCGCCCTTCCTACCCTCTTCCGTGGGCCTCTCGTCTGCGCTTGGCTCCGGCGACTCCGTTCTGCTAATCCTCTGGTGGTTTTCTGGGTTATTTAGGCAGGTGTAGGTGGAATCTAAGTGATCAGCAGGACGCGCGGTGAGCCCAGCGTCCTCCTACGCCGCCATCTTCCTCTCTTCTCTCACTTTTTTCTAGCTTTTATATTCAGCATTTAATTTGTGATGCAAACACTAGCAGAGATTGGGCTGAATATCTCTCAGGCATCATGGTATGCCTATTTACCCATCTTCACTGCTACTTATCTTCATATTTATCTATGAGGGCTCCACAAAAAACTCGTAGAGGAAAAACAAAGAATTCACAACTATATGTCAATATAACACAAAGACTTATTTTTTAAAATACTCTTTCTCTACAAATATTTTATTTGTAATCATTAATCAGTATTTAGCTTGTTTAATAGAAGTGGCAAATAAACAATTGAAAAGTAGTGAGTTCCATGTGGAATTAAATTACAGTTATAACTTTGAAACACTATACCTTGGGTTTTAGAAAGAACTTTAAGAATAAGAATTCACTCCATAACCAATTTTCATAATAAAGGATGAGATAGCTTAGAAAATTGAATCTACAAGCATTTTAAAGCTTTTTCTTTTGTAAAACCTCCCCAAATAAACTTTTTAAATAAAGTAACAAAAATAGGGGTGCCTGGGTGGCTCAGTCAGCTCTGGTAGTAGTCCTGGGGTAATGGGGTAGAACCCTGCATCGATTCCATGCTTAGAGTGGAGCCTGCTTAAGATTCTCTCTCTTGCTGTCCCTCTGCCCCTCTCCCCCCATCTCACACATACACACATGCTCTCTCAAAAAAAAAAAAAAAAAGGAGCAAAAATAACTGATGAAAATACCACATATTTTTAAGTGATAAGGAGTTTCAAAATGGTCAAACAAAAAAGTAAACTACCTTACACAATAAATAAGAAAAGATTTTCATTTTTTTTTTTGAGAGAGGGAGCACGAGTGAGGGAGGGGTGGGGGCGAGAGAGAGAGAGAGAGAGAGAAAGAGAGAGAGATAAAGAGAGAGAGAGAGAGAGAGAGAGAGAGAGAATCTTAAGCAGACTTCACGCCCAACACAGACCCCTATGCAGGGCTCAATCTCTGAGATTGACAACCATGAGATCATGACCTGAGCTAAAACAAATCAGACACTTAATCAACTGAGCCACCCAAGCACCTCTAAGGAAAGCTTTTTAAAAATGTTTCTCATTAAAAAACAAAATTAAACCATACAGAAAAATATGAAAAAGTATCAACAGATCTGAAATGTTAATACCCAGAGCTAACTGCTGTTAATATTTTGGTGAACATCTTTCTAGATAAGTCTCTCTAAATATGTAAATGGGATCACAGTATTTATATTATAACTTTCAATTTCCACTTAACATGTTTGGAACATTTTTCAAAGTAAATAATTATAGATCTTGAACAACTTTTTAATACTGCATAGTACTTCATTGTTAGCTACTTAGCATAATTTATATAACCAGTTCATTTTTATAGCAGAGTTTGTTTTCCATTTTTTTTGCTATTAAAATAATGCTGCAATTAACACCTTTGTGTGGACATCTTTTAGTATAACTTCCTAGAAGACAGGAGATTTTTACATTTTACATTTGCATTTTACATTTTGGTACATATTCCCAAAAGAGCCTGTTAGAAGAATTCAACCAACAGCCACATACAAGTCTTAGAAAAGAGTGCGTTAGATTGTTGGGGTCTTAAGATAGAGAATGGAGTATAGGGTTTGATAGAGTAATACAAATAGTTTGACTTAGCTTTTTCTTGCTAACTTCCAAAATCAAGTTATATTAAATAGCGTTAAATAGGTAATATATCAACAAAGAACCTTCAGTTTTATTCCCAGGACATACCGTGAGATACTGATTATAATGACTTGCATTTGACCACACTTGGCAATTACAAAATACTTTCACCTTTAATATGTCATCTGATAGCTCAAAAATTCTGTAAGATAGGCCAGGCAGGAATCTTTATTTTTCAGGTAAAGAAACAGAGGCCAAGAGAAGTCACTTCTCAGTATCACACTACCAGTAGGTGTTAGCTTTGGGACTGGCTGTGGTGCTCTGACTAATGGGCTGTCTTCCCATTGGGCCATGTATGCCTTTGTAACCCAGCACTACTACTTCTACACTGACATGGCGTGGGGGAGCAGGTCACCACCCATAGTGGAGCTGGGGCCCATATATCAATGTCAACTTAAACTCTATATATAACCCTTGAAAGATTTGTATATTCCTTTTTCCCAGTATAGGTTGAAATTGGTGCGGTGTGTCACTGAAGCGATTGCTAGGACCTTCTTCATGATAATCCAGCTTCTCCTTTAGTCAGTGGACTTGGGGTTTGCATACTGAGTAGGTGTAGAAATTGGGCAAAGAATCATGGCTTTCCATTGTAGAGGCAGACTTTAGCTTTCTGTTCATCTTTTCTTAATGTCTTTGGATTACGTATATTGACCAATACCCTCCTTGGCTGTGAGATAACAAGTACCATGTTGTAGTCCCTCTGAACACCCGATTTTATTAATCTTCTCCATAGATCAGTATATCAGTCCTCCTGGCTCCCATTCCATCCTTGCTGCCCATTATAGTAATTGCTCCCATTTCCTTCTGAAAGCTAGGTGCAGCCCCCTGCCCTCTGTTATTTTGAGACCTATTATCCTCATTGTTACCAAGGAATGGCATCTCCTATAATCAGCCCAAGCCTATAGCGGACAGTGACCACTGAGCTTGTCAACAATGCTGGAGCCCCTCAG
The DNA here is from genome assembly GCF_014898765.1 of Herpailurus yagouaroundi. Taxonomy (NCBI): domain Eukaryota; kingdom Metazoa; phylum Chordata; class Mammalia; order Carnivora; family Felidae; genus Herpailurus; species Herpailurus yagouaroundi. The sequence goes on from NW_024412407.1 coordinate 20,832,412, forward strand.
GTAGAGGCCGGCTTCAGCTTTGTCCCTTGGAGCATCAGTCCAAAGAGTACCACCTTTCTCCCTGCAGCCTTGAGGTAGGGGTCAAAAGCTTTATGAAACCCGCTTAGGTCAGTCTTATTCTATTCAAGCTACTATAACAGAATACTACAGACTAGGTGGCTTATAAATAACAGAAATGTATCTCTCACAGTTACACAGGCTACGAAGTCCAAGATCAAGATGCAAGCATTGTCAGATTTTGATGAGAGCCCACACTCTGTGCTGTGTCCTCACATGACAGAAAGGAGTGAAGGAGCTCTCTGGAGTCTCTTTGTAAGGGCACTAATCCCATATATGAGGACCCCACCCTCATGATCTAATCACCTCCCAAAGGCTCCATTTCCAAATCCTATCACATTGGGTTTTGGGACTTAACATGAATTTTGGGAGGATGAAAACATTTGGTCTATAACATGCATGGTCATTGTCTGATGGCTGCCTCTTACGTGGGAGGAGGATAATCTTCCAGGGCAGGCAACTGCCATTTGCCTAAGAGTATTTCTCCAGAAAAAGATGTGTTCTGTTAGCACAACTCACAGCAGCTAGGACTGAGTGTGGTAGCGCAGGGAAGGGACCAACGAGACCCACTGCATTCTTATTAGTCCCCTTTGAAAAATGCTACGAAATCCACACTATAATTTTGAAAACTGGTAAATAAAGGCAAATAGCTAAGCATTTATTTTTCCTGTAAGAATTGTACCACTGGATAATCAAATCATTGATGAAAGTAAGATTCTCTTTAAAGCAGTATTCTAGCTAATAAATGAAGAGAAATGAAAAAAAAATAGCATATCACTATTTTGTAACATCTAGTAAACTAATGTATCTAAGTATTCAGCATCAAACCTGAGAAATTCATTAAAAAGAGTGACCATCAAACATTATGTATCTCCCCATGACTGTAAGATACAATTACCTATGAAGTATTCTTGCCAATAACATTCATCCTCACTCTGATGAAGCGTCTAGATACAACTACCAACACAAAGGAAATCTAGAAAACATAGGAACATGTCAAACAGTAGTATCTCCCCAGAATTCAGAATGTGGGAAAATATACTGGATCAATGAATTTTTTTTCAGAAAGTAAATTTCAAGAAAAAAAGATGGAGGGAAGATCTTTTTATTTAAAGAGACTTAAGATCATATCTACTAATTACTATGTATGAATCTTATTTCAATCCTGTCAATAAACTATAACAAAATTATAAAAAATTATAAACAATTATTGACAATGTTGCTTCATTTTGCTCCAACGACCCCAGGCTCCTTCTTATTCCTAAATAGGCCAAGCAGCCTCCTGATTCAGTGCCTTTACACTTAGTTGTCACCTGCCAGAAATCCTCTTGCCAGGGTACCTACATAGCTACCTCCCTCACTGCTTCAAGGACTCCTCTCAAAGTCACCATCTCAAGGAATCCTATCTTCCCACAGAAAAGTTAAACTCTCCTATTCTCAACATTTCATATCTTCTTTTTTATTTTTTCTCCTTATCATTTATCACTGTGTAATACTGTCTATACTTATTAATTTTCTTCATTGTCAATCTCTTCAACTAAAATGTAGGAAAGAAATTTTTGTCTGTTTTGATTACCTAGAAAATTCCTAGTTCATATTAGGTCTTCGATAAATACATGTTGAATATTGGATGAATATGGATGAATCATAGCAAAATAAATAAAAGCAAAGCCCAAAATATACCATTTTATAGAGTCAAAAACAACTAAAATATATGTATGTGATAAAAATATATATGCATTTGTGTGTGTGCACCTACACACACATAAAAGAAAATGAGAAAAAACTCAAATGGTTACTAACACAGGTAAAGGTAAGGCACAGGAACAGGTAGGTTGTGACTTCATAGGAAGATGTAAATTATTCTTAATATTTTTTATTTCATGATGATAGTGGATTCAGATGTTTATTGTATTTTTTAAGTTTATTTGTTTTGAGAGAGAGAGAGCACAAGCAGATGAGAGGAAGAGAGAAGGAGATAAAGAATCCCAAGCAGGCTCCACACCATCAGTGCAGAGCCCATGTGGGGCTTGAACTCATGAACTGTGAGAACATGACCTGAACTGAGATCAAGAGTCAGATGTTTAACCAACTGAGCCAGCCACCCAAGAGCCCCTTATTGTATTTTTGAACACTTAAAAACTAAAATAAAACTAGCGTAAAATGATACTAAATCCTAACAAAATAATATTTATTAAAAATAATTTTAGGACAATATCACTTACACATATTTTTACAAATCCTAAAGTGCTATTAAAAAAGAATCTGATAGCATTTTAGAATAATATGCTCAATCAAGAAAGCTTTATCCTAGAAATACAAAGATAGATGAGTATTAGGAAATCTACTTCTGTAATTCAACAGAGAAAAAAAATTGTAGGACACAAATCTGATAAACTTCAACATTCATTACTGCTAAAAACATTTTTACAAAATAACTTTCCCGTCAAACCTGATTTATATGCATATATATGTTTCAGAGGTTTAATTTTAAGATGGCATAATTAAATCAGCATAGTTAATTTTGAGCCTTCCCAAAAGGTTTTTTTGTTGTTGTTTTAGTTTTAGTTTTTTACACATAAACCACAAATAATGTGTCTGGGCCAGGGTTCCTTGGAAAAGAGAGTCCAAGGCAAAGATTACTAGCACATCATTGAGGGATTTAATCCCTAAGTCTCAAGAGTGAGAACAGGGAAGTGAGGCAGGGAAGGAGGGAAACAAATACAAGATGGTACATTGCCAAACTGGTCACAGCTTCACAAGAAAGCATAACCAACTGCTCCTCCAGAGAGGCCTTACGGCAACAGCATCCCTAGGAACACTGCCTTTATTCCATCTTACAGCTCTCACCGGGCCAAATCATCCACATAGAGATTAACGCTCCCTCCTCCGCCACACATACTTTTAGGTTACATCACCCAGCCCCTCTGGAGTGGTAGCTAAGGAAGTGAGATCCTACACCCTACAGCACTGTTTCCTCTAAATCAGGAGAAGCAAAAACATCTATGGCTCAATGGCAGCAGGCACAATGGAGATTGTGCCAAAGCCTAATTTTCATCCAACGGTAGGCTTGGACAATCGGTAGTGTTAAGAGACAAAATGACAATGGCAGGCACTAGAGCTCTCCATTGAGTAAGTAGATGAGGCCCAAAGGGTAGGTACAGACGTACAATCTGGAGGGTGCATAAATTAGTACAAAGAGAGAGAATAAAAAGGAAGACCAAAATTAAATTAGAATCTGGAAACCAAATAGATTAATGGTATCTCACTTAGCAGACTAAAGATAGCCAAACTCTAAGTGGGCAGTGTGGGAAGCTGAAAAAACAAACCAATGGGGCAAACTGATACCCTGGGGCACCTAAAAAAGATAAGGACAGTGCCCACCTCTTTTCCAGTGTGATTTTTCTGGCCAACCCATCACCCTCCTTGCCACCATGTAGGGAGAAACCTCCTGAGAAGCAATTTCATTTATATTACAGATTTTTCAAGAATCTCATGAATTAATATCACCTGCCCCTACTGGAAGTGGGTTAAAGGTTAATGAGAAGTGGGGAAGAGCAAAAAGGATTGAGTAAAAATTTGAAAAGCAGAATTTAAATTCCCTCTTCCACTCCAAGATGCTATGTGATTGTCTCATCCCCTTCTCAGAAGTTTTGAGATTTAATCTATGAAGAGGAAAAAATAAAGGTTTCTTGGCTGGGTAATACAGTTTAACAGTGGGCTACCATAGTGAAGATAGAGAACTAAATTAAGTATGTTGAATGCCAAGTGCTGAGACTGCTGCCCCCAAGGCAGCACCAACATGGCTTCCAGAAGTCTTGCAGCCAGTCTTCTACCTCCTAAGGCAGGAGATTAAAAGATTCTTCCCTGGAAAACCTGACCAGCCCAAGACACTGACATTTAGAGTTTCTCAAAAATGGCCAGATGACCCTACAGTGAAACTCAAAGTCATAAACCCCACCCATATGTTCAGAGGTCCCAAACAACTTCTAAATCCCTTATTCATAAGTATAATCAGCTATTGAGATATCTGATTCCTATCACTGAAGATAAAAACTGAAAGAACAAGAAAATAGCAACTTGAAAAAAAGAGACAAAGTTTTTAAAAGAATCTTCAAAAACATCCATCATTATTATCTTCACAGAGACCAAAGACTTTGCATCCATAATGAAGAATAGGATAATCTTTTTAAAAAATATTCAGAAGGGAAAGAAATAGAGAAGAGGCAAAGAGCAATAAAATAATTACAGAATATTTCCCCAATGAGAAGGACATGAGCTTGCAGAGCAAATGGAGTCATCAAATTCCCAGTAGAGTGGGTAAAATAGATCCACACCAACGTACATCACTGAGGACAAAGAGAAGTTTCTAAGCAAGCCCAAAGACTTAAAAAAAAAAAAAAAAAAAAAAAAAAAAAAAAAAAAAAAAGACTTCCTACAAGGGAACAGGAATCAAAATGTCTTTGAATTCTTAACAATAATACTGATACAATAAGACATTGGAGGAAGGCCTTCAAAATTCTAATGAAAAAATATTTCAGCCCATACTTCTATACCCAAACAATCAAGTATAGAATAAAAAATATTTTCAAAGACAAGAACTCAAAAATTTTACATCTCATAATGTTTCTGAGGAAAATCTTAAAGTTATATTCTACAAAAATTAAGAGAGAGGGAGGGAGGGAGAAAAGAAATACATGGGACACAGAAAACAACACCCAATACTGGAAAGGCAAGAGGAATATCTGGAATGATGGCGAAGGTAGATCCCAGAATGAGTGCTGTGTACCAGGGATAGCAAACAATCAGTACACATTACAGCAGGCTGAAAAATATGTGGCCAAGGAAAGGGCACACATGTGTGGTTGTGTTTCTGCCAAACTAAGAAAAAAAAAAAGTTCAGTGAATGTTGATGGTACTCACAATGACAACCACATGACTGAATGACTGAGACTAATTGATAAAATAAAGAAGTATGTCTTAAAAAATGGTTACAAGGAAACTTCATATCTTTCTTTTAATGCCTATGGTCTCTATACACTGTGATCTAGAAGAATGAACAGATATGAAAGAGGATAATTTTATTCTATTTATATACTACTTATAAATGCCTAGTATGCCTTTGGGACAATGTGAAAAAGCCATCTGTCTCTAACAAGAAGACAACTAGGTAGATGAGGAAAAGAGGTATGACAGTTACTTTTCATGATTTTCTTTTTTGTTTTTATATACCATAGGCATGTATTAAATTTTCAAAAAAATGTTATAATGAAACACTTTATATATATGAACGCTTTATATATATATATATACACATATATATATAACATTTTATATATATATAAATGCTATATATATGTATGTATATATATATATATATATATATATATATATATACACACACACATACATACATATATAAAACAAAATATAGGGGCACCTGGGTAGCTCAGTAGCTTAAGCATGCGACTTAATCTCAGCTCAGGTCTTGATCTCAAGGTCGTGAGTTCAAGCCTGTGTTGGGCTCTACCCTGGGCATAAAGCCTACTTTAAAACAAAAGAAAACAAAACAAACATAAATAACCTAATAGAAAAAATGGGCAAAGAAAAGGCCACATAGTTCACTAAAGAAGAAATAAAAGGACCAATAAGTAAAACAAAAAAATGTCCAAACATAATGACAATTACAGGATACAAATCAAATTAAGGAAATACTATTTTTCATCCAACAGATCAGCAAAGATTACACATTTGATGACACCCTATGTTGGCAACATTTTGGAGAAACTGTCATTGTCATACTCTACTGTTTGGGTATAAATTGGAGTAATGTTTTGGAGGGTGGTTTGGCAATATAAATAAAAATTTTCTATGCATATATTCTATGACTCAGCAATCTTACTTCTAGGAATTTACCCAAAGACAGCTATCAAAGTCTTAAAAATATATGTGCAAAGATGTTCATAGAAAAACTGTAGGAAGAAAAACTCAAAACAATATGAATGTTACTAGTTAAATACAGTTTGCTATATACACACACACACAGTTGAGCCTGAAACAACATGGTTTGAACTGAATGGGTTCATTTATACAGGGATTTCATTTTATAAATACAGTACAGAATTATAAATGTATTTCCTTATAATTTTTGTAATAACATTTTCTTTTCTCTAGCTTACTTTATTGTAAGAATACAACATATAATACATATAACATATAAAATATGTTAATCAACTGTTATCGATAAGGCTTTTATCAATAACATTTTTTCTCTAGCTTGCTTTATTGTAAGAATATGATATATAATACACATAACGTATAAAATATGTGTTAATCAACTAACTGTTATTGATAGGCTTCCAGTCAACAGTAGGCTATTAGTAGTTAAGTTTCAGGGGAGTTAAAAGCCGTACATGGGGGGCACCTGGGTGGCTCAGTCGGTTAAGCGTCCAACTTCAGCTCAGGTCATGATCTCATGGTTAGTGGATTCGAACCCCACCTCAGGCTCTGTGCTGACAGCCTGGAGTCTGCTTTGCATTCTGTCTCTCCCTCTCTCTCTGCCCTTACCCCACTTGCCCTCTCTCTCTCAAAAATAAATAAACATTAAATTAAAAAAAAAAAGTCGTACATGGATTTTCAACTGCACAGAGGATCAGCATGCCTAACCCATGCTACTCAAGGGCCACCTATAGATATATTTAAAAATGTGTGTGTGTGTGTGTGTATATATATATATATATATATATATATATATATATATATATATATATGTTTTAAATGCATAAAAATTTCTGGAAGGATACATCCAAAACTGTTAAGAACGGGGGCAGCTGGGTGGCTCAGTTGGTTAGATGACGGACTTTGGCTCAGGTCATGATCTCATGGTTTGTGAGTTCAGGCTCTGCGCATCAGGCTCTGCTCTGACAGCTCAGACCCTGGAGCCTGCTTCAGATTCTGTGTCTCCCCCTCTCTCTGCCCCTCCCCTCCTCATGCTCTGTGTCTCTCTGTCTCTCAATAATAAATAAACGTTAAAAAAAAACCTGTTAAGAATGACTACTTCTGGAATATGAATTTGGGAATCAAAAGGGGAAGGCAAGAGATTTACTTTTCATTTTTTATCGCTCTGTACTGCTTGACTTTCTACCATTTGTCTTTTGTACATAATGTTAAATCTATGAAGAAGAAAAGGAAGGGAAGATTTTACATTTTTTTCAGGATCTAGCTTTGCAACAAAAAGACAATTTCATATCGTCGGGTGTCACAAATAATCATTGTTTCCAGATATATCTCAGCTACAGCTGAGAAATAAAAGATACATAATTTTTAAATCCCATTGAACAGAAAACTTATTTAATGGTATATTTTGCCAGTAAACATCTTGGCAGATCCACTGAAACACAAAATTCCACATGAGCCATCTTATGTTAATTTATGGGAGAGGTAATGATAACTCCTATATTCACTATTTTACTGACCAACATCCAATTTTCATTGTTGTTGGCAACAGTCTGGCACTCTGAGATTTAATGTAGCACTTATCCAACTTTAGATGTTTAAAATATTTCTTAATTTAAAAAACAAAAGCAACAACAAATACTTTCTTGGCCTCAAATACAAGTACTGTTTGCAAAGGTTGAGTGTTTCCAAACCTGGGCAAAAAATATTCTATATCTAATCAAAAATTTGATTTTTATACCTAATTGTAATTCCTTCACCTACAAGCCTGATATCTAAGCATATGAGAAGCACCTTTGTATTCACAATGAGGAATATCTCCACTTTGGCACTGCACAACAAGTTCAATCTCTAATTTTTTGTTGTCCAGCCCCAGTCAAGAGTTTCTCTGAAAATGGTCTATATTCTAGAGGAGTAAAGGACATTTCTCTAAGCCATGTCGAATCATGTTATCTTACCTGGAAAATATGATCCCAGTACTCTAAGAGTGTGGTACAAACAGAAATGCACTACCGGATCCTCCTTCGAGAAAGATCTTGCTACCCAGTTGCTGGGAGTATCATCAGCAGACGGCCTCCAGCTGTCAACTGTTTCAGTGACTGCCTCAGTTCCAGACTGGCCCAATGTAATATCCTTTCAGGAGCAGCTGACAACCAATAACTGAGGCAGGGAGATAAAGTCCTGGGCATTCTTGACAAGCCATTTTAACTCTAAAACTTCCCAAAGGGGTGGTCTGAGGCTGAAGGGACTGTATCACAGTTTGACTTCTACCCAATCCTGTTTCCAACTTCTCCTATCCACAGATGTTCATCCCAAGGACAAACTCAGTAAACATTCTTAACACTAGAGGCTGTCCTCAGAATCAGTTTCCTGGAGAACTCAAATTGTATCACCTAGAATCCATTTGGTATTATCCCCTTGGTTTTCATCAATGCCCAGTGTATGAAAGGGTCAAGAATGCTCATCATTCTTAAATGCATTGATGAGCCATAGCAGTTTTCTCAAGGTAAGACAGAGAATAGACCCTGGTGGGAATGTTTCTATAAGGAGACCTGTTACCATCATGACTCAGACAAAGTTGGCATAAAGGACCAGGTATAGAAACATATCCAATAAATTATATGCCACAGTGATGACAAATATGGAGCAGAAATCCATGGTGGGAGGGGGGGAGTCAACCCAACAGTAATGGTGTTAACAAAGAGCTGGAATTCTGGAACTGAGCTATGGCAAGAAAGAGCAAAAGTAAGGCAGGACCTGGTCTTAAGATAGATTTGGATTTGGAGGAATAGCTAGGGTGCCAAAAGAACACCTCAGAAAAGGGAGACAAGGCAGAAGACCAACTGTAATACTGATATATCAAATCAGGTACTGAGTGAGGCCAACACAAAGTGGATAAAAATCTGGGACTTAGAGGCCCTTTGCTTAGCACTGTGGCACCACATCCTCAGTTGGAAACATACCTGATAGGGATGCTGTTAGGAGTAAAGATCAATATGTGGGCCACGGTAAACACTGAAAAAACGTTACGTTTTAAAAAGTGATAGGGGCGCCTGGGTGGCTCAGTCGGTTGAGTGTCCGACTTCAGCTCAGGTCACGATCTCACAGACCGTGAGTTTGAGCCCCGCGTCGGGCTCTGGGCTGATGGCTCAGAGTCTGGAGCCTGCTTCCGGTGCTGTGTCTCCCTCTCTGTCTGCCCCTCCCCCGTTCATGCTCTGTCTCTGTCTCAAAAATAAACGTAAAAAAAAATTTTTTTTAAAGTGATAGTTATAATAGTATGGTCTGAAATTATTCAAGTGTTCCCATTCTGAAATCCTTATTGCTGTGTCAATCCTGGCACTTTCTTGGCATTGATAAAAGACCCAGCCCACAGGTGAGGAGCTAAACAACCCTAGCCATCAGAGCTGGCACAGGCAGAGACAGAAGTGAAAGGCAGGCATTCACAATTTCTCTCTGATAAACAAGAGAAAGTATTTCTTATTCCAAACGGAGATGCTACATTTCCTTATGTTTTCTCTTTGCTGAATTGCCAGGAAACTTAAAACCAAGCTCAACCAATGCACAAAATAGAGAGACTGTCCCTTCCTTCCATATAATTTCTTATTCTCTCCTCTACCATATTTCTAATTGCTTCTATTTTATTTCTTTATCATTCATTCAGTTGTGACTTGTGTCAGACCCTTCTGAAAAAATACAAATAGGAAGACAAGTAAATTCAAACAAAATTTTACTTGTAGTGAAAAAATTATCTCTTTCATGGAGAAAGAGATTTCTCTTTAAAACATTGTTGGTATATCACCTCGCACCCGTCAAAATGGTTAATATCAAAAACACAAGACACCACAAGTGCTGGCAAGGATGTGGAGAAAAAGGAGTCTTCGTGCACTGTTGGTGGGAAGGCAAACTGGTGCAGCCATTGTGGAAAACAGTATGAAGATTCATCAAAAAATTAAAAATAGAACTACTATATGATCCGGTAATTTCACTAGTGGATATTTACCCAAAGAATATGAAAATACGAATTCAAAAAGATATGTGCACTCCTCTATATTACAACATTATTTAAAATAGCCAAATTATGGGGATGCCTAGGTGGCACAGTCAGTTGAGTGTCTGACTTTGGCTCAGGTCACTATCTCCTGGTTCACAAGTTTGAGGCCCGAGTCAGGCTCTTTGCTGACAGCTCGGAGCCTGGAGCCTGCTTCCGATTCTGTGTCTCCCTCTCTCTCTGCCCCTACCCTGCTCATGCTCTGTTCTCTCTCTCAAAACTAAATAAACATTTAAATAAAGCCAAATTATGGAAGCAGCCCAAGTGTCCATTCATAGATGAATGGATAAAGATGTCATACACATATACAGTGGAACATTACTCAGCCATAAAACTGAATGAAATCTTGCCATTTGCAACAGCATGGATGGAACTAGAGAGTATTATGCTAAGTGAAATAAGTCAGAGAAAGACAAATACCATATGATTTCACTCATATGTGAAATTTAAGAAACTAAACAAAGGAAAAAAGACAAATCAAAAATCAGACTCAACTATAGAGAACAAACTGGTGGTTACCAGACTAGAGGTAGATGAAATAGGTAAAGGGGATTAAGAGTACACATATCTTGATGAACATTCAGTAATATATAGAATTGTTGAATAACTATATTGTATACCTGAAATGAATATAACACTATATATTAGCCACAATGGAATTAAAAAATTTTTAATTGTTGCTAACATACTTTCCATAACTAGAGGCAAAAGCTAGCTTTAAAAATTCATTTATTTATTCATGTATACACTCAAAAACCATTGTTTACCCGTCAAAATCTCGACATATTTTGAAGAAATGGAAAAATATATCCTAAAATTCATATGGAATCTCAAAGAACCTTGAATGCCCAAACTAATAAAGAAGAACAAAGCCAGAGTTCTATTTCCTAATTTCAAAACTTACCTCAAAGCTACAGTAATCAAAACACTGTAGTATTGGCATATAAACAAACAGAATAGAGAGCCCAAAAATAAGCTCTCACAGATATGGCTAAATTACTTTTGACAAGGGTTCAAAGACTGTTCAAAGGGGAAAGGATAGGCTTTTCAACAAATGCTGCTGGAAAAACTGGATATCCACATGTAAAAAAATGAAATTGGACCCTTACCTTATACCATACACCAAAAATTAAGTCAAAATACATACACCAAAAAATAAGTCAAAATGAATCAAAGACTTTAATGTACAACATAAAATTCTGAGAAGAAAACATAGGAGAGGGGCGCCTGGGTGGCTCAGTTGGTTGAGCGTCCAACTGTGGCTCAGGCCATGATCTCACGGTCTGTGAGTTCAAGCCCCATATGGGGCTCTGGGCTGACAGCTCAGAGCCTGGAGCCTGCTTCAGATTCTGTGTCTCCCTCTCTCTCTGCCCCTCCCCTGCTCATGCTCTCTCTCTCTGTCAAAAATAAATAAAAACATTAAAAAAATTTAAAGAAAACATAGGAGAAAAGAATCAGGACACTGAATGATTTCTTGGATATGATACCAAATGCACAGGCAACATCAACAATAACAAAAATAGATAAATTGGAGTATATCAAAATAAAAACTTTTGTGCATTAAAGGAGACTATCAACAGAATAAAAAGGCAACCTATGGAATGGGAGAATTCATTTGCAAAACACATATCTAATAAAGGGTTAATATCCAGAAAATACATACATATATATATATATATATATATATATATATATATATATATATATATA
>NW_024412407.1:20844191-20896351 GCF_014898765.1 Herpailurus yagouaroundi
ATATATATATATATATATATATATATATATATATATATATATATATATTCTAATCCTACATTTCAACAAAAAACAACTTGATTTAAAAAATGGGCAAAGAATTTGAATAGACATGTCTCCAGAGAGGGAATATGAATGGCCAAGAAGCACATGAAAACATACTCAACATCGCTAATCAAAACCATAGTGAGATACCACCTCACATTCAATAGGATGGCTATTATCAAAACAAAAAAATGACAAATGTCGGCAAGGATATAGAAAAATCAGAACCTCTGTAGAAACAGAAAACTTCCAGTAGAAATGTAAAATGGTTAAGCTGCTATGGAAAACACTGTGGAGATTACCCCCAAAATTAAAATTCCCATATGACCCAGCAATTCAACTCTGAATATACACCCAAAAGCATTGAAAGAACAGACTCAAACAGATAATTATCCACTGGTTCATAGTAGCATATTCAGAATAGCCAAAAGGTGGAAGCAATTCACGTGTTCATTGACAGAAGAATGGATAAACAAAATGTGGTATATAAATACTAGGGAATACCATTCAGCCTTTAATAGGAAAGGATTTCTGATACATGCTGCAACATGGATGAATCTTGAGGACATTATGTCAAGGGACATAATGCTAGTCACATAAAAAAAGAATTACTCTATGAGTCCTCTTATAGGAAGTACCTATAGTCAAATTCATAGAGCTAGAAAGTAGAGTGGTGGTTGCCAGGGCTGGGGGAAGGAACAATGGGGAGTTGTTGTTTAGTGGGTATGAAGTTCTAGTTTTGCAGGTTGAAAAGTTCTGAGGATGGATGGTGGTGATGGTTGCAGAACAATGTAAATGCACTGAATGCCACTGAACTGTACACTGGAAAATGGTTACAATGGTCAATTTTATGCTATGCATATCTTACCATGATTTTTTTTAAAACACATTTTCTTTTTTTTTAGTAATCAAACATTGCTGGCTCTGCACAAGACTCAGATAACTCACAGTATAGTAGGAAACAAAGAGAAAAATAACCTATCTCAAAACAATAGGCACCATAATGGAGTTATTCACAAATACTTTGGTAGCCCAGGGAAGAGAAAGAGTCAAGGATGGAGTGCCATATGTTTTGTTTTACAAAACTAGCCATGGGGATGCCTGGCTGGCTCAGTCTGTTAAGTCATGGATACTATTGATTTCAGCTCAGGTCATGATCTCAGGGTCGTGAGATCGAGCCCCAAATCTGGGGCGATCTTTCTCTCAAAATAAAAAAAAAAATTCTCTCTCTCCCTCTCTCTTCCTGCCTCTCTCCCACTCGCTTGCATGAGGGATCTTTTTGAGAGATCAAAAAAGGAAAAAAGAAAAAAAAAACCCTAGCTATGAACTGAATATAATCGATGATTCATTCAAAAAAGACTTACTAGGGGCTCCCGGGTAGCTCAATGATTGAGCATCAGGCTCTTGATTTTGGCACAGGTCATGATCTCACAGTTCATGAGTTTGAACCCAAATTGGGCTCTGTGCTGATAGCACGGAGCCTGCTTGGGATTCTCTCTCTCCCTCTCTGCCCCTCCTCCACTCAAGCACGTGTGTGAATGCACTCTCAAAAATAAACATTAAAAAAATGACTTACTGAACAACTACTTTCAGTCAGACACTCTTGCATGGAAATTATATTTCCTGTGAGACAAATTAGAGCCACATCTGCCCTGTGGAGGAGAGATCTGAACTCCTTGTCCAATTTGGGAAACAATAAAAGATATTCCAGGATCTAACCCAAAGCCATTTCTCATGCGACCCCCTGGAGGTAGGAGCAAGCTCCGAAAAATTCTTTTGACAACATTCATTGCCTAGATTTTAAGATCCAAGAATTAAAACTGACTGCTTTTTGACTTACAAACTTTTCCTCCCCTAGGAACAATCAACTTATTCAAAGTTCACCTTTCCACCACAAACCACTCAGCATTGTAAACCAGTGCATCTTAACATTAATGTGCATTCAAGGTATCTGGGGTTCTTAACTTGCAATTGCCGATTCAGTGGGGCTGGGGCAGGACTGTTCTGCCTTAATAAGCTCCCAGGTGAGGCAGATGCAGTTGGTCCCCTGACCACACTGTGAACAGCCAGGTCATGGGTAACAACTACAGATGACATGTACAATCACAATTCCACACGTCTGCTCTATGGTGCTGGTTAAAGTTGATGATGCTCTGCCTGACACTAAGTACAAAATCTTACAGCTTTTGTCAAAAAAATAAAGTTTCCAGGAAAAAAAAAAACTTTTTAAGTTTGGATGAATCTCTATTTCTAATTACAGGGCTTTCATAAAGAAAGCCTGAAGGGTAAGATTACTTTTAAGTTCATCAACTGCTTTCACTCAAGGAAAATTAAGGGTTGCCTGAGTTTGACAGGTACTTAATTGCATCATAACAGAAAGAGGGTTTGATTCCCTCCTCGTCCACTATAATTAAATCCTTGCATATTCTCCAGCTTGTGAAAGGTCACATGAGGAAGCTGAATTTTTAAGTGTTGTAGCGTTTTTTCTTCTTCTTTTGATTTAATAAAGAAAATGAGTCAAACTGTTTTGTTTGCAAGCAAAGATTATGAGCCCTCCAAAGAGAAAAATCAGTGCATAAGTATAAAAGGGGACTGTTTAACTCTCATAATTTTTTATAATGAAAAGTCTGCATAATTTGCCCTTTTTTGTTTACCCAACTTGTTAAATTATCAAAAATTATTAAATCTTAACAGATTGACCTACCCTTGTCAAAACCCACATTATGCAGCACAAGATCTTCCCGGAAAGAGAGGACTCTTTCCTGGAAGGTTATTTAACAGTTTCAAGAAAATGTTATACACTCCAAGACCACATCAATACTTCTAGGAATCAAAGGCTATCTGTGATACCTACAGTTTTTATTGTTTCCTGGTTATAACTTTAAATCTCTGCATCAAGAATTGTAATAAGCAAAAATGTTTTCACAATTTTGCTCCCATGAGCTACAAAAAGATCATTAACTATTGTACTTAGTTTTTCCATTTTGAGGGGTGAACCAGAAATTCAGAGGCTAATTCTCCATCATTAAGTTGTACTTTTTCTTCCATTATTTCATAATATTTTGGTCAAGCTGTCATCAGAGGCACTGTCCAATCCAACATAGGTTTAAACTCAGGCCTGTAGATGAAGCTGAGATCAAGGTATCAAGATTCCACAAATGGCATTAATTTGTCTCACATTTTGCCCTAAAACAAATCGAGTTCCAGAAAATCCCACAAGATATGTAGCAAATTCCTATGTGACCACAGATCTTCTCACTAACTCTTCTTGTTAATCCCTGAAAACTCTTTGAATGGCCAATCGAGAGAGAGAGAATATACTTGCCCAGCTGGCAGACAGATGACTTATAATTGTGATAGCCTCTTATTTCTGTGACTTTAATTGAAATGGTACTTTTATTGAAGTCTGCCATTTTTTTCTGACCAGCCATGCAAATAATTATACTGTCCAGGATATTAAAGGAAACAGGCCAACCCAAAAGGAAATCAGGCAGAGACTTGAAGGAATCTGACCAGGATTCTAAACACAATAACCTCTGCATCTCCCCCTGCTGTCTTTCTCTCAGGTTTCTGTGAGACTCTGCCTTCCAGGTTTATAATAACCCAAGAAATAAGCAAAACAGGCAGAATAAGTGACACTTTGAAAATAGGATGAAGCAAATTATCTTTGGTGGCCCACAGATTGGATAGACTATGGTGTGTGACCCTGATTGGCCCTTGAGGGGACCAAAATTTTCCCATACAAAGTCCCTTAGGTCTATATCGTCTTCCCACTGACTCTCTAAAGTGCCAGGAGATAGGCCAAAGGACAGTCTTCTAATTTACCTTTGTTCAGGAACACTCCAAGAACCTCTTTCCTCCTAAAGGAAAGGCAGCTGCTGACAGCCTCTTCTGCAATAGTCATGTAGCAAACCAGTACCCTACCTAAGAGCCTCAGGGTAGAACTTTATTGGAAGATCCCACTTCTTACAGATGTAGTCACTAAATCATTTCTCAAAAACAGTTGCTGCTTTCTTAATTTACTTATGAAAACTGGAAAGCATGGCCTCAATCATCACTTTCCCACCTTTCTTAGTACCTTCACTTCTTTCTCTACATAGCTATAGAAATTTTCAGAAATATTTTCTTTCTGAAATTTTCAGAAATATTTTCCATCTCTCTCTTAACAGTCCAAATTTTTCAAATGATAGCCAGGATCTAGCTGTACACAGCCTCTCTCTTCCATCAATGTAATAAAAGTTATGATTCAACAAAGGATCTCTTCCTAGTCTACCACTTAAAATTCCTTAGTTACATTAAAAATACTAATAAATACAATAAACAGTTTTCATATTCACAAAGAAGAGCCTAAAAGATAGAGACAACCCTCCTGAGTACAAAGAGAGGGATTTTTCCATTTAAAGGTTATTTTCTTGAGTAGTTTAACTAGGCATTAAACCCAGACCTTCCAGAGCCTTGGCCTCTGGAGGCTCCTTTCTTCACTCCTGCTGTCCAGAGCTTTGCGTCAGTCACTGTGGTCCTCCTGCTGGCACAGGAGACTCAGACCTTGGCTTTCTCCCAAACCTGTCAACACTGCTCCCAATAACTGCCAGAGAAACCATATGGTCTCTCCACACCCTCCCCTTGGGGCCAAGCTTATTATCTTCCCAACCTACCCACAGCAGCATGGAGTAGGAAAGGAGAGGAAGAGCAAGCTTGGGGCCTGAACTTGGGTTGTTCCTATTTTTCTGTTATTGAATCACCATCAAGAGAGGTAGGGTGGGGCATGGGATGGAGAGAAAAAAAAGGAGAGAGAGAGAAAGGAAGAAAGGAAGGAAGGAAAGAAGGGAGGGAGGAAGGATGAGGGAGGGAGGAAGAGAGGGAAGAAGGATGGGAAGGGAGGAAGGAAACAGAAACATTTGAAGAACACTTGGCAAAAAAAAGAGAAAAAAACACGTTATGAAAGAAGTTTAGCTCATTTGTAATTCAGTTATTGGTTTGGTTCTAGAAATGCCTAGGAAATGTCTTCTAATTCTAAGAGTGTTATCCTCAAAATAATTTATATACTTAGGTGTTAAACAGCCTTTTAAAGGCATTGCGTTTTCACCTCAGAGGAGAAAGACTGCATACAATCTGGAAGCATTTCTGGAAGCTGCTATTCAAAGGTAGCACAGTAAGGTAAGTTTCTAAGTTAAAGAGAAAAATGTTACCTGGACAAAATGTTGCCAGAGTTTGAAAAACCATTATGATTTTCCTATTTCAAAAAAATAGTTCTGTATAATGTGTTCAACTGGATCATTAATTCCTTAAACATGACATTCAGCTGAGAATCAGAAGGTAGGTTTTCATAGGAACCAAACTCCATCTGAAAAAAATACTACTATTGAATATCCAGCTACCCATCTAGTCACTTTTATTTTTATTATAATATATACTAAGCTGTGATCCCTAGCTATCAAATTTTAATTTTGAAAAGAGATATTTACACTCTGTACTAAAAAGACAAAATTGGAGATCCAAAATTATTTTATGAGAAAATAATCACATGAAAGTCTGGATGTCTGACCAGACCACTGCTTTGGGATTTGATCTGGACTAATATTTCCACCCCCTACTCCTCATCATGCATCCCACTCAACACCTCATACACTGAGAAATCCTATTTAACAAAAAAAAATGCCATGTTGAAGGGACTTTTCTAAAATTCCGAGAGACCACAAACTGTATCTGGTTGGCCTGTCTGTTCCCCGTACTCGCCTGGCTTCATTATGAAAAGATGCCAGAAATAGCATTCCTACAGGATTTCCAGTACAGAAACCACAAGAATGCTCTTTCTCATGATATGGCAACTGTGCAACAATATGGCGTCATCTGGAAAATTACAGTCTTAGAGACAAATATTTTTTCCCCTCTCCAATGATTTAAAATAGACAGGGTGTTGCCCAAAATCCATGCTTTCCCTTCTCCAAGATGGAGGACTCTTCTTGCAATGTTCCTCCTGGGGACAACAACCTTTGCTGCCGGAGCCCCTGAAAGGCAGACTCTCACACACAACTCCTTGGAAAGTCCTCAAAGGATTTTGGAAATTATTCAAAGTGCGTCCACTGAAAAAGAAGGCGTTCTAGAGTATATCACTAAATAAACATTTCTTTTGTGACTTAACATTTATAACAAATCACACTTACAATGAACTTTCCACAGAGCTTAAATTTGTATGAGAAGTATCAACATTATTATGGCAGTTGTTTTTGTGTGTGACATTTATTTGGATACACTCAGCATAAAAAAGAACAGTAATCTAAAAACTAGTAATCTAATTATGAGACATTATACATAGGGCACTTTTAAAAATTAAGAACATAAGAAAAAATTCCCAGAAGTGTAGATAATATGTTTCATAAAGGCATGTCTGCCTGACTCATAGCTGTATTCCCTGTATCTACTCAAGTTGAATTCACAATAGATACTCAATAAGCATTTGTGGAAATAAGAAAGAGAAGGAGACAATGGGGCAGACATAAGGGGGAAAAAAGAATACAGGGTGCAAGGTACCTAAGCTCAACATGGTGCAAATGAAACTTATTAATTAGAAAAACATCTCAGTCATTTGCCTTCACTTGAGGAGTTACACTCTCCTCACTGAAGTGGGAGTTGTTTTTCACCATATGGCAAATAGGCCTGTTGGCTCTCAGAACCCACCATCCAGACTTCCAGGCCATTTTCTATTTGTTTCTTCCTTCACAGCATCAAGTCACCTCACAATTATTTGCAGTTGCCTAAAGACGGCGTATGAATACACTGACTCTCAATTTCTGAGTTCTCACTAATTTTGATTGTGTTTACATGGGTTACAGAAAGTTGCTAATGTCATAAATAAGACATAAATAACCAAAAGTGTGTCAGTGTTGCTTTCTGTTTGGTTTTCAGGAAAGAGAGATTCTTCTCAAAAAATGAGAGTTCATGAGAAAAGACTTATTTTTAGGCTCTAAGCTCCCAGTTGCTTCTATATTTCTTGAAACCCTCTAATCTCAAATCCCAATGGCTGAAAATTTATTGAGCTCATACAACAAAAGTACAGAAGCCAAAATGATTGCAACAAGTGCAATGCTAGCTTACTCAAAAGTAGAGACAAGTGATCATACAGTAAGTCATATCCCTCTGCAATGTCTCTCTCTCTCTCTCTCTCTCTCTCTCTCTCTCTCTCACACACACACACACACACACACACACACACACACACACACACTTCACAAAAGACACATGAGCTTCAGAGAGCTCCCTGTGTGGAAATAGCCTGAGATTTCAGCATTAGTACTTCCTTTTGGCAGTTTCCCCAAACACCATCTGAAGTCTCTGGGGGATGAGTAGATGGACAGCTCCAGAATGACACGATCTCAAGCTTTTACCTTGACATCGACTGAGGGGAAAAAGGAAGTCATTTAATGACTGAGAACCAAAAAAATCAAGTAACCTAAAACATATTTTCTGGCAAAATTTGCCTTCTACAAAGCAGCCGAAGGATGATAACAGGGTGTGGAGAGATGGAATCAGCAGTTAAGTGGATATCCGTCTGTCACTTAGCCTTCATTACATAGCATTAAAGACCAGCGTCTGGCCAGCTTGGCACTCTTTCTTCCCACATCATCCCATTGGCAAGATGCTTCCCCAAGGTCCATGGCCTCTGGCCACACCACTCTGGCCTGCGGTTCCATCACATCTTACAAACTGTAAAGGGGCCGGACAGTACTTGGATGAGATCAAAGGTCAATCTGGACTGGATTCAGGCCTGGTTCAACAAGGTTTTGCACGATTTGTTCCTCCATTTCCCTCTCCTCTTATTTCTTTACCTTTTGGGCTTCCTATTTCAAGTACCTCCCCCATATCCCCCCACTCTATCCGGATGATCTTCTGTTTTCCTAAATTCTTCTCACCGTTACCATATCCCAAAGTCTTCCTTCCTCTGTCTTTTCAATGTTTCCTCTTGCTGTACTTATATTTCTTTAAAACCAACATGAATTGGCTGGAAGCAAAATAAACAGATGCAACTAAAAGAATCATAAATCATGAAGTGGGACATTAAGATCCTTCCCAATACAGGAAACCACCTCTCAGTTTGTTTCAGAAAAGGAGATAAAGGAACAGAGCTTTAGTTTCACTGAAATGTCCTGTTCCCCTAACAAGTCCTCTGGGATTAAATAGGAAGTGTGCTAGACAGATCAAATATTCAGACTGAGCATATATACAGTGAATCAAACCCTCTTCACTGTATGCACTTTACTTAACAAACATGGAAAATAAATACAGCTCTTGTACTTTCTGATGTTATAAAGAAATATTTAAAATGACCTCCATATATTTGGGTACATAACAATAGTCCCACACCAGGGCTCACCAAAGCCATTTTACAGCATAAGTGCATTGTGACTTCTAACTTTCCTTACAAAGATGGAGGTGCCACATACACACAAACACGCACACACAGACTCACTGACACGTCACTCCAATTCCATAATATTAACCACAGAAAATGGCCTTCTCATCTACCCAGCTGTGCAACCACACCCTACCGGTCATCAGCTTCTGTTGAGTATACCTGCAAAATAGTTCTCTTTCTTTAGTCTGTCTCCACCTGTCTGCCACCACCTTTGGTAGTCCAGAGGTTGTCAAACTTGTTCTGTAAAGAGCTAAATCATAAATATTTGAGGCTTCGTGGGCCAAACAGTCTGTTGCAACTACTCAACTCCACTGTCTAGTGCAAAAGCAGCCATGGAAATATGAAAGCAAATGAACAGGCAGTGAGTGAGATCTGGCTGAAGTTTGCTGATAGCTGTTGTGGGCTATGAGCATCTCTCATCCAAATTTCTGCAATACTTCCAACTGGTCTCCTACGTCCAGGTTGACTCTTCTCTAACTCATTCTCTACTTTGCAGGCAAAGATCTTTCAAAAACACAAGTAACTCACTCCATTGATAAAAACCCTTCACTAGGATGAGCCCTATCTACCTCTTCATACTCTATGATCCAGTCATACTATACTCTGTACTTGTTTCTATTCCTCATACATACATCCAGCTACCTGTTGCCTCTGGGCCTTCACACAGGCTATTTCCTCTCTGAGTGGAACACAGTCTTCAGTATCCCTTTCTCCATGCCTTTTATCATTTAGATTTTCTCTCACAAGTCATTTCCTTGTGGACGTCCCCTGCCCACCGTACTAGACCTCCTAGATCAAACAGGGACTCCTGCTAAATGTTCTTAGCACCTTGAGCTTTTATCATATTTGAACACTGTGTTTGCTGCTAGACAATAAGCTTGGGAGGAAGGAAGCATATCTGTCCTTTATGCCACTGTTTCTTCAGCATCTAGTAGAGTACCTGGTATGTAGTTCATGCAAAATAATGTTTGTTGAATGAATGAACCAGAATCCAAAGTAGCATAGTAAAATGTTCCAAACTGTTTGTACTATTATACATAGTTGGTTACCTATAAGAACCATAAAAGCTTAACAGGCACCCCCCCCCCAAAAAAAATGCTTTCCAGTAAAGATTAATAATTTAGTTTTTAAAGAGATTAGAGTTATTATATAACTCAATGAATTGCTTAAACATTCATAGTAGTTTATTAAAATTAAGCACTTCAATGTGTATACAGGTATAATCTTTATGAAAGTCTCTTCCTATAGGTAACACTCTTGTTGATCACTGCCCTCAAATGTAAACAGTAAGACATGGAAAACATTACAACCTCATTACAATAATGGTTACTATCTTTGACTCCTTCCCATTTGCAAAGGCAAAATGATATCATTCCAAGTCTTTTTAACAGCCACAGATACAGGAGTTGCAAAACTTTTTAGGGTACTAAAACCACTAATATATGTAAAATTTGATAATGAGAAAAACTGAACACGTACTTAATGGTTCTTAGCACTCTAAAGCTGGGTGATTTTTCATTGAAGTATAACTAAAATATAATATCTTATTAGTTTCAGGTATACATCATAATGATTTGGTATTTTAGACATTACAAAATGATTCCCATGATAAATCTAGTTACCACCTGTCACCATACAAAGTTATATTATTGACCATGTTACCTATGCTATACATCACATACCCATGACTTACTTTTTAAATTTTTTAATGTTTATTTATTTTTGAGAGAGAGACAGAGTGTGAGCAGGGGAGGGGCAGAGAAAGAGGGAGACACAGAATCTGAAGCAGGCTCCAGGGTCCAAGCTGTCCGCACAGAGCCAGACATGGGGCTCAAACTCACAAACCATGAGATTATGACCTGAGCCGAAGCTGGATGCTTAACCAACTGATTAAGGCACCCCTCCCCATGACTTATTTTTTTAAACTAGGCTTCATACCCAGTATGGAGCCCAACATGGGGCTTGAACTCATGACTCTGAGATCAAGACCTGAGCTGAAATCCAGAGTCAGACGCTCAACCAACTGAACCACACAGGCACCCCTTCATAACTTATTTTACAACTGAAAGTTTATACCTCCTAAGCCATCCACACTACATCTCCCCATCTCCCCTCTCTGGTAACCAACAGCTTATTTCCTGTATCTATTAGTCTGTTTCTATTTTGGTTGGTTGTTTGTTTTTTAGATTCCACATATAAGTGAAATCATACAGTTTTTGTTTCTCTGTCTTATTTCACTTAGCATAACACCCTCTAGGTCCATCCATGTTGTCTCAAATGGTGAGATTTCATTCTTTTTTAGGGCTCAGTAATATTCCATCTTAAGTAATTTATTAAATTACAAGAAAGTAATTTATTCTTTTTGCTGAAATTGCAAATGGGATGGAAGGAAGGATGGAAGGAAGGAGGGAGGGAGGAGATAGATGATAGAAACAGATGATTGGTAGATACATAGATACATAGCTACATAGATAGATACCACATCTTTATGCATTCATCTATCGATGGACACAGGTTTCTTCCACATCTTGGCTTCTGTAAATAATGCTGCAATGAGCATAGGGGTACACACATCTCTTCAAGTTGGTGTTTTTATTTTCTTCGGGTAAATTCCCAGCAATTCCATTGCTGGATTATACAGTGGTTCTATTTTTAACTTTTTTTTTTTTCCAACGTTTATTTATTTTTGGGACAGAGAGAGACAGAGCATGAACAGGGGAGGGGCAGAGAGAGAGGGAGACACAGAATCGGAAACAGGCTCCAGGCTCTGAGCCATCAGCCCAGAGCCTGATGCGGGGCTCGAACTCACGGACCGCGAGATCGTGACCTGGCTGAAGTCGGACACTTAACCGACTGCGCCACCCAGGCGCCCCTATTTTTAACTTTTGAAGGAACCTCCATACTGTTTTCCACGGTACCAATTTGTATTCCTGCCAACAGAGCACAAGAGTTCTCTTTTCTCCACATCCTCACCAACACCTGTTATTTTGTGCCTTTTTGATAATAGCCAGTCTGACAAATGTGAGGTGATATCTCATCGTGGCTTTGATTTGCATTTCCCTGATGAATAGTGATGTTAAGCATCTTTTGATATGCCTGTTGGCCATCTGTATGTTTTCCCTGGAAAACATGTCTATTTAAGTCCTCTGCCCATTTTTTAATTGGGTTGTTTGGTTTTTTGAGAAGTTGTGCATGTTCCTTACATATTTTTTTTTTTTCAGAGAGAGAGCATGAACATGAGCTGGAGAGGGGGCATAGGGAGAAAGAGAGAGAGAGAAAGAAACTCAAGTAGTCTCCATGCTCAGTGTGAAGCCAATGCAGGGCTCAATCCCAAGACCCTGGGACCATGACCTGAGCAAAAGCAAGAGTTAGATGATCAACTGACTGAGCCACCCAGGTGCCTCAAAATATACATTTTGAATATTAATTCCTTATCAGATATATGAATTCCAAATATCCTCTCCCATGCAGTACGTTGGATTCAGTTTTGCTGATTTTTTTAAAATAATTTTTTTGCTGTGCAAAAGCTTTTTAGTATGATGCAATCCCATTTGTTTATTTTAGCTTTTGTTACCCTTGTCTGAGAAGACTAGTCCAAAAAAATACTGCTAAAACCAATATCAAAGAGCTTCCTGCCTATGTTTTCTTCTAGGAGTTTTACAGTTTCAAGTCTTACATTCAAGTCTAATCCATTTTGAATTTATTTTTGTATGTGGTACAAGAAAGTGTTCCAGTTTCATTCTTTTAGGTATAGCTATCCAATTTTACCAATACCATTTATTAAAGAGACTGTCTTTTCTCCACTGTAAATTCTTGCTTCCTTTGTCATAGAATGATTGACCATATATGCATGGGTTTATTTCTGGACTCTCCACTCAATCCATTGATCTATATGCTTGTCTTTGTGCCGGCATCATACTGTTCTCATTTCTATAGCTTTGTAGTATAGTTTGAAATCAGGGAGCATAATATCTCCAGTTTTCTTCTTTCTCAAGATAACTTTGGCTCTTTGGGGTCTTTTGTGGTTCTATACAGATTTTAAGATCCATTGTTCTAGTTCCATGAAAGGTGCCATGGAACTTTGATGGGGATTGAATCTGTAGATTCTTTGGGTAGTATAGACATTTTAACAATATTTATTCTTCCAATCCATGAACACAGTATGTCTTTCCATTTATTTGTGTCATCTTCATTTTCTCTCATCAATGTCTTATAGTTTTCAGAGTATAGGTCTTTTGCCTCCTTGGTTAAATTAGTACTGGGTATTTTATTCTTTTTGGTGAAATTGCAAATGGGATTGTTTTGTTAACTTCACTCTCTGATAACTCAATATTAGTGTAGAGAAATACAACCAATTTCTGTGTGTCAATTTTGTATCCTGTGACTTTATTTAATGCACTTTATTAATTCTAATAGTTTTTTGGTGGAGTCTTTAGGGTTTTCTCCATATAGTATCATGTCATCTCCAAATAGTGACAGGTTTTTTCTTCCTTTCCAATTTGTATGCCCTTTCTTTTTTCTTGCCTGATTACTGTGGCCAGGACTCCCAATACTATGTTCTATATCTGATGTGTCCAATATCTTGAGTAAAGTTCCTACTATGTAACTTAGAGGGAAAAAAAGTGGAAAGGGTGGCATCCTTGTCATGTCCCTGTTCATGTGAAAAAGTTTCAGTATCTCACTGTTGAGTATGATGTTAGCTATCAGTTGTCATAGATGGCGTTTCTTATGTTGAGATACATTCCTTCTATACCCACTTCATTGAGAGTTTTTATCTAAATGAATATTGGATTTTGTCAAGTGCTTTTTTTGCATCTGATATGATTACATAATTTTTATTCTTTGTGAATGTGGTGTATCATATTGATTTGCAGATATTGAGCCATTTTTCATCCCTGGAGTAAATCCCACTGGATCATGGTATACAATCCTTTTAACATATTGTTGAATTTGGCTTGCCAATATTTTGTTGAGGATTTTTGCATCAGTGTTCATCAGACATATCAGCCAGTAATATTCCTTTTTTTTGTGGTATCTTACTCTGGTTTTGGCATCAGAGTAATTATGGCCTCATAAAATGAGTTTTGAAGTGCTCTTTCCTCTTCAATTTTTTAGAATAATTTGAGGATAGGTACTAACTTCTTTAAATGTTTGATAGAATTCACCCATGAAACCATCTAGTCCCAGACTTGTTTTTTGGGAGTTTTTAAATTACTGATTCAATTTTTTTACTTGTAATTGATCTATTCAGACATTCTATCTCTTCATGATTCAGTCTTGGACAGTTGTGTGCTTCTAGGAGTTTATCTGTTTCCTCTAGGTTTGCCAATTGTTGGCATACAATTGTTTGTAGTCTCTTACGATCTTTTGTATTTCCATGGTATCAAGTATAACTTCCCTTCTTTCATTTGATTTTATTTGGGCCCTCTCTCTTCTTTTCCTGATGAGTCTGGCTAGAGGTTTATTGATTTTATCTTTTCAAAGAACCAGAGAGTTGGGTAATTTTTAACTTGGTGTGGTCATCAAGGATTGTTGTTTGTAGCTTTAGGGGGAGAACAAAACTATCTACATTTTAAAATGGACTCTAAATGACTCCAACATGAATCCTCAGTTGAAAACTTGTTCTAAATGGTGACCTACTGAGGGCAGCATCTCTTTCCTGTTGTTTTATCCCTAGACCTTGGCTGAGAGCCTAATACATAGTAGGTGCTCCATGGATATTTATTGACTTAAACCATAATAATTGTTGCCTGGGGTGATGGTAATTGGTGAAAACTTTTAAATTTGTATATCTTTGTATTATTTGGAGTTTTTAAAATGAGCATGTATATTTCTTTTCTAACCAAAAAAGAGATCGTTATTAAAATTTATATTAACATATATGGAAACAGATTAAGGTAAGAGATGTATTTTTAAGGCACAGAATTAGACTTATATTAAAAGTACTGGTGAATAGGATAATTTGAAATTAATAAACTGTTTCTATCTGAAAGAATAAAATTCTGTAACTATAACAATTTCTAATAGCAACCATGAAGGAACACATTTCTGGGCCCTGCCTTTCAAGGCATCATCACTGTAAGTTGTTAGATCAAGTGATCTTTAAGTCTATACCTGATGTGTCCAGTATCTTGAGTAGAGTTCCTACAATGTAGAGAAAAATCTCTATAAAAATAAAAGTTGAAGCCCTTTCCCATCAGGGCAATTATTGAATAGCTTGCCTTTATGCTGCTAATAACCCATGATTATGTCTTACACTGGTCCACACTGATAGGAGAGTAGAAATTACTTACTATAGAAACTTGATTGTACTCCTACAAAATCACTTGCATATTGTATTTTTATTCCAATGAGATGAGCCACCTTCTAACTATATACTCTTTTATTTCCCTTGCTCTTTTGATCCTTCTCATTGTTTTCATTTTCCCATAATTCTTATTTAATTGATTTTCCAATCTGTTTTTCCTAGAAACAAATTTAAGAAGTGTTCACACCAAGTTGGAGAATTAATGGCTTTCTTCCTGGGCCACACCCAAAACCACTACCACCCCATAAAAAATCCCTGCCATTACCTTCTCACTATTCAGGCTATTTCTCAACTTTGCCACTTACTCTCTTCTTTGGACTTTCATTATACTCTAATCTCCCTGGTTTTCATCTAATTAGCATGCACACAGATTTTTCCATAATCTCCCATCCCCTTCAGATGAACAACTCATTCGGAAAGTCGGCCTAAGTTCCATCTTCTACCTAAGATGCTGCATCTTGGATTAACCCCCTTGACTCCACACATACAACTTTTCCTCAAGAAATATGCTTGGCCTAGGCCAGAATCCCTAGTAGAAACCCATTCTGGGCTATAAGAAACTTGATTCCCTCTTGTCTAGGAGGAATGATGAGATCATTTGGAAAAATTAATCATCTAAAATGTCACTAGATTGTTCCATCTGGGTTCAAATTTATCACCATAAACTATATTTTCTCATTGAATTACCAGTCACTAAGGATTTTAATTTGATAAAAGAATACTTATACTTTAAAAAACTTTATTGGAACACAAAACAAGAAAGAGAATTCATTACTGTACTTCCACCCCCTAACCCCCCACAAACCCATCTTGTTCCAGGTCTACCTTGGAATTAGATTTTTGATAAGGGTTAGGCCTGTGTGTCTGACCTTTGAAAGAATATTGAATGGCCCTGGGAAATAACATAAAGACTGGGTTTTTTTTTTTTTACTTGGGAAAACCCATTCATCATTCAAATTATTTTGTGATCCAGGATGTAAGTTGGTCAGTACTTACCAAGTGCCTGCTTTGTGTGTATTATAGTCCCAGGTTACTCCATTTACAATCCTAATGGACACAACCTATTAAGATGATGTGCCAAGCTGTACCAAAACTATATTCCTCAGGGATGTATTCTATGAGGATGGGAGAAGACAGGAGGGACACAAAGATAAAACTTCAGTACCCTGATAATAATGGCATGTGAGAAAAGCCTTGAGGGCAGCAGCCCAACTCCTCAAGAGATGTCACGGTCTAAATTACATGTCCCAGCTCCTCAGCCCTTTCCATCTGTCTGAGCTAGAGGTGGTCTTGGATTCTGCTCTACAAGGAGCTGTAGGGCAAATAAAATAGAGATGGTTAACAGCACTTGAATGTTCAACACATAACCCCTTTTTAAGAAATAGAAGTTCAAAATCCAAGGCCTTCCAGCTGGGCTGAGTACACAGCTGTTGTACCCTGAGTCCATGCCATCCCTTTGAAACAAAAAACAAAGCAGCAGTAATAAAAATAAAATTCATACTTAAAAAAAAATGTTGGTCCCTTCCCACTCATGTTTATGTATAAACCAAACACCAGCAAAACAAACTGGTGGTTAAACCGGCATTTTAGTTATGAGCCATTGCATTAACCAAACAAGCTATGGGACACCCACAGACATCTCTTATTTTTATGGTGCTGGATAACAAGAGGGTCCAGGTAGGTGTCCAGGTATCCTACTGCTCCCAGAGAGGCCTCCAGCCTTCACTGTTCCCACAGAAATTAATCTTTATAAAAATTATAAGAAGGTTTGGAGTCTTCAGAAGGATAAACTTCTTCTAAGCTCAGACATCAAAACTAGGAGAGCAATAAAAACTCCAAAGCATGACTTTATGGCCGGGTTGGTGCTATTTTAAATGACTGCTTCCCACTCTGGTCCTGAACCCAATTTATTCTCATCTCCCCAAACCAACTCTTCTTACTTATGGGAGATTGAACGGGTCAAAGCCTATCTGAAAATCAGTTCTTTCTAAAGCTGCATTTGTTTTTGCAGAGCACTGGATGAGGGGATTTCCTAACAGACTTAGGAAAATGTAGCTCAAGCTGATGAAACCATGTTCTACTTATTATTGGGCCCAGAGGGCTGGAGAGAGAGTGTGACAACCTACAGCTGTCCACAGCTGGCCTTTGAAAAACAGCTTCTTGAAATTAAATACAGCGGCTGCAAATGCCTGGTCAGAGGCATTCTGGGAAAGCACCTGTGTCAAGGCAGAAACCAGGAAAGACGAAAAGGATGAGTGCTTGGGAGAAGTGAATCTGTGGTTTTGACTGGCGTAACAAGTCCCATTTGGGTTAAGAAGTCAATGGAAAAATGATCCTTCCTCAGTTACTTTTATTTTGTTTTTGTTAAAATTTCTTTTGGAAAAATTAAACATCTGGACCTCTTTATGGAAATAGTTGTTATGGTCGCTGGGAAAAAATTATATATATTTTTTTTCATCGAGTTTAGATCAATTTGGTCAGAGAAGGCCTAGGGGTATAGAAAACCCCAACATGGGGTGGCTGCTTCTCCAGCCTTTAAACATTTTGAAAATAAACTTTCTGCTTAGTACATTCTGGGGCATCCACAGTCTTCAGAGGCAGCACTGAACAGCTGTCTGTAACAGGAAGACCTGACTATACCCAGCAAATAGGGAGCTCTTCTCCCCAAGGCAGGGAAATTCCTCTTAGGTTTGAAGTTGGTTGTTTGTGTTGCTAAGTTGCTGGCATAATATTTTTTTTCCCTGCAGTTGGTGTTTCGTATTTGGGAGAGGGAGAGGAAAACAATGGATCTGTGCTATTTTTCAATCAATATCTTTCTTTGGTGGAGCACATTTTAAGTGAGACATATTTGGGAAGAATTTTCTATCCTCTCACCACTATTATTTTTAAAATAGATTGTGGAAGGATGAGGCTTCTTTATGCTCTTTAAGCACGATACTCTTTGTTCCTGAGTGTAGGGTTAAAGGAAAAGGACATGCCTTTCTAAAACTCTTATTTGGGAATGTAGTATTTTTTTTAACTCAGGCAGACATTCTGAATTCCAGTGAGCTCTGAAGTCCCGATCTCTCTCCTGTGGGCCCATTTTGATAGCTGTAGTCTTCTTCAGTCTCGAGATAGAGAGAAGGTATCACAAATAAGGTCCAGTAGCACAGGGAATGTGGGCATCCTTTAGCATTCTGTCTGCCTCCCACAAGTGCCTTGCACACAGAAAATAGTCAATAAGGCTTAACCTAAAACATGCAATTTTAACTCGTTCTGGGTAATCAGATGTACAGAACTTTTTACATGGGATCTCCCCAGCATTTTTGGTTCCATTTTTGTTTTTAAAATTTGTCTCTGAAACAGAAGTTGCTGGAGCAACTTGAACCCAGGTTTTTCCTCTTGAAAGCTCCCCATCAATCAGTTTGAGATCATGTGGATTATAAGTGGCCTAATACTATTTTTGACCAAAAGTTCTTATCTGCCTATGATCCTGCTAATCAGTTTCATTTCTTTGGATTTTCAGTTTGTAAATGTGCCCTATTAAAATGCAAAACCTCCTGGAGAAAATAATCCCATATTAATAGTATTAATAATCATCCCTTAAACTGAGATTGGTCAAAAGATGGTTAAGAAAAGTCACTATAGGAAGGAATGAGGTAGGGCTGAAAACAGAAATGGGGCTGAAGGAAGGGTTCCAGGTCCCAGGGTGCAAGGAGCAGAGAGAAGGCCACTTGAAGGGGAAAGAGAATAGTTTCCAAAGCCCAATTTCATATAATTTGCACTTTACATAATTTACAGTTATGTTAAAAGCCAGTACTGTTCTTACCCACAGGGGATTCATAAGGAACACTTTGAACTCCTCGGAAGGAAAGATTTAGTAAATACAAAATATGATTATCATTACACCTGTTTCCTAGAATAGATGAGGGATTTTTTATCCAGGTGTATATTATCCCTTTGTGTCTTTTGGGTCAAGAAGTTTCATTTATAATTCCATGTCTGTTTTGAGAGATTATAGATGGGCAGCACTGAGAGAAAATGGCAGAGGATAAGACAGAAAATATGGCAGCAGATGAGAAAGGACATAAGCAGTTTATATATTTCAAATGGTTCACCCTCCAATGACCAGGATTAATAGGAAGGCTGTCTTAGTTTGAATTCCCCCAGAAGCAGATCCTGAGAAAGAGATTTGAGTGCAAGTAGTTTATTTGGGAGGTGATCCCAAGAAGTATTGGTAGGAAATGAGGAAAAGACAAGGAAGTGCCCAAAATCAATAGTGCATAATC
Organism: Herpailurus yagouaroundi; assembly: GCF_014898765.1. NCBI lineage: Eukaryota > Metazoa > Chordata > Mammalia > Carnivora > Felidae > Herpailurus > Herpailurus yagouaroundi. The sequence goes on from NW_024412407.1 coordinate 20,863,225, forward strand.
AAGCACTTTACCACTATGGGCAACTGAGGGTCACTCCTGCTGGGTAACTCTGGGACATCCCTCCAAGTCGTTCCATATGATAAGTGAGAAATCTGAGATATTTATCTTTTGATACTCATCCTTCATGGCTGAGGGCTGCTCCCTGCTGCTTCTGGCCTGCCTCAGTGTAGATGGAGAGGCAGAACCACAGGTGCCATGTCCTGGAATGGTGAGTGCCAGGAAGATGTGGTGGGGCAGCATGTGTATGGGCATTCAGGAGCAACTAGAGCCCGCAAAAGTCATGATAAGGCCCTGTGGGCACCTAGAGCATCATATACAAGGACATAACAAATAAGCGGTTTTATCAATTTAGGATCTTCAAATTCATAAAGAAAATTTATATTTTTTTCACTTTCCTTGAGAACCTCCTTTACTTGGCTCCAACTAACACTACAACAAACAGTGACTCCCAGCGACTCATCTCTGCTGAATCCTTGCTCTGTATTTCTAACTGCTTAAAGAGCATCTCCACCTAGAGAAGAGCCTCTCAAACTTAACACGCCTTAAAGTCTCTTCTTCCAAAAATCCACTCGTTTTCCTACTATCTATCTAATTAAGTCAAATTAGAAACTGTGAAATCATCTTCAATCTTCACTCTCTTTTACCCTACAAATCTAGTCAACTCCTGACAGTCCATCTCCTAAATATCTTTTAATCTACCCTACCCTCTCCTATGAAATTTATTCATGCCCTGAGCCCATTGCTTGCTTGTTAATGCAGTGGTGAGCCAAAGTGAACGTATCCTCCGAATGAGTCTCAGGTGTCACTCTTGTCAAACTTTGAACCCCAAGTTGGTTTTCTGGCTTAGGACATATTCTATAACATGGGAAATATCACCCAGTCCCTGCCCAAACTGCTGTGGGTCATAAAGTGAGATCCTTGGCCAAAAGCAATGTCATGTGGGATACTATGACAGTGTATAAGGCATTCAGTAAATTCAAGGATGGTACCAGAAATATAATGGGCAGTGAAAGTGAATCCAAATGCAGAAGAAAGGACCATTCCATTGAGGACAAATCATTTGCCCTTTCTATGTTGGAATCAATCCAAGTTGAGCCAGATCAGTAGAGGTGGTCCAGGTTTGACAGTAGCAGGTAATTTGCTCTCAGTCGATGTTACTTTTGTTTTTTCTGCTAAGTCAGCAGATGTTCTGCAGTGGACACAGACAATAAAGTAGGGGCTTACCCAAGTTCAGTGTATATTGGAAGTTCTCATTCAATCCTCAAGGGCCTACCTTATTACCATGAGAGAATTTTCTTCTTGCACCACAGTGACAGAATTCTGAGTTTTTATTTCTTGCTACACCATTGGGTGTACTTGAGATTTTAGTGCAACAAGCATGGCCTTGGCCAACTGCAGAGTCCTGTGTAATTTACAGTTGGCTGCTCCTCTCAGTTTAGCAGCTCAGAGTTGGTTTTCTGCTGCAGACAACTTCAGTGTTCAGAAGTGGCATAGCCTCATCTACCTTTAGAAAGGAAGACCATTTTATTGAACCCATGACTCACTCATAGCCTCCATCACTGTCTCTGTGACTACTTTGTTCATGAGCCCACTTAAAAAACATGGGGGAAGATGGAAAGAGAAGCCAACTGATATCCACAGCATTGATCATTTAGTTCACCTAGTTATTAAGAATTTTCTCTACAGCTGAGGTTTATTTGAAGAACATTTATATGGATCTCATCCTCTGGTCCTATTTCAAGATATCCATTCACTCAGGCTGCTACTCAACTAGTACATACTAGTAGGTCTAGATGAGTTATTAAAGTATTAAAATATTGGCATAGTGCTTCATAAATAGCAGCCGCATGAGCTACCAGCATGCTCACTCCTTGCAGCTTACCCTAATTTCTCCTGTCCTAGAGGCCCCAGATCAATACCAGGTGAGATGCCTTACCCTGACTCCTGCCAACCCACAGGCCAACTAGCCAGTTCATCATGGTTCCTCAGAGTGGCCCTCAGTTCTGCATAGAGCCGGGTCAGATCCCAGGAGCAGTGCTGCTGTTTGGGAACTACCATCTTAGCAGGTAAATACCATCTAGGCCTCCTGAGACTGTGGCTGCTTCTAGAACTTCCCTGTGTGGCTGATCATAAGAGTGGAAGCTTCTGCCATATTCTTTATTGGTCACACATTTTTCATATCACTCCTGCCTATTCCTCAAACCTACTTATCGTTAAATCTCCAATCCTGATGGATTCAAATCTCTAACTATCTGGTCAAATCAATAACCTCTAATGGTAAGTCCTTCCTTCCTCCCTTACCATCAATTGGTATAGATACTTCCTTCAAGCCATCTGTCCTGACAGATAAATTGGACGATGGCATGCACTGTTCAATACTCTGCCCCCAAAGAAGATTTCAACATTTCCTTTGCCCATCATCCTTAAGAGCTATGCCTTAGTGGGATTGCAATACCTTAGCAGAATACTTCTGCCTGGTGCCAGCATATTGGGCAAAACTGTCTAAAAACTAGACGTACATTATTTCCTCTTCAGTCAACTGGTCCTAGGAGACTCCACAGAAAGCTGTTGTTGTAGATTGAGGGAGTGGTTGCCATGTGACAGAAGTAGGTACATAGTGTGAGCACCTGCAAATACTACTTACTTTTGTCTTCAGGGCTTGCCCATTCCTGCATGTATAACCTCCATTTGAAGGTGGAATTCTTCTAGATACACAAAACTGATGGTAATAGTTCATAAAGGGCAGCTCAGACTGCAAGGTAACCTACTGTCCCATGGTCAGTTACTCAGTCTCTATCAGGACCCCATAGCTACTAACCTAAAGCTATTTCTCAAAAGGAAAAAGTTACATGAAGAAAGCATGATTTGTTCCAAGTCTCTTGGGTTCAAGCTGTAGTGACAGAGGCATCAAGTTTTCCCATTGGTTCCTTTCCAGAATCCTGGTGTTCATATGTCCACTGGAAGATGGGCCAAATGGCAGAACTACTTGTACTTAACAGACTAGCTGGAGAGCCTTCCTGTTCTGGGTTCCATTCAAAGTTGTTAGCTTTTGGGGTCCCTTGCTAAACAGTTGTAAGCCACACAACCAAATGTGGTGCATGTTCTCTTCCAAATCCAAAGAGGCTCACCAAGTATTGGGCCTCTGATTTAATGTTTATCTACTTGGGCTTTGCTGGAAGAGCTAGTCTAACATGTCCACTGACTGTTGGACTTCAGAAATGACATTTAGTGTCAGTCTTTGTGCTTTCATGGGAGTTTCCCCTGCAATAAGAATGTATCTTGTTTCCTCCTTCCCTTCAGGACAGTCAGATAGTATAATTGATGTAGCAGACCAGTAGATGTTGAAGGATGGTGAGGCAACAAAGATCTCTGAGGACTAAATTGTGCCACAGATCCAGAGTTGTTATAATCTTGAGGCAACAAGAGGAAAGCCAGTGCTTTCTGATGTTGTCTTCTTGCTGGAATCCAGGAGTAAGCATCAGACAGCTTAATAACTGTGTAACAGATATGAAGGACTACATTACCCAGAAAAGAAGTATCAGCAGTAAAAGTAACCATAGTTGAAGTCAACACCTTCATAAAGCTTAACCAACTGAGCCACTCAGGCACCCCTGATGTGCGTGTGTGTGTGTGTGTGTGTAATATACATATATATAATGTCTAATGAAGTCTTGATGTTTGCCAAATGCCATTTGAAAAAATAATTAACTGTAAAGTTTGTGATCTTTCCAGAAGAACTAGAGATATATAATGTAAGTTAATATTTTAGAAATGTCTTACAGTCCATTCATTCATTCATTCATTCAATAACATCTGTTTAGTATCTCTTGTGAAGATATGAGCTAAGCACATGTACAGCACAGTGATATTCTAACTTGGTGAATTTAGTTTTTTTTTAATTGCCTACCTCTGACCTAGTAAAGAATGTCATTATAGAAGCCATCTTTACACTGCTACCTAACTTCCCTCTTTTCCTTTGCTGGCCTTTATTCTTCCCTCTGCTCCTCAAAGGTAAGCAACCTTCTAGTTTCAGTGTGAGGTCCTCTGTTCCTCTCTCTTCTCTCTCCCTCTAATAACACAAGTATTCTTACAATTTCCACCATAACTTCTGCAAAGTCCTGTCTTCTGACCCACCTTCAGACCCATATACCTAACCGTCTCTCATTTCTACTTGGTTATCTGATTGTCATCTTAAATACAACATATTTAAAACAAATTCAAGTTAATTTACTTTTCTGTGACTCAATTTCCTTATCTTTAAAGTGGGATAATAGGGGCACCTGGCTGGCTTAGTTGGTAGAGCACGGGACTCTTGATCTCGGGGTCATGAGTTTGAGTCCCACTTTGGGCGTAGAACTTATTTGAAAAAAAAAAAGGTAAAATAAAGTGGGAATAATAACTACCCACCTACGGAGCCATTGTGAGCATTAAATGAGTGTATACACATAAGACACTTATAACAGTATTAGAACAGTACCTGGTATACAGGTAAGCCCTTCATGAAGGTCCACTGTTATTGTATCAGCTGTAAGAAGCTGTGATGAACTGAATGCTGAACTATACACTAAGTTAAATGACTCATTTATTATTTTTTCCCCAATTAGATTATAAATTCTTTCATGACACAGGTATATTCAGCAACTTTTGTCATGTCCCTGGTACTGTCCCCAAATTCAATCTGTTGTTTCTTAACTTCAGTGTAGGTGACCTCAGAGGGAAGTCAGTTGTGTTCTGATACAAAAGGGAGGGATGTGTGTGTAGGGGAGTGTGTCCACGTGTCTGAGTGCAGAGATCTGTGTGTCCAGCTTCCTTAGTTTTCACTTCAGCTCAGCTTTCTGTTTTATTTTTTCTTTACTTTTTTTTAATTTTTTAATCTTACTTTATTGGTATGTAACATTCTTCTCCCAAACATGAGTCTATATTTTGCCCTATTGGGATAAAACTTTGTTCGTAGATCCAAAGAAAATAAGTGGTAAAATGAGGCAAACGTGAGAATAAATGGTTTCTCCTTGTAAATTAATCCCTTAGGTGAAAGAGTTGTGTGATTTAAGAAGGAACAGCCTTACCAGAAAATGGAGAAGGAACTTCTTTGGGTGGTATATTTTCTATTGTCACTGTAACAAATTACTAAAATTTATTATCTCGCAGTTCTGTAGGATCGAAGTCTAACATGAGCTTCACGGAGCTTCAATCAAGGTGTCTGTCTCCTCTTCTGGTGGCTCTAGGGGAGAATCCATTTTCTTGCCTTTTCCAATTTCTAGAGGCTGCCCACACTTCTTAGCTTTCAGTCCCTGTCCCTGTATTCAAGTCAGCAGTGTTGCATCTTTCTCTGACACTTCTCCCATGGCCACGTCTCCCTCTGGCCACAGCTGAGAAAGATTCTTGGCATTCAAGGATTCATGGGATTCGACTGGGCCTCTCTGGATAATTTCCCTATCTTAAGGTCCTTGACCTTAATCACATCTGCAAAATCCATTTTTCTAGGTAAAGTAACATATTCACAGGTCCCAGGATTATGACATGGCTGGGAGTAATTTTCTATCTACCACAACTAGCAAATGGGACCTACTTGAGGTTGGATATTTGGTGCACCCTGAACTCTCTCTTCAATTCTCTGGATCCTATTCTTTCCCAATGTACATCCTCATTACTAAAGAAAAGTTCTGGTAAGGTTGCAGATTCAAGTGATGCTGTAATTTAGCACCACCCAGATCAAATCTGTTTAGTCTTTAGTAATTTCAGCTCAGTAGCTGCAGGAGATAAGAAATTAGTTTAGCACAACCATAGAAATTCCCTAAATTTCAGGCTGCAGTTCTAAGCCAATAATTTAGGGACTTGAACTTCACAGTCTCTTTCCTGAAGCCATTTAGGTCCACTAGAAGTAATTTCTCTAACCCTTTGGCTGCTGAATTTCTCATGCCCTTCATCCTGGTCTGTGGTAGTGGCCTTCAACACACACTTTATTACACATCACTTAGTTCCTTCTTCCTTGTGCTTCATGTGCTACAGTTTGCCATCCCTTAAATTTTGCTGAAATTTTCACTGCTTTCAGTCCAACAAGACTCCAATTCCCCTGCACTAATCTCCCTGACAGTTTGTGGCCACCCCTTGTATTAATAGCTGGGGTGCTTATTTGTAAGCCACAGAAAGCACCTCTTATTTAAGCCAAAAATAAAAAAAGTATTGAGATAAGAAGTTGCTCCCAGAATTGCAGTCCTGAAAACCAACTCAGTAAAGTAGGATCAAAGAGTGCCAAAGCAGCCGGAATCACAGGTAAAATTACCCCCATAGGACCAGTGAGGTAATGATGATATTGTACAGCAGTCGCCACCAGCACTGGCCAGTGGATGCTGCCACTGACATGATTCTGCCTAAAATGAATGATTTCTCTCCTAGTTTCTTCACTTCCCTAAATCAAGATCTCAAGTCCTGAGGAGACATCCAACTGGCCAAACCTAGACACCACACACTGTTTTTTCTGGAAGAAAAAAAAACAAGCAAGGATCTGGCCTCTTTGGATCAATACAGTGATGTATTCATACTTCTTGTTCATACTTCTAAACGGAGTTCTTATCATACTTTACTAGAATAACATATATGTTCATCTTCCCCACTATACTGACACTAAAAGACAAGTACCATGTCTTAACTTGGTGTCTCCAGAAGCTACCACAGTACCTGGAACACAATAGGTTTTCAACAAGTGAAATATTTAAAAGGTAAATTAATTCCAGGATTTTCTTTTAACCTCTTTAAAAAAAAAAAAACTGGGGGGGGGGGGGGCCCCTGGGTGGCTCAGTCGGTTAAGCGGCCGACTCGGCTCAGGCCATGATCTCGCAGTCCGTGAGTTCGAGCCCCGCGTTGGGCTCTGTGCTGACCGCTCAGAGCCCGGAGCCTGTTTCAGATTCTGTGTCTCCCTCTCTCTGACCCTCCCCTGTTCATGCTTTGTCTCTCTCTGTCTCAAAAATAAATAAACGTTAAAAAAAATTTTTTTAATCAAAAATAAAAAATAACTGGGGGCCCCTGGGTGGCTCAGTTGATTGAGTGTCCCACTTCGGCTCCGGTCATAATGTCACAGTTAATGGGTTCAAGCCCCATGACTGGCTCTGTACTGACAGCGCAGAGTCTGGAGGCTGCTTCAGATTCTGTGTCTCCCTCTCTTTCTGCCCCTCACATGCTCATGGTCTGTCTCTCTCCCTTTCAAAAATAAACTTTAAAAATTTTTTTTAAAAAATAAAAGAACTGACCAAGGAAATAAGGAATCAAGAATGGAGGGTGTGGATGGTAATAAGGAAAAGCAAGTCTGTTTGATGGGGGGTGGAGAGGAAAAGAAGGGGAGTGGGCTGTGTGTGTGTGTAGATATCAGATGGGTGAGTTAAAGATGGAGAGAGAGAGAGACAAATAAAGTAAGAGAAAGTAGGAAACAGAGGAGCAAATGAGCGCTAGAACCAGCCAGCATACTGTGTATTAAGACAGCTCCAAAAGCCCAAGTGACCTGGAAAAAAAGTACCCCAAACCTAAAAAAAAAAAAAAAAATTATTATGAAAAAAAAAGTGACATGCTTAACTGAGCCACCCAGGTGCCATTATCTTCTCAATTTTTCTTTAAATCTGAAAGTGTTCTAAATTATAAGGCCTGTTTTGAAAAAATTACTTGAAAAAAGTTATTATGTAGGCAATTAATACAGCCCATAGCACTGATACACTTTGGGAGACTAATGCCCAATATCCTCAGATGACTTTGCCTAAAACAATGGTTTCATCATGTAACTGCTCACTCAGAAACTTTCAACAGCTCCCCAGTGGCAGAGATTAAAATCCATATTCCTTAATGTGTACTCAAGGCCCTACCTAATCAATCTTCCAAAATAGTCAAGCCTCTTCTCCAGAAATGCCTTCCTTGTGCCTACCTCTGTGATTTTTGTTAAGCTATTTTTCCATCGAAAAGAACATGTCCTCGTTTCTTCAACTATACAAATTCTAATCATCCTTTAAGACCTTAATTAAGACTTTCTTTGTCCTTCAACTCTTCCAACCCCTTCTCTTCTTAGAATTGTAGTAATAATCTCTAGTGCCACCCGTTTTGCCCTTAATCCCATAGGCCCGCAGCACTGTAAAGTTATTCAGCTTTGGGGTTATACATGTCACCACTGCCCTGAGACCAGAAAATCTAATTGCAAGACTGTGACTTCCTTTATATTCTCACCTTTTGATAATATGAAACATTATCTTTAATAATAAATGATGGTATTGACAGAATTTGTATACATGAAAAGGAGAGAAAATAATTCTTTATGTGGGAAGATGATTTAAACCTATATGCAAAACTTCAGTAGGGATAGAGGACACAGACTGAGAAATTATTTCTTCCAACCTAGGCTGAAATTCCAATTCTCCCAGAAACCCCAGCAAATGTCTCATCATATCATCTTTGTATCTGGACCTAGGGACGGGGTCAGTATGCAGGTGAGAGGATAAATGGACAAAATTAAGGTCTTATTAGGAAAGAGAAAGAGGACAACGGTGCAGGGGAAGTAACTAAGAATGTCTGCAGACCACCCACCCTCAACATGATTGATTCTTTGCAACACTTAAGTTTGAGTCGCCAAGGATTATATTATAAACCCGAAAGACAGACATTATTTCTAAGTACCATATGTCTTAAAATCTATTCTTGATGTTTAATATAATGTTTACTAATTTAAAAAGTCAGAATTTCAAATAAAACATCCACTCTTTGTTTTTAACCCAGTAATAAATTGTGACTCAGAGGCCACTGCCCAGCCCTGGAGTGTTCCTTTCTCTAATATGAGTGATACCCTTGAGCTTGGCATGATGTTTGACAACTTTACATCAGCAAATCTGATTCTCCCACAAGCACATTTTAGTGATAAAGACATTGATGCTCAACTATTGGGGGATTTGCCTAGCATCCCATGACTAATAACTACAGAGTCTGCCTGACCTGGGTTCAAATCCCAGTTTTGCTCTTAAATTGTACAATCTTTAGAAGTGACTCACCTCACCAAGGCTTTTCTCCTTTGTAAAAAAGAATAAACAAGGTGTAATGGAATAAGGACAGAAAGAATATGTGAAACTGCTTGGTGCCCAGCGGGGTCTCATTAAAAGATTTTTTTTTTTCTACAGCCTTGCATTTCTTACCGAAGTCACCTGCATCTCACTGCAGAAAGCTCATGTAGGATGCTCAATTAGGCCTTTAGAATGACATTCACTCAGCCTGGTGGCTGGAAATGGCCAAAAAGCAAGACCCTTGGCCTCTCCACCTGTCCCTGCTGGCATCCCTTCCAACAGCAACAAAATCAGAGGGAATTCTAGATTTTGGCTTCCTGGATGGTTTACTAGGGCTGTAGAAGGACTTCAAGATGATTCTCATAAAAGCTGTTTTCCTTGTGATTAAGTTGTATTTGCCTGTTAACTATGTGGTAAACAAACCCTCAGCTCCCACCTCATGGTTCTAGCATAGCCGCGTGTTAATTGGGACTTGGAGGGTAGCGGGTTGGCAAGGCTACCAGGGACAGGAAGCCAAGAAGTCCAATTTGGTTATCAGTTCTGTTGACATGAGCTGAGCTGTATGTGGTTGTGTGGCATGTCCAGCAGGCCTAGCAGGGGTTTTCCCGGCTATGAAAGGCCTGCTGTTTGAAACGCTTGGCCTGCAGTCAAACAAGTGCCTCGATCAGGATTCTCACTGCCTTCAGCCCCATCAGCTCCACTAGCCCCGTCTGCTACTTGGGCAGGGGGAAGGGCAGACCAAACATGTCTGGTCCTATACTTGGTTCAGAACTGAGCAGAGAAGGCAAGGAATGAAACAAGCTACACCTGGAGCTAATCTGCCCTTCTTAACACCCTACCACAACCCCAAGCCAGTCAGAAAAATATCCCTCCCCCTGCAACAGGCATAAGCAGCACTGAAATCCTCTCCCTCTGTGTCACTTATCAGGACTGAACTCAGTCAGACACACTCAATCCCTGAAATAAGACTGCCAGGGGATCAAATGGGTGGGAGAGGCTTGCTGGGAAATTCCTCTCAGCCAGTGGATACATGACTTGAGAAGAAATTGGGGCAGTTCCCAATGTAACTTGCTACCCCTCCCCCAGGGGCAATCACTGTCAAAATGATTTATTTTAAACTTTTTGTTATTATGTTAGCCAATGGTGTGGGGGGGGGGTATATACAGAGAGAGAGAGAGAGAGAGAGAGAAGTGTATGTGTATTTAATCATTTGTGGTTAAGTCTGTGTTCACAAGAGTCTTTGAGTTCAGTGGAGTCCAACCGCCAAACCCACACCCAAATATTTCATAGATAACAGAGAACCATTGCTGGGTTATATTTGTATGTACACAGACAAGCATTGTGGCAGAGCACTGAGGACCCTGAAGTGGGACTTGGGATGTGAGGACTTTGCAGTAAGAGCTCCAGCAAGTCATTAAGCTGCATCACAGAGAAACAATATGTTCAGACGTTTCCATGAAAACCATTCATTCCGCTTCTTAGTAAATGAATATAATTAAGCACCTAATGGGTACTGAGTTAAATGCTGTTGAACAGGGTTAGCACTTATTATTAGGGTTATCATTGTTCTAATCTCCCATATCAAATACTTAGAAGACCAGAAGCAATTATGCCAAGATGTTAACTGGGGTTAACACTATGGGGTGGGACCCTGAATATTATTTTCTCCTTATACATTCTACAGTTTAGACATTTCTATGAATAATTTTAAATGTTTACTGTATGAATGAATGAACAAACAAACCCAGGTAGGTCTACTTAAAAATGAGCCCAGTTTCTGCTTCCAAATGATTTTATTCCTTACAAACTAGTACAGCTACTCTGGAAAACAGTAGGGAAGTTCCTCAAGAAGTTAAAAATAGAATTATCCTATGATACAACAATTGCACTGCTAGGTATTTACCCAAAGGATACAAAAATAGAGATTCAAACAGGTACATGCACCCCAATGTTTATGGCAGGATTATCAACAATAGCCAAACTATGGAAAGAGCCCAAATGTCCATCAACTGATGAACGGTTAAAGAAAATGTAATATGTATATATGTATACATGTATGTGTGTGTCCACACACACTGGACTATTACTCAGCCATCAAAAAGAATGAAATCCTGCCATTTGCAATGATATGGATGGAGCTAAAGAGTATTATGCTAAGCAAAATAAGTCAGTTAGAGAAAGACAAATACCATATGATTTCACTCATATGTGAAATTTAAGAAACAAAAAAGATGACTATATGGGAGAGGGAGAAAAAAGAAAAGAGGGAAACAAACCATAAGAGATTCAACAATAGAGAACATACTGAAGGTTGACGGAGGGAGTTGGGTAGGGGATGTGGTAGATGGGTGATGGGTACTAAGGAGGGCACTTGTTATAATGAGCACTGGATGTTGCATGTAAGTGATGAAATCACTGAATTCTACTCCTGAAACCAATATTGCATTGTATGGTAACTGGAATTTAAGTAAAAATTTAAAAACTAAACCAAAATGTTTCTATTCCTAAAGACAGAGGATGGATAGCAACATTCCCAAGCATCTTCTTCTATGGGCTTTTTGTGTTTGTTTGTCTTCTACTTTCCTTTTCCAAGGTATTTGAAGAATGAAAAATAATAGGCAATGTACACATTTGAGGTAGCTGAGGGTGGGGAAAAGAGGTTGACAAGTTGTGAAGAAAGAGAAAGCTAGATGATAATCATTTAGTTTTAATAAGTGGCTTCCTTTGAGGAATTTAGAAGGTTGCAAATGGGCAACAGAGGCTTCTGGCTGGTCAAATTCACATAATTATACCACATAAGTGATATAATACATATAATATTTAATAATAATATATAACATGTATGATACATATTAACACATTAGTCAATATTCACCAGAATGTAAACTCTATCAGGGCAGGTACTCCATTTGTCCCCCACTTAATCTCTTCCCCCTAGAATAGTGTCCAGTGTATTAGCATACTCAGTAAATAATATTTAAGTTGTGAGTCAATGCATTTCCTTTGAAATCTAAAGAGAGGAGGAAATAGCTTTCAAACTGTAAGGTTTAGATAAGGTGAATAGAAAACATTTCTGACTATGAACACTTTGTAACATTATCAAGGGTATCAATGTAAGCTATGGGATTTCTAACCCCTAGAGTTTTATAAGAAAAGAAACTAAGATATTACTGTTAGTGATAGCAGCAGTAAAGTTAGAAAGCCCTATGTACAAATGAAAGAGACTTCTATATTCCTGTTCTTGCTCTTATTTTGGTTTAAAAGTGGTGCTAGGGCTGTCCTTGGCTATTGCCCAAATACTGGGGCAATGACTGGTTCACTGAAAATTGGTTCTTTTCTCAACCCATACTTTGCAAAAATGGTTTCCTAGACCATGGGACACGTGAGGACATTCTGCAATGTCCCTCTTAAAAGATCTTGTCTGAGCCGTTCAGTTTGTGGGGATCATATACAGTGGACATGAGCCCTGCTGTTATGTCTTTAATAAGCCCCCAGGACCTCACTTTGAAGTGATGACTCACAGAGAATATTTTGTCAGGCCAACTAGGCCATAAAAATATTAAGTGTGGTTTTAAGCGGTAAAGGTTTTTATTATCCTGTTCACTTCCTGTCATGAAACATTGCATTAAATTGTACTTTAAAGGGATTAATGACCCACCTGCTATGTTTCACAAGAAATTCATTATCATAAATATTCCAGAAGCATTGATATTAACACTAGGGTTAGTGTGTGTGTGTGTGTGTGTGTGTGTGTGTGTGTGTGTGTGTGTATGTACAGGAGGTGCTCAAAAATATTCATTGAACTGAATTGGGACACATAACACATAAAAGCATGATAATGTTAAGGTGAAAAATTCATTTAAATTTGCTTTTATCCAGAAATTGTCAACCATCACCCCGTCAACATGGAATTGTTGAGGCTAAATCAGAGAAGGACAAATTCCTTGCTTAGGACTTCTTTATAGCTCATTTGTTCCAGATGGGTGCAACCCAAAATAATTATCCCTCCTCTTTCAGGCCACTTAGCTGACAAGAGTGACCAAACCCCATCTCAATGCCATTGTCTTTCAAAAATGCAGCAAGAAAAATCAATAATTTCCTACCTTTGGTATCATTGTGTAAGACTTTGGGATAATTGTGCTAACTGGGAAATCTCCCCAACCATTAATCTACCTTTGTTCTTTTTGAATTCAGTCTACTTCTTTCAGGTCACATTTTCTTAAGCAACTTCTGTCTTAAATGTAGGGCTCAGGGCCCACTTTCACCTGCAATAGGAACAACAAACTGAAGTCATTTGGGTACTTGCCTCATTCCTTCCTTAGATTCAATACTTGTCTCTCATATTCCCTTGCTTGTTCAGCTTCCTCTTCCAGAAAGTGGAGATTATACTGTGGATTGCTTGACCTATCTAAGATAAAGAATGTTTTACAGCAATTTGCCAATAGCCAAGTCTTTTGAAAACAGCTGAACTGGTCAGTGTGTATTACAATTCTCAAGGCCTAACTTGGGAAGCATCTCAAATGTGATATTTCTATTAGTATCACAAGTCCTAGTTGGCGGAAACATGTTCATTTGATTGGGGAGGTTTAGAAAAAAATTGTACTGTATTGTATTATTATGCGCTTTTGCAGAAAAGATATTTAATAGTACTTCCAGAAGAGGGCAATATTCCTGAGGTTAACTTTGCTAATAAATTTTCCAAACACCAAAAATTCACACTAGCTCCAGATTATTTATTCAAAAGCACTTTCATGGTGAAGTCTGAGAACTGATGACTTTAGGAAAACACTGGATTTGTACAGATTCCCCTTATAAATATTACTGTAATTTTCCTTTTCTCAAGAAATCTGAAACTGTTCTATCTGTTTGACATAACTCTTCTCTGGGGCCTAAAGTTTCTGGGAAATGTCTATGGGCTATGCCAGACTTTTGGTTTAATTATGCTGACAATTCACAAACTTTTGAGACTGGGTTGCCCCTCGAGACTGAAATATTGATGTTATTTTAGATGGGTGCTTGGCTACAAAGATTACCATTTGATCTGCAAAGAGAAGGACTTAGGAAAACACACTTGATTGTTCTTTCCTCTCTCAAATGTTTGAGTCAACCTGACTCCTGAATCGATGGGTCATAAATGGCTCCATTGACTGCCCTGCAAATTTGAAATGCATGTCCCTGAGTCCTTACAGGAACCTGGAGTAAAGAGCTAAACTCCCCGCCCCAACTGAAAACTGTATGATTACATCAGGGACTCTCCCTAGAAAGAAACTGTTCAAACCTGAGTGAAATAATTAATTAAAATGAATAAATGAATGAATGAATGAAACGCTCACTCTCTTCCTAGAAAGATTTCTTGATTCTGCTCCAAAGAATCCTAGCCCAGAACAACCAAGGGCAACCATTTCAAGAAGTCTTTCTAAGAGAATTCAGATGAGTTTTTGGTGGCAAGTGCACCGTGTCTCTCCTAAGTAGTTACAGCCTGTAACAGCCAGGCACATTGTAATAAAAGTGACCTGCCAGTAGCACCCGCACATGCCAAGGAGAATTTTGCCTGAAAGATCTCAGAAGAGCAAAGCCAGCTTCCATTAACCTTTCCAACCCTATAAAATTATCACCTGGGTGGACATCTATTTATTTATTTGCTTTGTTTTGCCTGCCAACATCCCTTCCCCTTTCTTTTGGCTAAGAATGTTCAAGAAATAGGCATGTGATCCCAGTTCGGACAATCAGATTTTTTCTGCTGGGAATCTGACTCTTGAGTGAAGTGACAAAAGAACAGGAGTGGTTGGGTGCGATCCTCTCCAAACCACCCCATTAGTTTCTGCGACTTCGATGTTTGGAGCTTCCCTAGTCTCTGCCATTTCTAATACTTGGCCGCTCAGCTTGTCCTTGGATGTTTTTAGCTTAAATTACCCGTTCTTTGCTACCAAAAAGCCCTAACCAGAACATCTCCTGAATATAAAGAAATCCTCTGGGTGAAAGACTGCTTGGACCATCACACCATAGGCTGCAGGCCAGAAAATAAAAACAAAGCCTTTAAGGGAATACATAGTTGGAGCATGCGGGTGGCTCAGTCGGTTAAGACTCTGACTTTGGCTCAGGTCATGATCTCACGGTTCGTGGGTTCAGGCCCCACATCAAGTTCTGTGCTGACAGGTCACTTCTGTGTCTCCTTCTCTCTCTGCCCCTCCCCTGCTCATACTCTGTCTTCTCTCTCTCTCTCTCTCAAAAATAAACAGTAAACATTTTTAAAATTTTTTTTTCAACGTTTTTATTTATTTGTGGGACAGAGAGAGACAGAGCATGAACGGGGGAGGGGCAGAGAGAGAGGGAGACACAGAATCGGAAACAGGCTCCAGGCTCCGAGCCATCAGCCCAGAGCCTGACGCGGGGCTCGAACCCACGGACCGCGAGATCGTGACCTGGATGAAGTCGGACGCTTAACCGACTGCGCCACCCAGGCGCCCCAACAGTAAACATTTTTAATAACATATTTAAAAAAGAGAATATAGTCAATGGTATTAGTAACGGTATTAATGGTATTACATTACATTAATACATTAATGGTATTAAGGGTAATAGTGTTGTATGATGACAGATGAAAGCTACGCTTGTGGTGAGCCTAGCGTAGCATAAAGAAGGTGAATGACTATGCTGTGCACCTGAAACTAGTACAACATTGTGTGTCAACTATATTAAAAAAATCCTTTAAAAAAATCTATAAATAGCATCTAGTTCCAAGTTGGAAGAACAAAGCTTAATCTCTTCTCAAAAATTATCTCAAAACAAGGATTAAAAAAAAAGCAAACAATACCAAATGTTTTTGATGAAACTAAAATCACCTATAGCCCTGAATCAAAACAGTAATAATGAATAGGAGAACAGCAGGGGACTTAGCTGACAGGAGAAACGTCAAACTCAAAACCTGAAATGGTAAGGCAGGGCAAGTGGAGAGGACATAGGCTTTAAGAAGTAAACCGCAAAAAACTCCAGAATTCAAGGCATCTGTTAGAGACAAGGCCGATGCGCTGAAATGAGAGGGCCTGTCTAAAAGTCTGCATAAGAAACACTTAGGCCTTGGTGTTCCTTTTCCACCCTAACGTGTCAGGCAATTCTTCCCGTTGGATCCCTGCTATTGAGGATGTGCGGGTTTCCTTTGGCAACGTTTTCCCCCCCTGAGAAACTGAAGTGGGCAGGCTCCAGAGACACTAGGCGCGCATGGAAAATGAGAAAGGATCCTACAGCGTTGCTGTGCAAGAAAAACTCAATGATAAGCTTCCTGTCAGACTCTTGGGAGGTAGGAGGAGACTTCATTGCGCATTCTTAGAAAGCTACAGAGATGAAGAAACGACGTCGCTATGATAACATTACCTCCGGGGAGAAGGAAAGGTTGTACAAACGGAAAATAACCAGAGCATGCTACTAGTCTTAGCGGATGAACACTAACACAGACATAACAATGGAAAGACTTACATTTGAGCAGAAATTGAGGAGGGTACCAAAGTCAAATAATATATGAAAGTTAATAAAACACTGAAATTCAAGATAATGCCAAAAAATACATAGAAAAGAGTACCAAATTATTGCCTCTGGGGATCAGGACAAGGGTAAGGATGGAAAAAACAAGCAACTGCTATTTTCCGTAATAAGCCATTAAATGTTATTTGATTTTCAGAACTAATTGATTTTTCAGAACGAATGGGCGTAATAAGCCATTAAGTATTATTTGATTTTTCAGAACTAATACTTTGATTAAATTTAATTTTTTAACCCACTAGAATTAGTTGGAAGATTAATAGTATCATGAGCACTGATTTTTTATGAAATAGCAAATATAAATCGTTAAATTATACCAATGGCTACATAAACGTCACCATCAGTCTCATAGATGTATCTCACAACTCTCAGTTTACATTTTGGTAATATGGTGATAAAATTCCTTGAACAGATTGTGCTGACATACCTTTTTAAACTCCGAATGAAAATTATTTGAGTAGTGGCTTGGGCCTGAAATATTTCCGAAGTCAAAGCTCTTTTAAAAATGAAAATTAGCTTATTTCCGTGCCAAAATTCATATTGATTATAAGAAGGGACAAAATGACAATACCATATTTGTACCTAAATTACCTCCTATAGAATGTCAGTAAAACTATAAAATACATTCAAATACAATTATAAACTAAAATCCCCTGTAAAAATTTATTTATATAAATGTGACCATTAAATACACATTATCATTTTAAAATAAAGTATAGCAAAATAATATTAATAAAAATAAATTCATGTTCCAGTCACTATCATGAAAATGAAAACATGAGGAACCATAAAAAGTTAACAAGAAATTGATATTAGTTAATACTTCTAAATGCTATTTTTTTAAATGCTATTTAATACTTCTAAATTCTATCTTTCAATCACACATACATTTTCATGCAAATTTTTCCAGTTTCTGAAAGAAGCTTTTTCTGACCCTGATAGTCTGAGGATTAGAGAGGAGATAACTTTGGACCAGCCTCAAATATTTTCCCTTGGTGTTTTACAACTTCAAATAATACTATCTCCTGTTTAATAATAATTCTACAATCTTTTTTTAACTTTTTTTTTAACGTTTATTTATTTTGAGAGAGAGAGAGTATGCACACTTGTGCAAGTGGGGAAGGGGAAGAGCGAGATGGAGAGAGAGAGAGAGAGAGAGAGAGAGAATCCCAAGCAGGCTCCATGCTGTGAGCATGAGCCAGACTCTGGGCTCAATCTCTCATGAACTGTGAGATCGTAACCTGAGCCAAAATCAAGAGTTGGAAGCTTAAACGACGGAGTCACCCAGGTGCTCCTTGAACTTTTCTTTTGTAAAAATTATTTTATTGATACCAACCTATAGCCTTTGTTTCAAAGAGTGAATTTATGGCTTGTTTCATCTCCTTTGTTTCATCATGTCTAGAATTAATTACTGCTGTGTTCATATATATTCCACTGGTTTGAAAAAACTTTCAACAAGAATGAGAAATATTTTTGCAACACAAGTTTTCAATACAACAATACAGTTGCTTATTGTATCTTGCACAAAACTTATGTGTAGACTTGTAGACTGTGCCTCCAATGGTCTTTTCATTTCAATTGAAAAACTGAGTCATTGTTCTTGATCTTGAGACAGCATTGATTCAGATTTCAGCTATTTTAAATAGCAACATAGTACACCAAGTAAAATGTGATAATTTGATACTTAGAAATAGTACAATACAGGGGCGCATGGGTGGCTCAGTTGGTTAAGCGTCTGACTTCAGCTCAGGTCATGATCTCATGGTTTGTGAGTTCGAGCCCCGCATCGGGCTCTGTGCTGACAGCTCAGAGCCTGGAGCCTGCTTCAAATTCTGTGTCTCCTTCTCTCTCTGCCCCTCTCCCACTCATGCTCTGTCTCTCTCTCTCTCAAAAATAAATAAACATTTAAAAAAATAGTACATCAGACTACTGAATACTGAAAACTGATAATATAACCCCTAGTAGAAAGAAGGTTCAAAGAATTGTATACATTGGTTTTCAGTTCATCAAAAAAAAAAAAAAACATTTGAACCATTCTTCATTCATAATACAATAATTTTCAACAGCTAATTTATAAATGTGAGTTTGTATCAGATACAAATATCTGATATAGCCAGAAATTCTCAGAATATACAAATTGGAGAAAGAAATATATGTTCACTTCCTGATTGTAATTAGAGAAAGCAGTAATTCAAAATTCTTGTAACCACAGTGGAAGTGTAGAGAGGAAATTTTTCCAGCAATCATCCAATACTAACTTCCAACACCTCACTAAAAGCCTCCATCTAAGAGAGTCTGAGGTCTAGTTCCTGGAAATTACCAACTATGTGTCGAGGTCACACAGCAGAAAGAAATCAGCTTAAAAATCAGTGATGGTGGCAGACACATGAAAAGATGCTAAACATCACTAATCATCAGGTAAGTTCAAATCAAAACCATAATGAGATATCACTTTACACCTTTCAGAATGGCTAAACTAATAACAAGTGTTGGCGAGGTTGCGTAGAAAAAGGAACACTCATGCGCTGTTGGCGGGAACACAAATTGGCGCAGCCACTGTGGAAAACAATATGGAGTTTCCTCAAAAAATTAAAATTAGAAATACCAGATGATCCAGTAATTCCACTATGAGGTATTTACCCAAGGAAAATGAAAACACTAATTTAAAAAGATATAGGCACCCCTATGTTTATTGCAACATTATTTACAATAACCAAGATATAGAAGCAACCCAAGTGTTCATCTATAGATGAATGGTATATATAGAAAATGGAATATAATTCTCATCCATAAAAAAGAATGAAATCTTGCCGTTGGCAGCAACATGGATAGACCTCTAGGGTATTATGCTCAGTGAAATACGTCACACCAAGGAAGACAACTACCATATGATTTCATGTATATTTGGAACCTAAAATAGCAAATGAACAAACAAAAAGCAAGAACAGACCCATAAATACAGAGAACTGATGGTTTCCAGAGAGGATAGGGTAGGGGATGGGCAAAATGAATGAAAGAGAGTGGAGGGTACAGGCTTCCAGTTATGGAATGGATAAATCATGGGAATAAAAGGCACAGAATAAGGAATATAGTCAATGATACTGTAATAGCATTGTATGGTGACCGTGGTAGCTATACTTGTGATGAGCAAAGCATAATGTACAGACTTGTGGCATCACGATGTTGTACACCTAAAACTAATGTAACATTGTGTGCCAACTACACTTCAATTAAAAAAGAAAAAAAAAGTGATGGTTTCCATCAGAAACTGGAAGAATCAAGGAAGGAT
Source organism: Herpailurus yagouaroundi (assembly GCF_014898765.1). Classification (NCBI taxonomy): domain Eukaryota; kingdom Metazoa; phylum Chordata; class Mammalia; order Carnivora; family Felidae; genus Herpailurus; species Herpailurus yagouaroundi. The sequence continues at coordinate 20,883,079 of NW_024412407.1, forward strand.
CCTCCCCTAGAGCCTTCAGAAAGAACATGATCCTACCAACACCTGATTTTGGACTTCTAGTCTCCAAAACTGTGAAAGAATAAATTTCTCTTGTTTTAAACCTCTACCCTCAAAAACAAAGAAACAAACAAAAACAAAAACCAGTGATGGTTTCTAGTCTCTTCTCTTAGTCTCTAAACTCAATTCCCTCAATTTCCTATTTGTTAATTAGTGGGCAAGCTGCCAATTTATTGTCTACCTTTATGTCACACTGAGAAATAAAATATATGAAGCTCTTTAAGTAGGCTAGTATACAAATGATCTAAGTGAATACTTTCTCTAGTGGATTTTAGAGCTCACTCTAAAATCTGCCCTTCAGACAACCTATGTTTATCAAATGCCACAAGAATCAAAGTCCATCATTGGACATTCACTGCTAGAGTTAAGCAGTGTCCTCTGCACTCGATACCCTTTCTACATCTGAAGCCCCTGGGAAGGAAGACATATTCCATCACCATTACCTTAGTGTGGACTTGTGTTTCAGATGATGGCAGGACAGAGACAGAGCACAGAACTGCACTCAATGTAAGAGGAACAGTGAAAGGTGGAGAAAGAAACCAAAGACCATCTCTCCTGGCTTTCAGATTTTTTCCCTGGGCCCAGCTTTATCTCCAATTTTCTAGTTCTGTTCTCTACATTAAATCCAAGCCTTATTTATTCTAAGTTAATCTCCACTCTGGTTATATTTGGAAGGGTTGACTGCCCGCTTCTAACTTTGAACCAATGAAACCCTGAAGTTAATGACTGCATATCACAACAGGAAAGAGAAAGCAACTCTCAATACTAAAACTAACAGCTGAATACAAAAGGAAAGGACTACAAAATGAATGAATGTGCAGAGCAATGAGTTCAGGGCTTGAGACTACACACTTGAAGTTTGAGATGTTAAAAATACTTTTCATGGATGAGCCCAAGCTTCCAGTCTGTCTCAGTGCTTCCTGTTTTATACATTGAGGCTTTGGAACACAACAGCTGTACTTCTCCTTGAGGAGGTACAGAAAGTGGGAAATATTTCCTTTTAACCCTCTCCATATGAAACCCCCAGTTCGGCCTGATGAGTTGTACTACTGCACAGAGTTCACTACTGTGAATTGGCCTGAAAGACAAAAGGGAGCCTCACAAACTGGTCCTAATTTCTGTAAGGTCAAAAAGGTGGCAAAATCTTGCAATGACATGGATGGATCTAGAGGATATAATGTTAAATGAAATAAGTCAGCCAAGGAAAAGACAAACACCATGTAATTTCACTCATATGTGGAATTTAAGAAAATGAACAACAACATAGAAGAGAATAAAAAACAGACTCGTACATATAGAGAACGTGTGGTTGCCAGAAGCAAGGGGGTGGGGGTAGGTAAAATAGGTGAGGGGGATTAAGGAGTACACATGTTATGATAAACACCAGGTGATGTATGGAATTGTTGAATCACTATATTGTACACCTGAAACTAATATAACATTGTGGGTTACTTATGTTTGATTTAAAAAAACCCTTAAGTTGCAAAAAAGTATAATTACTTTTTGAAAAGGTAATTTTGCACAATAGACAAATCCATAAGAAACAACATTTCCATCCATGGTACATTCTGTGAAGTACCATACATAAATCTTTCTGGGTATTGTCAAGTTTGTACACAGTCACATAATCTGAGTTTGAAAGAAATACAGCTCAATGAGACATTTCATTCCATTTCATGGTGTGATTCCAAATAACCATCAGAGAATCTTCCTAAGGGGCTATGTGAATAATAGGGGTGGGAGGGAGACCTCTTTTGGGGTATGGCAAGATGAAGTATCAAGGAAGACCTTTAACCAGAGGGTTGGTCAGAAAGTACTCAGAGGAACTGTAGACTCCTGATGCTGTAGAGTAATTTTATCTAAAGCTGGGTCAAGTTCAGAGTCAAAGAATTACCCTGATTTTAATTTTCTGGGAGGAAAAAGAATCCAAACACAAAGTACGAGGCAAGTGTTGAGATATCCAGTGGGTTCCAGTGGATATATGTCACCATATACCAAAGATTTTTAGACCTCATGGATGATGGGAGGGTGGGACAATGCATTAACCAAACTCTCTTTCAGAGTAAAGACATCAGAGTTACAAGAAGACCACCTTGAGTTCCAAAGATCAAATGTGGGACATATCCTAAATTATATTTGAACTTCTTGTCACCAGACCCAGCTACATGTGTAACTCACACAGCTGAGCGCCCTTAATGACAGAAAACCAGTCTCTACCAATTCTGATTTTCTCTCTCTTTTTTTTTTTTTTTTTTTTTTTTGGTTGTTGCTAATCAGGCTTATTACTTCAAGAATAATCAAAGCCAAATGAAAACTGGGTGGTCATGAGACATTTGAACTACTTGGTCCTAGTTCTCAACTGGTGTCTTTTTGACAGCTTTCAAGGCTGTGCCCCAAATGTTGCATTTCATCAACATCACTCCTTCCAGACCAAAGCTCTGAATTTACAAACCGGGCAGAAGTGTTTCTTCGTCTGGGGATTCTCAGGATGCCAGGCTCAGCCAAATGGGAGTAGCTTTCCTTCTAGACCACAGTCTTGTGGCCCACCTTGGAGGCTGAAATAAAGTTACTGTACTCAGCCTCCCAACCTCACCCAATGCCCACTAATAACATCTGCTTTATAGCCGACGTTCCTGCAACCTGCTCTCTCCTTGGCTTTCTTGCCCTCTCAGAGAGGATGTGCTCTACTATGCGGCAGGTCTGGTGGAAAGTTGACAGTCTCCAAGCCAAGAGCAAAGCCAGCCAGCACTGGATAAATGACTTGAAGTGCTTTCTCAAGGGACCCTTTCCAGGTACAGGAGCCCTTCTTAACCAGATTTGGCCTGTGCTGGCAGACAGCCTTGTTCAGGAGCACATTAAAAATCAAAATACAGACACAGTTTGGAAAGCATAGAAAGCTTGACTCTAACATCTTATGTATTAAAACATTGTTACATAAAAATGACCGCAAAGCTCCAAATTCATACTTTCCTACCTTGTAAGACCAGTTGCCACCAGGAATATACCCGTGAAAGTGTGAGGTTGACTGCGGAACCTCAAGAGGCCTGGGGACAAGGCTGGAGCCACATTCCAAGCCTTGGGGGCAAGATCAATGCCCTGGCCCTTGAAGGCAGCCCAGTCTGAAGCGAAGTGGGTGAGCTGGTGCCCTCATCCCACCACACGAGTCTGGGGGCAAACACCCGGCCTGAGCCAGGGTGGAACTGATAGTCTCTTCCGAGGCCCCCTTTCATCTACCTCATAAAGCCCCAGACAAATTGGCACAGCTCACAGTTTTTAATGAAGCGCAGGCTCCTGGCCGGAGCCAAAGGGGCATTACAAACTCAGAATGAGGTTCTTTCATACCCTCTGAGATGGTGATATAGAAGGCCAGACTTCTGGAATAACTTTCTGCTAAAGAACTCAATACTCATCATGTAATTCATTTCACTTTCCCTTGTCAAATCTCAGTGATGTCCAGAATGGATCATTTCCTCTTTGTCTTGATGCATATCTAAAGCAGGGCCTTGAATACTTGAGGTAACCAGCCAGTACTGGGGCTAGGATACAATTCTCCTGAGTACTGACTATATGAGGACATTTATAGAAAGCTTACAACAGGCTGAGCAATGCTAAGCTTTACATGCATTGCCTCATTGAATCATGACAATACCCTATGGGAAACCTACCATTTTCCCCTTTTTTAGAGATGAGGCACCCCAAGTACAAAGAATTTAAGGTCATATATTTAGTCTTATTTTGTCCCTCCTTAGAAAACATAATGCCTTTGACATTCATTCAAATGTGAATACATAAGGCAGGATGTGTTTGGCTGGACATTTGGAAGATGAATTATTTTGAAGTCAGTTGAACCTTGTTTAAATCCTGACTCTACTAATTCTTAGCTGTGTGATCTTGAGAAATCTGAGTTTCTTCATTCATAAAATGGGGCCATCTATAGACCGAGGGCCTCTGCACTGAACACCAAAAAACAATGGAATACAACTTAAATGGTGCTACCTAGAATTGTGGAACTTGATGTTCCTGTTGAGACTTCAGAAATTCCACCTTGGTTATGAATTATTTGCCATTTTTTGTTCCAGAGAGAGCATGGGATTATGAAAAGAGGCACTTTGGAGCTGATTATTCTTAGGTTTGAGTCATGGTTCTTCCACAACCTGGCTGTGTGTGGCCTTGAACAAGGCACGACCCCTGAGCCTTCATTTCCCAATATGGAATGGGGAATAAACATGTTCATCTGAATAACTGTTATAAAGATTTTGTTATGTGGAAGTGGAATACCAAAACAAAATCTAAAATGCGGGAACGACTTTGGGAGAGAGCAGTGGGCAGAAACTGGAAAAGCTGTAAGGATTTTGAGGAAAGTGTCAGAAAAAGTAAAGTGCCTTGAATACACTGCTCATATCATTTTGGATTTTGAGGAAACAGTTCCTGAGAACTTAAAGGAAATTGAAGAAAATCTTATTAGAAACGAGATGACAGGAGATCTTTGTTAGGTAGTGGCAGGAAGTTTAGCAACACTGTCACCTGCAGCTATAGAAGGAGTAGAAATCATACACAATGAACTGGGTGGTCTAGCTGATGCTAGTCCCAGCCAGAGTGTTAAAGTGATACCTGACTTCTTCTTGCTGCTTATAGAAGATAAGGCTGTCGTATGAAAGACTATTAAATTCAACACACTGGGAAACCATAAAAACCATTAAAATAATGGATTTGAATATTCTCAGATCTTCCAGATGACAAAAAATGATAAATTTGAAAAAAGGGCTTTAAAGCCAAAATCAAATACAGAATACTTCCAGGAAAACATTGTGCTTCAGAGTACTGGCCATTTAACCTAAAGGCCCCATAAAGATTTTAAGAGTTTTACTCACAGATTCATTCACACATCAGGACTTTTAAGATGCTCAGGGACACTGTCCCTCACGAGAAGCTTAAAGCGATGAAGGACTTCTCTCAAAGAGATTTATGGGGTTTTACTTAATGAAGTAAACCCCAATAGCATTCACAGGAGGCCCATAAAATTTTTTAAAGGATGATTTCAGCTTTGACTGCAAGTCACAGAAAAGAGGAAAAACTGAGAAGAGGCTCTTGGACCCCAAAATATCTACTGACAAGAAGCATGTTGAGAAAAACACTCAGCTGCAAATACATGCTAATCTCTTGAAAGGAGGAGGATTGAGAGTACAAAACCAAGAGTCCAGAAGGTAGGGCCAAGAGTAATGTAGAGTAACTTCTAGTGAGGAGTATGACTGAATCCTAATCAAGGATCTTCCATATTCCAGTTGGATTTCATAACTGCTAGGAACTCCTATGTGCCTCCCACTTGCCCATTTTTTGAGCAAAAATATCTAGGATGGTTATCCCACATCTATCTAAACATTGCATGTTGAGAGTGTGGAGCAGATGACTTGACTTTTAGTTCACGGGTCTGCAAAGAGAGAGTAACAGCACACTCCAGGAGCTATACAGAGGAAACTACACCTGGCAAATTTCATCTGCATCCAACCTGATTTAGATGACAATATTCTTGACTTTGACCTAATGCTACAATGGGATGAGACTTTAGGAGGCCTTAAGAGCAGGATGAATATATTTTGCATGTGGAAAGGATGTGAACCTTTAGGACTCAGGATGGACTGTGATAGCCAGGCTCCAAGATGGCACCATGTCTTTCACACCCAAGCATAATCTCCTTCTACATTGTACTGGAATTTGTTTGTGTAACCAACAGAATATAGAAGTAATGTTATATCACATCTGAGATTAGGTTATAAAAGACACTGTGGCCTCTGTCTTGTTCTCTCTCTCTTGGATCACTCACTCTGAGGAAAACCAACTGCCATGTTCTGAGCTGCCCTATGGAAAATCCCATATGGTAAAAAACTGAAGCCTCCAGCCAGCAGTCATGTGATTGAGCTTAGATGTGGATTTTTCAGCCCAGTCAAGCTTTTAGACAACTACAGCCCCAGCCGACATCATGACAAAAACCTCACAACAGGGTCTGAGTCAATATTATCTAGCTACGTTGCTCCTGGATTCCTGAACCTCACAAAGTGTATGAATAATAAATGTTTGTTGTTTTCAGTTGCTAAGTTTTAAAGTAATTTGTTATGCAGCGATAACAAATACAGATAGCAAATACAGAAGAATTTTTTGAAGTGTTGAATTAATGTGGTTAAAAACAAATGTCTGTGTGGTCAAAAGGATTTATTATCTAAAGAGGCATTTTATGAAAAGACATGGAACAGAAGTTTTAATGAAGACTCATTTGCTACATGTCACCCTATATTCATAAAGGACACGAATATACAGAGTCATGAATATCCGGAGTCAGGGTGTCACCTCTGGAGAAAGGAGCAGAGACCCATACCCCAGTAGTCTTCGGCTAGGTAAAAAATCTTTTGCTTTTACTTGTGTGGCAAAAATGTCTAATGAATAAACTCCCATTGATATACATTTGGTCCAGAACAGCTCTATAATTGGAAAACATGCTAGTGTTTATTATTTTGCATGCTCCCCACCTGGGGGTGAAGGGGAGCCTGGATTTTACTCCACTTCAAAGAGCCCAAGAAGATATAAGAGCTACTGAAAGCAGGAGGTGGGTGTCCTAATTGCCACAGCTCAAACTCTGGATCCCGGACCTCAGGAAAGGGTTTTCAAACCCAATGTGACAGACAGTCAGGGTGGAGCCTGGGAGAGGAGAGACAGGGGGCTGGAAGAGCCTAAAAAAGAGTAAATTCTGTGAGCCAAAGTTTCCATTCTGTTGAGGATAACTGAGGCATCTCCCTAGCGCCTGATGTGACAACACAAGCTGTAACTGACTGTAACTAAATAAAGCAACAGGAAAAGGAGGACATTCTTGTCAGAAATCCCCAGTTTCAGCGGGATGTTTTGGCTACAGGGCAAGCAGCACTCGTCACTGAGAATTGACAAGAACTAATCTTCTCAGTCAAAATAATTCTCCTTGCGTTCTTTTATTTTAGAAAACTTCATCTCCTGCCTCATTCTGACCACACTAGAACCTGGGGTCGTGGGACCAAATTTGTTTGTGATCCTATCCATGGAGCAGTTTAGAGGTCTTTCTTTTTCATGACTTTCTTTTTCTTTCTTTTTAATGTGAGTTTAGTGCCAGTGAGAGGAGCCAGATGGAAACTAAAGCTCTCTGTTTATGACTGAACAGGTACACCACAAACAGCAGTGTAAATGTTCCACCCCACTGCCTCCCACACACCCAGACTGCCCCAAACCCCACCTGGAAGGACCAGCTTCTAGCAGGGAGATGATGGTTCCATTTCTATGCTTATTGAGCCTGGTAATATTTGCTTAAGAACAACATTTAAATAGAGGCCCCTCAGAAAACTCACATTTCCATATTTACTGGGGGATTTGTTTATTACAAATGAGGTTAAGAAACCATTCTGTATACTTGCTAAGTGAAAATAAGCAGACTACAAAAGAGGATGCCATTAATCATAATATTAATAACCATTTGTTCGCATTTGCTATACATCCGGACCTGTGCTGGACATATAGGTCTATCTAGATGAGCATACAAGAGATGAGCTTATAATGCCCATTTTACAGATGAGAGACTCAAGTACAAAAAGGTAAAGCAACCAGTCCGACTGAAGGTGACTACCTCTGGGGAGTAAGGTAGAGGTGCAGTAAGAGGCATCTTGTACTCTTTCCCACTATTATAAACGATATACCATATTTTACTATTTTATGCATTTTAAGTGACAAGAAAATAATTGCATTTTTCTTAAATCTTTGCTTGGGTCACCTGTGTGGCTCAGTTGATTGACTGACTGACTGACTCTTGATTTCAGCTCATGTCATGATCCCAGGGTCCTGGAATTGAGCCCTGCATTGGGATCTGCACTGAACCTGGAGCCTGCTTAAGATTCTCTCTCTCCCTCTGCCCCTCTCCCCTATTCATGCTCTCCCTGTCTAAAATTTAAAATTTTTTAAGTCTTTACTTAAACTCATAGAGCTATAAGTGGCCCAGGCAAACTCTAGAATTGCTTTATTGGGCTCCCCGGCACATGGACTGTTCATCACTCTGCTGGGACCTTTTGCTGGAAAAAGGAATCTATAGACGTTGAGTGACATGTGTATGTAGTTACCGCCGGGAAGGAGGAGAGGGTAGCCACATAAGCTATTGCCCAAAAGGAACACTTTTGAGAATGAAGGAGGTGCTAAGTGGACTAGGACTGTCCTGGGCACAATACGATGTGTGCCCTAACTGTAGGCAACTGTTTTTATTATGCTATACATATATACCAAATGTTCTGCCTTGAGCATGTACAGTTTTAATAAGATGAGGGACAGCATTATGTACCATTTTTTAAAACAAAGACACTTTAGTTATGACTCTTATGGATACGCATTCTTTTCATTCAAATCATAAATCAAAATTCATAGAATTTAAATTATTCACCACCACAATCATAGAGTGCTGACAGCCATAAATGTGGCAATCGTTATTACTGAAATGCTAATATTTAACAAAAGTGCTTGGAAACCACTCTAAGTCGCCCCTCCCCAGAAGCAGGACAGCAACCCTGGAATCATGGCTTTCACTGTACAGGTGGCAAACCCAGAGGTTACAGAACGCCTCCCCAGAGGTTACTCTGCAAGTTAGTCATCTTCTACTCCACCTCTTACCAACTTCCGCCGTCCCTCCAGCTGAAAGACAGTTTCCAGTTCTCTGCGGCTATTCACAACTTTCTCCAAAAAATAAAAGCCAGCTTCAGAAGAACATACGTGTTACCTTGGCCACATCATGCACCAGTACACAAACACCATTTACATCTAGGCAAGACTATCAGTAAATAATGTAACTTGACTCAAAACAGAACATGGACATTGCTCAGTAAGGGCAGGCTTGTCTGGACCAATTCAGATGACTAAGGAACCCCAGGAAGTGGAGCCATGAATCAGAAAGCGACCTCCTTTCCTCTGACTCAATGCTGAGCTCATGAACCTAGGTGGTGTCGGGGATAGTGTTCCTGTTCCTGGAGGTGTTGAACCCCTCGCAAATATACAAAAACTGATGAAAAACTTATGACCTTTGCCACCACTCCCTAAACAAGGCTCTGTGATCACATTGTGCCAATTGTTTTACATGTTATTTAACCTCATAACTATGTGTTTTATATCATTATCCCATTTTAAAGATGAAGAAACTGAGGCCCAGGGAGCTCATCAGAGCCCTCCCACCATGTTGATGCATTACTGGTGCTCTTTCTATTATATTACATACCTCCCAATAAGAAGCAATAAGGAAGAATTTAAATAATATAAAACAGCCTGTGGGCCTCCTACTCCTAATTTTTACCATGATCTGTCACTGCAATTTAGATAAGCTCTATCAATAGTAATAGCTTTTAAATGCTTCTTTCATTTCTTCCATTCTATTCACAAACTTGGGAAAGTAATACATAATTTTGCACACAGTCATGATAATTACAGTATTATCTATATTTCTCCCATACACAAAGAGGTCTAACATATATTAGGGAATTCTTAAGGGAATAAGCAGTGTACTTTTCCAGGAGGTGTATTAACTCCAGCCTCAAAGGCAGTGCGTGAGTAGCCCACATTTTTCGGGTCCACTGAACCCACGTAGGAATGACAGAACCTCAGTTGACCACACATGGCCCCTGTGGTTACATAGGCTGGGATTTGTCTGGCTAACCTGTCTAAAGCGGTTTGGAGCCTCTCAACATCAGCAGTAATGCTTGCAATCCAGATTTTTACCACTAGGTGGATGGTAGTGCTTTGTATACTAATGTTTTCGCTGAATAGCCAGTACGCTTTCCCTAGAACTGATAAACATTTAAGTTTATAAAGTCAGTTATACCAGCTTTAATTAAAGACTATGAGCTCCACTGAAAAACAAGACTTCATAATTTAAAAGGGGTGTGAGAACAATAAAACCATGTGGTATAAAAAAAATTCATTTATAACACCAAATCCCACTTAATTATGCTATCTTATACAAACAACCCCTTTCTTAAGCATAAGAACTAATCTGATTTGGGACAAAGGGAAATCTTCAAATTTCTGCAGTTTGGCACCTTTATCACTAAAATTCAAAACTATTGCTGATTATTGCTGAATCTAATCTAGGCTTTACTTTTTCCGTTTTTAAGAGGGAAACACTGTCACCCCCCTCTTTCCCTTATGTGGAGTTTCATTTGTCTAGAGAGTCTCAGACTGCAACTATGACTGAGGTCAGAAGCTAGCAGAGCCTCTCAGGCTGTGGCTAATCCACATTCTGCGAACTCCTGAAAGATCCTACTTCCCAGTCCCTCCTCAGTCTTAGATGGTCACTGTGTGGCAGAAGGCTGCTGTAAGGAAGACACAGGAGCTTTTTGATTTGTTCCATTTCTTGGTGACTATCCTCAGGTCTGGCCTTGATCAATCATGAACAATTTCTTTCTCCAAGAAACTCTTTTCCATTCTAATTCCTAGAGCTGAATTCTGGGATCAGCATCAAACTGATACTGATACTATGATACTGATACTATGTTTACTATGATAGTAGTAAACATAAGTAATGCTTACATTGGACTGAGAATAAGCCAGGCACTACACTAAGTGGTTTATAGATCTTAACGCATTTTAAGTTATGACACACCAAGTGTTAAAGGTTATCTATAAAGCATCCCTAAATAGCTTCATACCTCCTTTTCAGATGTTTTTGCAAAATACCTATTGAATGATGCCATTTTTTTAACATTTATTTATGTCTTGAGAGAGAGAGAGGAAGAGCAGAGGAGAGCAGGGAAGAGCAGGGGAGTGGGGAGGAAGCAGGAGAGCAGGAGAGTGGGGAGGGAGGAGGGGCAGAGAGAGAGGGAGACAGAATCTGAAGGTTCTAGGCTCTGAGATGTCAGCACAGAGCCTGATGCAGGGCTCAAACTCACAAACCATGAGATCATGACCTGAGCCAAAGTTAGACCCTCAACTGACTGAGCCACCCAGGTACCCCTGAATGATGCCATTTTTAAACAGAGATAGTTTACATATTCATATATATCTAATACATTCATATATATAAACACTTAATCACATATACACACCTCTTCTCACCTCTTCCTGATATCTTACTTTCCCAAGGTGGCTTGTGAGTCTGGAAAGGTAATCTTCCCTTTTAGCCCCATCTGTCATTCCTCCGCTATGCTTTTCCGCTCAAGAGTATGGTTCTCTGACCTGCAGCGTCTGTATTAACTAGGATCTTTTGAGGAGAGTGGATTCCAAGTTCCATCTCAACATGCTGAATCAGAATCTGCATTTTAGCAACATGTTGAGGTGAATTATAGGCGCATGAAGGCTTGAGAAGGGCTACCCTTGATAACACATCTGATGAGGAAGATGATCACACAATTAAGGAGTTAGGTAACAGAGGTGACTATGGTTGCAAGGACAGAAAAAGTTGATAATTGACAGTGCAGTGCCAATTTCACAGTCCAAATGGGGCCACTAATGAAATATTGCTAGTACATTAAGTGGAATCACACTTATCCATACTGAGAAGTAAGTAGCAGAGGTAGGACCAGTTTTCTGGTCTTAAGGGTAAAGCCAACCTCCTTGTCTCCATGCAAAGGCGAGCATAACACAAATAAAAGAAAACAAGAAGCATTTTCCTCAACTATCTGATTCTATGGACAAAATATTACACATCAGCAATTTACCTCTTTCCAAAGATACCTATTCACAGTGATTCAATTGTCTCTCTTTTCCATAACTAAATGAAGCAGGAACAATTCATAAGTGGTCACCTATCATGCATGGCATTTGTTCCTGTGAACATCTCCTGTTTGTACTCGAATGCTTCAATGTGAAAACATGAAATATAAGGGTGGCAGTTGCAGAGCTACTTAAGCATGTGGGCACCGGCTCATCAGCAGCCTCAGCAAAACTGCTTTAATATTTGAGATACTTAATTAAAACCAAGGAGCACTGAAATGCATTCTTTAGATGCCAAGAAGCAATGTGTGTTCTCAGCGGCTGTGGAAGTGTGTGTGTTTGTGAAATTAAGACTTGGAGAAGGAAGCGATCTGCAAGAGGTTATAGCTCTGCCACCCTAGCTCCTGCTCCCTTCTCTCCAGAGCTACTGCTAAGTTGGGGCTGACCATTTACAACTTCAGGGGACAGAAGAGAATTCACTAATAACAAGGTGAGCAAGAAGGGGTGAAGCGAAAGGGACTCGTGCAGCTATTTCCAGTCCTTCTTTTATATTATGGATAGGAACCCAGGGGTCTCAAATCCTCATCAAGATAACATCTCTCTGGAACCCATTTGATAATCATCTTAAAAGTGAAGACAGGAGTTATAGTTGATATATGTTTTTTGATGTTCTCAAATCTTGTTAAAGGAAGGAGAAGACAGGTACCTGGGTGGTACAGTTGGTTAAGCGGCCGACTCTTGGTTTCAGCTCAGGTCATGATCTCACAGTTTGTGAGTTTGAGCTCCATATCAAGCTCTGTGCTGACAGTGCGGAGCCTGCCTGGGATTTTCTCTCTCTCACTCCCTCTGCCCTTCCTCCACTCATGATCACTCTGTCTTGCTCTCACTCTCTCTCTCATAAATAAACTTAAAAAAAAAAAAAAGGAAGGGAAAGAAACTAAGAGGATGAGAGAATGTCTGCAGTAAATGCCTCTGTAAATGGTTCTGTGTGAAGGAGAAGAGGTGCATTTTAAACAGTAAGCTTGCATTGTTATTTTCTTTTTGAATGTTTTTAAACTCGAGTCCTCAAGATCTCTACCTAAGGAATTTCACTTTTTAAAAAAAATTTTTTTTCAACGCTTATTTATTTTTGGGACAGAGAGAGACAGAGCATGAACGGGGGAGGGGCAGAGAGAAAGGGAGGCACAGAATCGGAAACAGGCTCCAGGCTCTGAGCCATCAGCCCAGAGCCTGACGCGGGGCTCGAACTCACAGACCGCGAGATCGTGACCTGGCTGAAGTCGGACGCTTAACCGACTGCGCCACCCAGGCACCCCAGGAATTTCACTTTTGAAGGAGCAAACTATCTTCCACCTAACGAGCCTTTGTCTATTCCTCTTGGCAGGCTGATTCCCAGACCCACTTGCTCCCAGCTCTCCAGAGATGGGAAGTGTCTACTATGTTTAGTGCCACCTGATCTCTGCCTTTTTATCACCGAAACCACGGAGCAGGACTAGAGAATCGGGGGGGGGGGGGGGGGGGG